>NW_028327174.1:184467329-184770359 GCF_987537825.1 Furipterus horrens | reverse complement strand
AATAAATACATTCACTAGTGTATTTGTTAACATTTTACCTCTT
This sequence comes from Furipterus horrens, assembly GCF_987537825.1. Classification (NCBI taxonomy): domain Eukaryota; kingdom Metazoa; phylum Chordata; class Mammalia; order Chiroptera; family Furipteridae; genus Furipterus; species Furipterus horrens. The sequence continues at coordinate 184,770,316 of NW_028327174.1, read as the reverse complement.
TCCAAAACAAATTTTTTTTAAAAAATGTGTGGGGTGGAACACATGCTAAGAAATTGCCTCCACTAGGCGGCACTACATTCTTCCAGTAGCTGGGAAGACAGTTTAATGTAATTGGGGAATCAATGCATTTCTATGAATGAAGTTACATATGTTCACATGGGAAACCCACTGAATGACTTCTTTACCTCGCTGCATATCACAAACAAGATCCCCTGTCTTAAAGTCAATACCCGAAGGTGCCCCGAAATCCTGGTGAGTGGCAGGCTCAGCAAGCGAGAACCTGTATTTCAACAACTACTTTTCCACTAACAACCTAAGTCCGTGAAATCGAGGGAGGGGGGCCAAGAACATCTGGACCAGACAAAAGGGCCCTGTTTCCAAGCTCAAATGAAATACAGCTGGTTTACAGCTGTGCTTTTTTCCCTCACTGTATGGAAGTCAAGTCACAAAACAGAATGAAACTTGCAATGATCACCACTATGATTTTCAGGAATTCTGAGCATCCCCATGGGCTTTAAGGTGATCAATTATTTGCTTTCTGGATTCCATTTTTTGACCCATATACACATTAACCACTCATCAGAGGGGCACATTTCCACTTTAAATTTACATAATATCATACGTATATCATCTATGTTTACCCCAGTGTTTATGTATTTTGTTTTTTAGGTTTAAAAAAAAAATCTGAGTAATAGAACTACGAAATCTTTAGTTATAGAAGTTTGAGGGGGGTTTTCTTACATTAAATTTTCTATTTTTTGTAATTCACAGCTATTTACATTTCTCCGGTCTGATAATTCTCCATGTAACAGTCAGGGTTGGGTGCCAAGCATGTGTTAGACAGTAGGACATCAGGCATACACCTGGGTATTTCTAGTACAAAATTGGCCCCAGATCAGACCAAAAGGCCAGCAACTGTGCCCAAGCATCAACCCAAAGTATCAGCTGGAATGTTTTCACATTCTACATGTCCACTGCTGTCAACAGTTTAGCCTCAGGTTTATAAGATTAGCTTGATTGATCAAAGGAGTTTCGTGGTGAATGTCATTTTATTCCTATCATTTTTTGTGCCCAAGATTTATTCCTTAAAATGCAAACTATCTGATTTGGAAAATTCAATGGAGGTAAATAAATCTCTCTCTCTCTCTCTCTTTTTTTTTTGAAAAAAGCTGAGAATAGGAGAGGCTACTTCCCAGAGCTTGCTTGCTTTTTTCTTTCTTTCTTTCTTTCTCTCTCTCTCTCTCTCTCTCTCTCTCTCTCTCTCTCTCTCTCTCTCTCTCTCTCTCTCTCTCTCTCTCTCTCTCTTTTTCTTTCTTTCTTTCTTCCTTTCCTTCCTTTTCTTCCTTCCCTTCTTTCTTTCTTTCAAGTACTGGTACCATGTCTAGGCAAACTGGCAGCTGTCAGTTCAGCTCCAGATTCAGTGAACAGTACAGAATAGTTTTTAAAATATGGGCTTTTAAACAAATCTGTACCAGGATCAGGAAGTGGGTTTGGCAATTTTTTCACTCCTTAATGTTGCTTCCAGACCACGACTCCTCTGTGCTCCTGGAAGAAGTCGTGCCTGATGCCTCGTTCTATCCAACCTCATCTCCATCACCAACTGATCTGGTCACTTCTTCAGACCCACTTATGACTTCATTCCTTGGCTCATAGAATCCATATCAAATCCCACCATCATCCTGGGTGACCTCAGTGCTTGTGTGTGTGACTCCTCCAACTGTTATTCCCACAGTCCCTTGACAGTCTCATCTCAGATAACCTTGATCTCCCCTCTCCTCAACCATTGCTACCCAGCGTGAAACGTTCAGGTACAAAGGCCCAGATTCCAACCACACCCTCTCATCCTTCCCTCTCTCACTGCCTTGTCCTCACCACACCTGCTCTTGAATCTTTTCAAGTCTTCTCACCTCCAGCTTCCTTTATTTTCTCCCCACCCATCATAACTATCCTATCTTCCCCTTTACCACTTTTCAGGTAAGATCACGTGAACAACCATTTCTAACTACTATCTTCCTATATTCTCAATGATATTGCCTCCTTGCACTTTTGCAAAGTCCCAAATCAGTGTTAACCACCCATGATGATTTCCCAAGACTAAACACCCATGTGAGGTGCCATACTCTGCTAGCAAAAAAAATCATAGCACTGTGCAGGAGAATACCGTTATGAATCTATGGTGTTTGAGCTTAAGTGGACCTTCAATACAATTTAGGAGTCTTTTTTTTAATAAGATTTTATTTATTTATTTTTAAAGAGAGGGGAAGGGAGAAAGAGAGGAAGAGAAACATCAATGTGTGAGCAATACATTGATCAGTTGCTTCTCACATGTCCCCAACTGGGGACCTGGCCCGCAACCCAGGCATGTGCCCTGACTGGGATTCGAATTGGTGACCTTTCAGTTCACAGGTCAGCATCCAATCCACTGAGCCACACTGGCCAGGGCTGTCCAGAAATCTTTGTACATGTTGTTTGTCAATTCTCTAGCTTCATGAGAAGATACTTCCTCCCAGCACAAGCCCATCCATGCTCAGCACAAGAAGGAGTTCATGATATTGTTTTCTGTTTGTACTTGAAAAGCTAATCCAAGTGCCTTGAATTCCATCATCTCAAGACGTCTCATTGACACCATGCCATCAGCTCTCCTTCCATTCATCTGTAGCTTTCACCTCTTTCTCTAGTTTCAACTAGTTCTTTCACTTCTTTAAAACACACACACACACACACACACACACACACACACACAAATCCTATGCCCTTTCTAGTCAGTATCACTTCTCCTTCTTTTTCTTCTTCTTCATCACAACCACACCACTTGGGGAGAAAAAGTCTTCATTAAATACCCCACTTCTTCTCAGCTCAACTCCTCACCCCACCACTCTTTTTAACCATGCATTTTTCATGCCACCAGAGACCTTCCAGTTGGAACATCCAATTGTGTCATTTCCAGAAGTCACGTTATTGCCTGTCAGCAGCATTCAGCATCATGCATCACTGTCTTCTTGAAAAGTTCTTTCATCCTCACCCACCACCCTCCTTCTCCCCACCTTGATTTCCTTCCTACCTCTGTGGCCACCCTGTACCTTAAATGTGAGTCACCAGGTTGACTTCATATTCTATATTCTCTTCCTGGATACCTTCAATCATTCCTATGGATATAGTTACTATTATATGCAGGTTTTTTAAAGTCCCCATACCAGATCTCCTTCCTGAGTTCTATATTTGTATGTCCATTTGCCAGGCATCTCACATGTGTGTCCCAAAGGCATCATGATCTCAACATGTCCAAATAAAACTCACCCCAAAATGTTCCTCTTCCTGTACTCCCTACCCTGATGAATAGCATCGGCAAGTCATCTACGTACTCATATTAGACATCTGGCTCTTACCTTTATATTACCTTTACTTCTCCAGACCTCTCACACCTTCTTCAATCAATTCCAAGATAAGTCAATTCGAACTCATAACCATCACATCCATGCCTTCTTCACTGCCTCCACAGCTACTCTCCTACTTGGGGCTATGACTAATTCATTAGTGGATTAGTGAAACCACCTCAGAATGGTCTTCCCATACACCCCCTCTTTCTCTCAACTCAAATTACTTTATATACTGCAGTGAAATATTTTTTGAAAAGCTCATGTCCAATTAGATCTCTCCTTGAGAGTCTCCTATTGCCCACAGAATAAAATCCAGACTCCTCACCTAGCAGAAACTTGATGTGCCTTTCCATGATCATTTCTTACTAGTTCCATCTCATACCCTCCCATCTAGTTACAGGGAAATGCTTGTGAGGTAATACAGTTCAATGGTTGATAGATGAGTTTGGGTGTCAAATAGACATGTGTTAAAAATCAAGCCCTGCCACTTACCAGTTTGTGGCCATGGATAAGTCACCTCTTCTGAAAGCACACTCACTACCCCACATTGTCTTATAAATCCTCTTTACTAAGTCCATCTATTCCACTGGCTGTCCTTGAATTTCTAGCACACAGTAGACCATCAATTCTCATTCTACAGATGAGTAGATGATGAGAACAAATGAATTCTTCCAGTGCCCAGAAGCCTAATTCTCCCAAATATTGTATCTTTGCATCTCGTTATTACGAAGTTCTTCAGATAAGGGAACCAGTGTCTTCGAATCCTGCCCCCTCCCCACATTCATGTTGGACTCATAGATTTTTCTTTACTTGAAAACTCTATCACTGACACTTGTATGTCAAGTGTGCACTGAAGTATATATGCATTTACACTCATATGTACATATGGGAAAGTATAGCAGTGCAAGGGAACCATGTAGACATTAGTTGATGGTACAAGTGTGCATTGTGTGTCCACCTTCATGTGAACTGTGCTCACCCACTATGTCCTAATGTGGAACTGGGAGCTTTCTGATGTCACCACCAAGGACACTCCAAATTCCTACTGCATCTCATGGTACGAGAGCCAGGGTGTGAGTGAGTCAGCCTGGTTGTAGTTTTTACATAAACCCACGAGCCATATGTGGGGTCAAAGTCAGCTGCAGGGCTGAGTTCAGAATGTGAGTGGTTAGACTGGCACAACAGCAGGTGGGAAACCAGTGAGGAACTTCCTGGGGACCATGACAAACCATCTTCTGGTGACCATGGCTGACTATTACCCATTGGGTCACACTGCTTTGTAGGCCCTGCATAGGACAGATGAGAAGGATTTGCCTCCTGGTTCTTTCCAGAGGTTTGCAGGCCTCTTGGAAAATCCATACTGCCCTGGAATAGCTCCCACAGTCCCTGGGGCCATTCTGATTGGCCTCATACCCAACAGTGCAGACAGAACAGCCATCCAGGTCTCCGCATCAGGACCAGCTCTCTAGGGTTCCCAGATCAGGGTCCATAAGAAGCCCACTCTTCTTACCATTTCTCATCCCTGCCTCCTTAAAGGGAGGCAGAAAATGGGAAAGATGCTGACCTCACAGCATGAGACATTAAAAAGCAACAGCTTCAGCAATAAGCCAAGTATTTACTAAGAGAAGAACAATGCAGTCAGATGCTCTTATGGATTGCTGGCAACTAGGACTGAAATCTGACTATTTATTCTATAGATGTGACTTATACATCTTACCCCCAATTCATTAAGGCAAGCTGAGAGATAGACAATCTTTTAATGCTGTAAAGATTTCTTAGCTCTTGACAAATCAAACCTTGGCAGCCACACGGTGGCTTTTCTTTCACTTCCTGTGGGAACACTTCTGGGGAAATCTGGGTCACTGATGGTCTACCACTCACTGCATTTACAGCAATGCCCAATTTCTAACTTGGCTTTATCTGATCTGCTCTGGAAAATGTTTTCAGCTGCTATGGGCTGGGCAGTCCTGTTAAATTGTGCAGACCTGCAATCATTTTTTAAAAATCTCTCAACCATCAAAGATTTGATTTGGTCTGCTGAGTCTGTGCTGACCTCACTTCATTTTGCAAGGCCAGGACTCTGTATCCCAACCGACCACGGAAGTCTTCCAGCTCTGACTTGTATTACGTTGTCCCAAGTACTTCCATATCTCCTCTCTCCTGCTACTGAAAGAACGCCATTGCCACTTCCTCTGCTATTGCCACTTCCTTATCAACGACGAGGAGACCCAAACACGGGAAGATTTCATAACAATACCTTGACGCCCTTGATGCTGCTGCATTAAAATCAGGACTCACGCCCGGTAGAGTCACCCCACTTCATGACACTAACATGCCATACTCACATGCCCCAGGCAAGAATAACGTCAGTGAAGCCAAGAGGAAGACCCTTGGTTTCCTTCCACTGTGTCCTGATTTGTGTTAAACTCAGACAGTAGGGTCATGGGCAAATAAGCATCGATTTTGTCACGGCTGAAATAATGGTGTACTGGTATTCAGGCCTTCCATCTGCTTTGGGGAAAATGAGCAGATGTTCCTCATCAGCCCCTTCTTGCTTCCTCTGCCCCCTGCCTTAACCAGATTCTGCAGCTGGATCCAGCAGTGTCCCAACCCTGAGGCTCAAGTGCTACCCAGCGCCCGAGCCAGCACAGCCCATGGCAGGAAGAGTGTCCAAAACTAAGAGGCTCACCCGGGTTCTTCCCCTTTGTCTGGGTTACCTTGGCTGCCTATTCGTTTCCATAAATAACCCTGGCCCCAGATCCAGACTCGTTGGAGATCCGTGATGTCCTTCCTCTGTGGTTCTGTCTAGTACACTGCCTCCTCCTCTGTTCCCTTTCTCAGGCAGGCGCCCTCACTGCCCTGCTATCCTCAGCTCTCAACAGCTCTCGTTTCCCAGACTGGAGAGATCTTGGCTCCAGATGGCCATCTAGCCTCTCCTTGTTGGCAGTCCCTGCCCCTCTGACCAGACACTCCATTTATGGCCAGTTCTTGTATTGTAACCAAGACTGTTGCTCCCTTGGCCAGTGGGCAGCAGCTGTGTATTCAAATTCAGCCCTTGGGGCTGGGCCAGTTACCCCTAGTTCACATGTGGCTTTCACTCAGATCCCTCCTAGTCTACCAGCTGCACTTGGGATTTAACCATAATGCCTTACATCTAATTTCTTCTAGATATACTAAAGACTTGCTTTAAGAAAATACAATACAGCCCTGGCTGGTGTGGCTCAGTGGATTGAGCAACAGCCTGTGAAACAAAGGGTCGCCAGTTCAATTCCCAGTCAGGGCACATGCCTGGGTTGTAGGCCAGGTCCCCAGTTGGAACCATGCATTGATGTTTCTCTCCCTCTCTTTCTCCCTTCCTCTCTCTCTAAAAATAAATAAATAAACTCTCTTTAAAAAATAGAAAATACAATATAACCAGCAATGGCAGCAAATAATTTTTACTATTATATAGGATATTTCATATGTAAAAATAGACTACAGGTTTTTAAAACGTGGTAAGTTTCCAACATGCATTGGAAATTACTTAATTTACATAAAACTTCAGTTTATAAAAACATGATACTATTTTTTATACTGTTTTGATCCTATCACCCTTTCACTGCCCAATACCCACCTTGCGCCCTTACTTCCCTCTTTGATCAGATTTTAGCCACCACGATCAATAACTATAATCATGCTCTTCCAGAAACCCATGGATCAGATGAAACCCAACACTTTGCCTATTAGTACCTGCACATATTTCATTGCACGTTCTGGAGAAAAAACACATAACCATGTTGTCTGTTTTTTTTCTTTCAGTTCATGACCTCAAATCACAGGGGGACCTTGAAGGGATCCAGCAATCTGACTGTAATTACTCTTGAACTGTCCTCGAACTCCCAGCAGTTCTTCCCCCTTCCTCACTGCCAGCAGATGACCTTGAGAAGCAGTCAGAAGGGGTCATCCTCACACTGCAGTCACAAGGCTCCAGCCCCCTCATGGGTCCCAGAGGCCCTGCCGTCAATCTTGTATAAGGGCAATCCATTTGTGCTCTCAATGACATCCTCACTCCCCAACTCAAGATGTCCTTCCAGCCATTGTCTCCTCTCTCTCTTGCCTCAACAGCTTTTCCCAGTCTCTGGGTCATTCTCAGTAGCACTCAAACATGCTCTAGCATCTCTAAAAGCAGCCTCCTTGGAGCCCACGTTAGCCTTCATCTACGCCTTCCTTTCTCTTTTCCCCTTTATAACATAAGTCCTTGAAAGAGGCAACACTGCTGCTATCTTTCATTCCTTTCATCTCCTGTATCGTGAAAATCCAACCCATTCAATGTTTACGTCTACCTTTCCACCAGAACAGCTCCGGTCCAGGGCACCGGTAACCTCCACACTGCTAAATCCAGTGGTCAATTCTCAGGCCACAAGTTTCCTGACGTATCAGCAACATCTGTCAAAGACGACCACTCCCTCTTTCTTAAATTCCAGGTCACCACTTCTCTTAGTTTCCTGCCTAACTCGCCTCTCACGCTTTCTCTGTTCATTTGCTGGTTCCTCGTGATCTCCCCCAAGAGTCCAAAACTCTGGCCTCAGACCTCTTCTCCATTTACTTTTACCTCTGGGTGATCTCCCCCAAGCTCTTGGCTTGAAACACCATGCAAATGTTGATGACCCCCATCTTTGTGCCACCAGCCCGGACCTCTCCTCTGAACTCCAGACTCGTACATCTAACTTCCCACTGGTCATTGCCACTTGGGTATCAAATAGGCATCTCTAATTTAACATTCCCAAGACTGAGCTCCAGTTTTCCCTCCAAAACAGATCTTCCTATAGTTGTCTCCATTCTGCAACTCCATCCTGCTAGTTGCATATGCCAAAAAACCCGTGGAGCATCCTTGACTTTTTTCTTTCTCTCTTGTTCTACGTCTACTCAAAAAGAGCTCCCTTGAGCTGTACCATAAAAATATATCCATATCATTCACCACCTCCACTGCTACTACGTTGGTCCAAGCAGGTTTCATTTGTCTCCTGAATTACTACAATATCCTCCCAGCTGGCTTCCTGCTTCTACCCTTGCTCCACTCCTAAGGTGTTTCATCAAAGCAGCTAGTGTAGTCCTTTTAAAAGGTTGGTGTGTTCTAAACCCTCCAATGGATCTTCATCTCACTAAAATAAAAGCCAAAGTCTGTACCCCAGTATCTAGATGCCTTCAAAATCAACCTTAGACACCACTTCTTGGGTCACATCCCCTACCACTTTCCTTCACCCACTCTGTTCCTACCACACTGGCTCTCCTGCTGCTTCTCGAACACATCAAGTACGCTCTCAAGTCAGGGCCACTGCCCTTGCTGTGCCTTCTGCCAGGAGCGTGCTTCCTCCAGACATCTGCATGGCTTATGCCCTGCTTTGTTTTTGTTTTTGTTTTTTGTCTCAACTCAAACATCATCTTATTAGAAAGCTTTTCCCTGGCCATCCTATAATGGTATACCCACTCCTTAGCCCCCACACCACAAACCAACACAGTGTATATTCACCTGTCTATTTATAAATTGTTCCTCTTTCTATATACATTCACCTGTCTATTTGAAAATTGCCCCCTCCACTCCACGAAGGCAGAGACTGTGCTGTATTTACTGTGGCATCCTCAGCACCCATAAATGTGTCTACCACATTAAGAGATGTTCTAAAAACACTTGCCGAGTTACATAAACTCAGACTCAATTGTTTATACTTGATTTCATAACTTTAAATTGTTCACATAAAAAGAATTTAATTAGTGAAACTTTCCATTTTAGTAGGACCACTTTTGCAAATACATCAAAGGGACATTGGTTTTTGTGCTTTTCCTTATTTTATCATTGAGCAATGTCAAAGAGTCCACATCGTTCACCATGTGAGGAACATGTACATTTTGTTGGCACAAAAGGGAATGTCCATGGCATCAGGAAAAATAATAGAGTCATGCTAACAGGTAGTTAAGAAAAAAACAGTGTATAACTTTGGATGGGGCAGGTTTAGAGGCCAGGTAATGGCTGGCCTAGTACCCAAGGTCGAGCTCTCCCATGGCACTGGAGTGAGGAGCCCAATGTGTGGGTCCCGCCATCTCAGGCCATTACTCTGCCCAGCTGTATTTTAGGCAACTACATATTGATCTGAAGTAACACTGGAGCAAGGCTCTACCACACAGCCAGTAATACCCTAGGTGCTTGGGGAAACATTTCAGCAAGTGTATCATAATTTTAAAATCATGGAGATGTACAGATGTTAGAGGTCACCTGGATCCACTTTGCCAGATGCATAAATTACCTCTTCTGCCTGCCTATCAAGGATCTGTTCAGTCTCTGCATCTTGAGATAGGTTGCTCACCATCCCATGAAGTAGTCAGTTCTAAATGGGGCCAGCTCTAAATGTTGAGGAATTTGTCCTTGTCTTGTGTTAACAGCTGCCTCCCTGAAACTGATATCCATTGTTCTGGGTTTTGATGCTACTTTCAAGGCTGGTAGTACACGTGTGCCTCCGGCACCAAATCAGATGGTCGCAAATGGAGCACAGGCTTTTAAATCCTGCCACGTACCAGGTCGGCAATCAAACTAAAATTCTAAAGAACCAACCAAACCAAACAAAACAAATAAACAAAAAACACAACGAACTACTCTCGACATGGTGATTCTAATTCTGCCCACTTCATCCTAAGAAACTCTCATTTCTCCAGCTACAGAGGTTGCAAAGTCACCAATTCACCTTCCATGACTTTTCTGAGCCAGGTGATCATGTAACTCAGCCTGCAGGAAGCCTAACGTCTGCTTCTGTGGCTGGCGTGCGGCAGCCTCCCTAAGAAAGGCAGGACATCAAGGGCTCCTTTTGCCCTGGGTGAGCTGTCCCCTTATCCCAAGGGCCTCCACAATTGTCCCAATTTCTTCTTCCATGAAACTAAAAAAACCCTTAAGCTACTCTTTCTCAGGTTTTCTGGTTCTCACAGCTGAATGTGCTCCTAATGATTATATAACCAACTAAAGTTATATTTAAGAAGAGTTTGTAATAGCATAAGGAAATGTTCACGAAAAGGTTGCATGAAAACACTCAAAGTAAAATGTATGCAGAGTAATTATAATTACAACTATAAAATCTATGCAAAGAAACCCCACCCCCAAGATTTGTTTGGTGTTGAGATTACATGCATTTTTTTCTGTTAAAATGTTAATGTATTTATTGAGTGTCAGGTTCCATGTCAAGCACTTTTAGATTATTTCATTCTTTTCACTTTCCTGTACATTGCACATTTTGTTTAGAATGAAAAAATATTTGAGAAAATTAAAAATCCTTTGTCTTAGAAAATCTGAAGGAAAAAAAAAATCAACCAATTATGATTTGGGTCCAATCCGCAGAAGTAAACTTTGTCAGCTACCCAGGAAAATGTGTACTGGAAGTAACGCAAGACTGACAGGAAATTGCCCTGGCTGGGTAGCTCAGCTGGTTAGAGTGTCATCCCAATACACCAACATTAGTGGGTTCGTTGTGGGTTCAATCTCCGGTCAGGGCACATACAAGAAGCCACCAATGAATGCATAGATAAGTGGAAAAACACATGGATTTTTCTCTCTCTTCCTTTCTGCCCACCCCTAAAATCGATCAATAAGAATTAAAAAACTAAAAAATAAAAGACTGGCAGGAAATTGACAGATTAATCTCAACTACAGAAAAATTTAAATGATAACTGCTTGATTGCATTGTTACTACATAAATAATAATTGTTGAAAAGTGAGGGAAAAGTGACCAAGTTCTATGATTTCAGCATTAGCATGGCAGGCTGCTATTGGGCATATTAATATCATTTTGAAGGAAGCAGCTCTTGAAATGCAGAGCCATTCACATCCAAACTGATATTATGGCTCGGAGTTAATTAACTGAATTCCAATTGTGTGTAAACTGAATTTTAAAATATACCAAAATATGTAAATGTCTGACCCGCTGGGACGCCACGCTGACTAACTATCTCATTTCCTGGAGTCCATACTCAGTTTCAGGAAAGAAACTGCAGGAGGAGGTGATGTATTTTCTCCAGTGACGTGGTGTCATAGACGTAACAAGGCCCAGGCAGGTGAGGATTTCTGCTTAACTCAGGGTAAAGCAGGAAATTTGGCACCATCCTTCAGCCCCCTCACCCCGCCCCGGGGAAACAATCCAAGTGGTTTTGGCAACAGCAATGCCCACAACTCAGCCATCCAATTCAGCTGTCAGAGCGGGCTGGGAGTTGTCTTTCTCTAGAGCTGCCTGGGGAAAGGTGGGGCTTCAAGGGTGGCCAGCAAAGCTGCTACGTGACTGTTTTTGATTTTCTTTGGATTCCAAGGGCTTGGTTGGGGACACAGCCACAGGGCTTCCAAGCACCAAAGAGTATATTTATGGTCATTGCGTTCGTTCCAAAGTCCGTTAACCTAATTTACTTCCCTAACTCCCAAGGAGCATGTATCCATCAAATGCAGACACTAAACATTCCAAGCCGCTGTCTCCATTTCCTCTTGCCGCCATGTCTGCTACCGGAGGGAGAAGCAGGGTAAGGGATGGGGGATCAGCCTGCGGTCCCTGCTCCCTCATGTTGGCGCTGGGTTGCTTTTATGCCTTCTGCACTCTTCCCATGAAGCTCACAGATGCACCTCGGCACCTGCATCAAGGTGAGGCAGTGAGACACCTACGTGGGATGTGTCCAGTTGCAGAGCTTTGTCAAGCCCTCCAGGTCTCTAATCCCTGTTTGGCGAATCACCAGCATTTCAGGAGATGAGTTAAAATCATCTCCAAAGTAGCCGGAGCCCTGACCCTAGATCCCAGGCCTATGGCTGAGGTCCTGCGCCCTGCTGACAGGCTTCAGTGGCTGCTGACTTGAGCTGGCTTTTCTTTTTTAAAGTAGAGCAAAAAGATTATACGTTTATTAAATGTTCCCTGTGCTGGCAATTCACATGTGCTACCTTCCATCCATTTCTACTGTTCAGTCCCATTGTAGCTCAGTTATCTGGAATCTTGAAGAAATCATGGTGGCCTCCACATTTCTAAGCAGCACATTTGTACTACTATTTCTTGCAGTCCAGTTTTATATCTTGACCATGGACTTCCTCCTAGGCAGACTACTGCATGTAGTCTCATCCCACTGCATGGCAGGACCCTCGGTTCTCCCTTCACGCCGATTCTGGAGATTCCCTTCCCCTTTCTCTTGTCTGAGCTTGCTTTGGGGAGCTCCTTTCTCCCATTGGGACCTCCAGCCCCAGGGGGTGCTGTACTTCAAAGACAACAGGCTGGCCTGCTGAGCTAACATCTTCACAGTCACCGAAGTGGAGCGTGTTCCCCAGAGTCTGCCCCATTATCCTGCTTTCTTGGCCTGCCCACCACATCCCCCTCTCCACCTCACAAGCCTGCTGTACTTAGGCAGGCTGGGCTACTGGAAAATGTACTGCTCTCAACAGCCTGTGGTCTTATGGTTCATTCTCCATCTCTGACTCATCACCATCACAGACACCGACACATAAGCCAATTGTCCATATCAAGGCTTTGGGTCCTAAAATGTCATTCACCCCTCCAAGGCAATTAGGATCCCCTATTAAAGAATACAGAGTCTCTACTGACTGCAAAAGGAAACTGTATTAAAGGCTCTGTTTCTTACAAGCGTTTAGGAAATAAAAGATTAAAAATAGATCTGTAGAAATCAACAACCACCAAAAATTCTCCAGATTTAAAGATTCCATTTTGAGAAAATACGAAGATAAAACTAAGGTGACAGATGAGCTTTATCTCAAGTACTAATGCTACTCGGTTGATCATAATAGTTACGTAGGGCACTGGGTTAAGAAGGATCCCGAGCCAAATCTGAGTTGAACAGGAAATAATTCCAAGATGAATTAGTGATTCAAAAGACCAAAGAGTGGTAGCACACAAGCCATTTATCTGTCAAAGCTGGGGTGGTCATTTGAATGGGTTTTAGAGCTAGATCTGAGTTCAAATCTGACCTCAGCTACCTGGTGCTAGGCTAGTGTTTAACCACCTTAAATTAACATTTTCTCACCTATTAAAACAGTGATTACACCATACTGCTAACAGAATATCAATGTTCCCATCAAATTTTTGCAAAGCATTTACCATAATGTGCAGTACATATTAAATGCCCAATAAACATGGATTCTTATGATATTATTTCTTTAGCTCTAAAGTCAATTCTCAAATGTAAATACCCTAAAATATGCTTGGCTGACTCAAAGGTTTGTTTATGTTGATTCTCACCCTCTTTTCAAAACGATAAACCTCAGACTGGTGTGTAGGAGGCTCTGAGTAACAGCTGATAAATACAGCATTTTTGCCCAGCAATCTCTTCACCAATAGCACATTCTGCATAGTCAGGTAATGGGCATTCTGAGTGGTTCCAGCCTGAATTCTCAGTCTTCTCTAAAAATAAGCTCACAGACTGAGTCACCCCTTTATTCCCAGGCTCCTCTGCAAGTTGAACAGGATGTCACAATGTTCAGAAATAGCCTTCACATTCCAGCCCCAAAGTGGCTTCCATCGACTCTAGGGCTTTCAGCTGAAGTTGGTTAGGATGCCTCTTCTGCATTTCAGCATAAAGGGAATGATTTTAGTGATTTTAAAAGCTGAAGTTGACCCCTGCACGAAAGGACCAGAGAGGCCACCTCAGAAGCCTTCAGAATGTGCCGGCACTGGCAGTGATGGGACCGTGGGTGGGCCCTCAGGGACCTGAAGTGGCTCCCTGCCTTATCTTGCCACCAAAGTGGTCTCCGATAAGCCACGGGTCTTCAGTGGCTCCTGCCACTCACGGGACCAAGTCCTGGCCTACCTGGTCTCCTATGACCCAGCACCCACCCCTACCCTTCTAGCCTCATTTCCTAGCATGCTTCAGCAACACCCAACTCCTGTGGTCTTCTAACATCGCTCTGCTCCTTCACAGCCTTGTGCCTTGGCCTCCAGCCACCTCCTCAGTCTTAGGCTACTTTTTGACCTCTTGGGGAGGGCAGGAGGGCCTGGGATCAGGCCCTAGAGCAGGGCAAGGGGATCAGTGAGCCCCCTTCCCCCTCCCAATGGGTAACCATCCAAATGATCTCCATATTTATGATTCTGTTTCTGTTGTTTCCTTAGTTTGTTTTTTAGATTCAATTGTTAATAGTTGCAAATTTACTGCCATTTTAATGTTCATAGTTTTTATCTTCTTTTTCTTAAATAAGTCCCTTTAACATTTCATATAATAATGGCTTGGTGATGATGAACTCCTTTAGCTTTACCTTGTCTGGGAAGCACTTTATATGTCCTTCCATTCTAAATGATAGCTTTGCTGGGTAGAGTAATCTAGGTTGCAGGTGCTTGCTTTTCATCACTTTGAACACTTCTTGCCAGTCCCTTCTAGTCTGCAAAGTTTCTTTTGAGAAATTAGCTATAGACCTCTAGGAACCAGGCAAACCAGACTGAAAGCCCATGCTTTAACTGGAAATACGGGGGGAGGCAACGAGAATGGAGTGATCTCAAATGCAGTCCAAGCATCCAACAGCAACCCCAGATAAAAAGGGTGAAGTTGGCCAAGGAACCGCTTCAACTCAACAAGCATTCACTGGGCATCTGCGATGTGCCCACTTCTCTCTCTTAAGCTCAGGGGAGCCCCAAGGTGGGGCTGGAAGCTTCCCTTTCCTGCTAAGCTGAGTGAGAATTTGCCAGGAGTCAAAGGACACAACCCAGCCGGGAGAGTGTAGATGGAAAGGAGTGTATGAAAGAAGGAGCCTGGAGAAACTTGCTAGGGGAAAGCCTCAAGGAGGTGGACAGGTGGATTCAGCCAAGAAAATGAAGGGAGCCTTGAAATCAACCACCTGGTTAAGAAAGAAACCAGGGAGTCCAGGGAGAAGCCAGAATCCAGGGTGCCCAGTTAAGGGTTATTTTCACTCACCTCTAACTGAAATTTAGCATCATCTTCATTTATGAACCTGAGCACAAGCCTCAGGAATATCATTAGTACCCAAGGCTTTCTTTTTGTATTTTTTATTTATTTTTTTTTAATTTTATTTTTTGGTTATTCAATTACACTTGTCCCATTTTTCCCCCATTGCTCCACCCTCCCAGCCCATCCCTTCTCCCACAATTATATCCCTCCCCGTTGTCCATGAGTCATTCATACACGTTCCTTGACTAGACCCTTCCCTTACTTATCCCCCTTCTCTCCCTCCCCCCTCCCCCCTACTGACAACTATTCTAGTCTTTGCCTATTTAGTTCTTTTGTTTGTGTTACTCTTTAGTTTCCTGTATTGGGTGATATCATATGGTATTTTGCTTTCTTTGCCTGGCTTATTTCACTAAGCATAATTCTCTACCCAAGGCTTTCTGATGAGTAGAAATCACAGGTATTTTCATATCAGTTTACTGAATAGCTACAGGAGAAAACTTGCAATATCACTTACGTTCATCAATAACTTGAAATTGGAAAATGTGTCAGAACTGCCATTTGATTTTATTTAATACAATAATAAAGTAGCACATTTGTTCTCTCACAATTTTCTATTATTTTACTGACTGTTGACATAATTGTTTATCTTCTTAATGCTAGGAACTTTATTTTGTGCATTAAGCATTATTCTGCGTCCACACGACTGCAGAGCTCCAAGATTATTTTTTTTAAACAGGTGAACCTTGCTTAACGTCACTGATACAATGCAAAATGTATCTTGGAAGACAACAAACAGACAGTGATAGAAATGACACAGTCCCTGTCCTCCAGAAGCTCATAGTCAAGTGTGGCAGAGAGAGGAAGCGCCACTGTTTGTCCCTGTCCTTTTGTTTCCTGCTGCTGATTCCCATCAAATCACCTACAGCGCCTCCCCTAGCGCCTAGGCCAGCTCTGCGGGATTTAGAAACAAGAACCCTTCCTCAAGACACCTTTTCAGAACTGCTGGAAAATCATCTTAACAAATCCACAAAGCCACAGTGGCCCCGTGTGAATGGAGCGGTAACAACCCCAGGCAAAGGCCTGACTGTAATAAACCTCTGCAGTAATATTAGGTAAAAGGCTCCTTACACACAAATGGCCACTCCCTCAATCCATGCACATGAAAGACAACTCTAATCTATTATCATGGTGTTCTTTCCCCAAAACCCAAATGCAGCTTCGGAGATCTTCCCAAGACAGTACTATGGATGGCTGCTACCTGTCAGCCAGAGCTGACACAAGAGATGAAAACTATTTGCCATGAAGTTTGAAGCTTTACTGTTTTAGAGAAACTTGTATTTTCACGGGAGAACCTGGAAAATAAAAATGCCTTCAAGGCCTAAAGGAATGAACCCCCAAGGATTCCTTAGGGAATCCCTAAAGATGAACGTGAACACTTAAAGCAATGAACCTCTATTGCAGAAAGCACAGGAAATACATTTGGTCACCCCCTTATGTTTTACTACATCAGTAGTTCTCAAAGGGTTTTTACTCGGTCCCCCAGGAAACATTTAGCAACATCTGGAGGCATTCTTTATTGTCATGAAGGGGGACAGGGGATGCTGCTGGCATCTACTGGATAGAGACCTGGGACACTGCTAAACATCACAAAATGCTCAGGATAGCCACCCCGCAGCAAAAAAATTGTCTGGTCTAAAATATCAATGGTGCCACAGTTGAGAAACCCTGCATGACATAGTTGGCTTCCTAGTCTCCAAGCAGCTTCTCAGAAGTAGCCCAGATAAAGAATGTCAGGGTCAAGCATATAAAAAACGAGGAAGGCAAAGCCACCCATTGGCAGAGTGAGCAACCAATCACTGCTGCTCAGTCCGGCATGTTCACATGGCCAGCCCAAGGACTGTATTAACCGTTGGGTTTTTTTGTTTTTCTTTTTAACCCTGATTTCACAATTATGGCTCTGCTATCTCCCAAAACCTTGGGCAATTTGAACCTATTTACTAAAGCACCAAAGTCCCTTTGGATATTTCCAGGAAGACAAGAATCAAAACTGCAGCTGGCCCTTCTGAACAAGAGAGGGAATGGGGGCAGGAAGGAAGCACTGGGTGATTCAGAGAAGCCAGAGTGGACTCTGCTACCTGAGGCCACTGGCCGCTTTTACCTGAGGGTCACATCATTTGCCCTGTGGGTTCCGTGAGGTTACTGACCCTCGGTGAAGGGTTAACCAGTGACGAATAAAAAGCTAGCTGGTCTGAAGCTGCTCAGCACTGGCTTTCTGCTCAGACTCAGGGGATGCGGGAGATGTGTCCTCTGACTCCTGTTTTGACACTTCACCCTTTTATCCCCAGGGGAACAGAATGAGAGGAGAATGGGGAGAAAGAAAAACGATCTGGAGAATCAGTGGTTTACTTTCCTCTCCTTCTCAGTCCCTGTCGATAGGAAAAGAAAATGGTTTTAAATGTAAATGACTTACATTTAGATGAGCCAATCTATTACCTCTGAGAGATTAGATTTTCTTGTTTTCACAAGAAAAAAATCTTCAGTTGGCTTAGGTAGGAAAGATATTCTACAAGGAAGTTCTACAGTAGCAAAACTCCCACACTGGCTCTTTAGTAAATAAATATCAGCCTCTCATGATGGCAGACCCCAAAACAATAAAAAAAGGTCATCGGAGATGCATTACTGTTTTGACTGCCAGCAAGGGGACAACAGTTATTTCTTTAGCTAAAAGATTCCTAGAGCCTTAATGGCAAAGGCTGGCAAAGTTTTTCTATAAAGGGTTAGACAGTAAATATTTTAGGCTTTGCCGGCCATATGGTCTCTGTTGGAACTACCCAACTCTGCCGCTGTACCATGAAGTCAGCCACAGACAACACATAAGTGAAAGGGAATGGCTGTGTTCCAATAAAACTTTATTTGCGGACACTGAAATCTGAATTTCATATCATTTCCACATGTCATAAAATAGTCTTAAAATTTTTTTTCCAAGCAATGATAACCACACATTGCTCATGGGCATTTGTTTGCTGGCCCTTGGTCTAGACAGCAAATTGGAATTTCCACTTGTTCTTAATTCTGAAACTGCCATGTAGAATTGATTTTCCTTCCTGTCTCTTTGTGATCCTAAGGCCACACTAGTAAAATCAATACATGAAAAAACAAACAAACAAGACAAATAAATCAACCACCACTGCACTCTCCACCAAAATGTCCAGGCTGGGAATGATCTGGTCGTAACTACTGAGTAACTCATTTGCAACACACCACAAAACCCATCTTGCTCAATGTAGTGGAAGATATATGGCTCGCTGAAGGCTAGCATTCCAGTGGTATTTTTAAACAAACCCAGTGTGAACAATCTCCTTGTATAGTCTTTGGAGTTTTATATTACCCTAAGGTTGCGCCAAGAGAAGGGGGCTGGGAAATGTAGCAGTTTCTGAAATCCAGTTGCAGTCTTCCCTAATAGACAGGCCGTTTCTTATTCTCTAGAAAGGATATGTCTCATGTTCACCAAGGATTTCTTGAAAACACACTAATGTATGAGGAGGCACGTTTAACCTTCCACTACAAGTTGTATTTCCCCACAAACACTTTATAATTTAAAACTGAGCATTTTCACCATGGAAGAGTGAAGCACAG
Source organism: Furipterus horrens (assembly GCF_987537825.1). NCBI lineage: Eukaryota > Metazoa > Chordata > Mammalia > Chiroptera > Furipteridae > Furipterus > Furipterus horrens. Next base: position 184,751,408 of record NW_028327174.1, on the reverse strand, counting down.
TCCTAGAAAATTTAGACACTGAATGTAGCTGTGAATGCAGAATGTATGTGAAGGGGATGAGCTTGCCAGATACACTACAAGACACCCACCCAGTTAACTCTGAATTTCAGATAACCAACAAACAATTTTTTAGTATAAAAGTGTGTCCCATACAATAACTGGCATCCTATTGGTGAAAAAAGGAAGGAGGCTAGAGCAGAAGGTACTTATTGGGGGGAAAGGAAGAATCTGTCATAGGTGTGGGAGGGAAGCTCATGAAACGGTCACCCGCCAAAGACTGGGAAGCCCAGTTTCCCTACTGGTTTACCCTCCCACCCCTTACAGTTGGGGTGCAAGGTGGGGCCAAGCAGAACTACTTACATTCCAGTGTTTGACACAATTCGAAACACAGTGCTTCCTAGGGGAGTCCTGGGGGCTGAGGAGCTGTTCCGTAACTGTGCTGGTGGCTACACAAATCTACATGTGTTAGAACTCAAGAGACCTGAACATCAAAAAGGTGGCTTTAGTTCTCTGTTAATTAATTTGTTTGAGAGCTTTCCGTGGTTACTTCTTATAGAGAATTCATGAGCCCATCCAGCATGCTGGATAAGGAACTGATTTAAACAGTGGTCCAGGCTCTAACCTGAGACCATAGTTTTCTCGCAGGGTCCCCATCCCAGTCCCAGAGGGTCTTCCATGGGCTTCTGGCAGGCCCATCCGACCAACGTGCCACGTGTGCCTAAACAGCATCACTTCACCTAGCTTCAAGCAGTAACACTACCACCCCAATACCCCTGCTCACCACTGGCTTTATAATTAAATTTTTAAAAATTCTTTGAAAGGCAGACATGGAAAACTGGTGGCTCAGGGTGGGGGCTGGGCTGGTGGCATGGGGAAGGAATCCTGCCCACCCTGTGTTAAAATCTTGTTATTTTTGGCTCAGCCCACACACTGTTTAAAGTGCTGTGAACATTGATACATCAACCGATTTCCTCCAAAAGCTAGAGTCCCAGGTTCTTGAGAAAAAGGAGAAGACCATGGGCTTGTATTCCCACCATGTGCCAGTTAGCTGGACTTGAGTGCTGCCTGTCCTCTCCTGGTTGCCACAGTCCCCAAAGCTCAGCCACTAAATAAATCAACCTGGCAACTGTGCATATCTGGGTTTCTAACACCAGCTCTAAGGCATTCAGCAGGGTGTCTGGCACATGGAAGCTCTCAGGAACTGAGAGGCCCTTCCTCCCTCCCCTTACATGATTCTGAAGGACGAAGTTCCCATCTCTTGCTCGCTTTCTGAGCTCTGGCGTGCCCTGTCTCCCTATAGGGACCATGCCCCGCTCCTGCCCCTCCACTGCTAAGCCGTTTTCCTTCCATCTTTTCTCTGTGGTCCCAGGCTTAGAGCAGATGGAAGGCTGGAATCATCCAGAGGCAGAAGCAGGGACATGTCCAAGAGAGATGACGTAGGAAGGAAAGAGAGAGGAGGGTAATTGAGCAATGAAAATTATTTTCACCTTTGCCTCCTATTCTGTGTCTTCAGAGGCTGCGCCTTCTCTTCATTCTCCCCTATCAGACCCAACACTGACCAAATATCTATCCTTCTCACTGCAGTGCAAATAAGGATGGGGGCTACTAGAGCCTTACTGCTAATAGCTGGTAGATTTAGAGACTATATTCTACAGCCAACCTCCAGGGCCTTCCCTGCCTTCTGACCCCTCCCCATCTGACTTACTCTGCCCATCGTTAAATATTCTTTGGGTTTTGCTATGAATTTTATTTGATGAGTGGCACTAAATACGTATTGAACACATATGCTCAGGTGTCACTATTCATGAACAAACTGCCTGCATACCACCTGGGGGACAAAATGGGGCCTCAGGTGATGGGCTCATCACTATGCTACAGGGCGGTTTTACTTGTTTGGAGGAGGAGCAGTATTTACTTTCACGGCCACCCACGTTACCTGTGAGCTTTAAGATCTTTTAATTTTTTAAATTAATATTTTCCAAGCTTTATTGAGATATGGTCAACAAAAATTGTTTATATTTAAAGTGTACATCATGATATCTTGATATACATATACATTATGAAATGATTACCACATCAAGCTAATTGACAGATCTATCACCTCACACAGTTACCATTTCTTTGTGTCATGAAAACACTTGAGATCTACTCTCTTAGCAAATTTCAAGTATATAATGCATTATCGTTTACTATAGTCATAATGCTGTACGTTAGAGCTCCAGAATGTATTCACCTTATAACTGAAAGTTGTACTCTTTGACCAATATCTCTCCTTTTCCCCCACCTCCCAGCCTCTGGTAACCACCATTCTACTCTGTGTTACTATAAGTTTGACTTTTTTTAGATTCCATATGTAAGTAGGATCATATAATATTTGTCTTTCTGTGTCTGGCTTATTTCACTTAGCATGTTTTCTGCAAGGTAGATACGTGTCACAAATGGCATCATTTCCTTCTTTTTTTAGGGCTAAATAATATTCCATTGTAGGTATATACCACATTTTCTTTACCCATTCATCTGTAAATGGATACTTAGGTTTTTCCATATCTTGGCTAATGTGAGTAATTCTGCAATGAACACAGGAGTGTAGGAGTGATTTTATTTCCTTTGGATATATATCTAGAAGTAGAATTGCTGGATCTGGTGGTAGTTATATATTTAACATCTTGAGGAACGTTCATACTGTTTTCCACTTTTTAGATCTTATATACCTCATAGTTCTACTGGGGCAAGGAAATTTTCAGACCACTACCCATCCCGTTATAGGCAGCAAGTATTACTAGCCCAAGGTGACAAGTTAGGCCATAGAAACTCAGATAAGGGGTTAATAATCAAAATACATAAGGAACTCATACAATTTAACACACACACACATACAAGAGAGAGAAAAAAAAAAACCCAATCTGATTTTAAAATGGGCAGAGGACCTGAATAAACATTTCTTCAAAGAGGACATACAGATGGTCAAAAGACATATGAAAAGATGTTCAACTTCACTAATCATCAGAGAAATGCAAATTAAAACCACAATGAGATACCATCTCACACCTGGCAGCATAGCTATCATCAATAAATCAACAAACAACAAGTATTGGAGAGGATGTGGAGAAAAGGGAGCCCTAGTGCACAGTTGGTGGGAATGCAGACTGGTGCAGCCACTGTAGAAAGCAGTATGGAGTAATTTTTTGAAGTTATTCCATACTGCTTTCTACAGTAAAAATGGAACTACTTCTGGGTATTTATCTGAGGAAATTCAAAACACTAATTCAGAAGGATATATGCACCGCTATGTTCAATGCAGCATTATTTACAATAACCAAGATATGGAAGCGACCTAAGTGTCCATCAATAAATGAATGCATAAAGAAGATGTAGTATATATATATATATATATATATATATATATAATGGAATATTACTCAGCCTTAAAAAGAATAAAATCTTACCATTTACAACAGCATAGATGGAACTAGAGGGTATAACGCTAAGTTAAATAAGTCAGTCAGAGAAAGACAAATACCATGTGATTTTTCTTACATGTGGAATCTAAAGAACAAACAAAAGAGAAACAAACTCAAAGACAGAGAGAACAAATTGGTGGTCACCAGATGGAAGGGGAGCTGGAGGGATGGGTAAAAGCTGTGAAAGGGATTAAGAAGTAGAAATTTCCAGTTATCAAAATAGTCATGGGGATGTAAAGCACAGCAAAGGAAATATAGTCCATATAATTGTCATAACTATGATAGGGCCCGGTGGGTACTGGAATTACAGAGGCTCCAACTTCATAAGGTATATAAATATCTACTCACTATATTGTACAACTGAAACTAATAAATGTCTGTTGTAATTGAAAAAAATAAAAGAATAAGTAAAACAAGAAAGAGTCAGAGCCACTGGTGTGGTGTTCTCCACTGTCTTAGGAGAGGAGAAAGATAAAAGCTAAAGACTAAAAGGTTAGCAACAAAACTGGATAAAAATTTTAATATTCCTTTAAATAGTAGATTTTAGGATTTTAAGATTTAATTTCAAGGAACTGTAGCAACATCCAAAGAACAGCAATAAAATAAATCTTTAAAAAGTTTGTTTTAAAGAAGCAGGAGCTAGGGAAGCCACTGTATTGATTCCATGCCTCTCGGCCAAGAGACACTTCTCCTAGACGCCAGACTACTATGTCACACATGGGCCATGCATACTATCACAGCTGCCTCAGTCCTGAAGCCCCATATGGTATTTATTGCCTCCAAGTTGTTGGCATTGTCGCTCAAACTCAGAGAAAGAAGCCCCTCCTTGTCTACTGCCAAAGGGGTTAAATTTTCAAGCATGTTTTTTGCTTAAGAATAACATTTTTTATAACCCTCAAAGTTTTCAGTTTCAGCCCTGAATTTAAAAATAAAGTGACTACTCAGAAGACTGGTTATAATTTAGAAGAAGGAGGGAAAAAATCCCACCCACCTAGAATAGAAAGTAAACCAGTATAATTCAGCAAAAAAAGTAAGGGCAGGTTTTACAAGTGCCTTGAAGACATTTGGTAATGCACACATTGTCAAGAGCCTGGAAGCCCGCAGGGTAATGAAATAGGCCGCCCGAGGGAAATGATGGGCAGGAAGATGTGTTCTGACATCTGGCCCACCGCCTTTTCATCTACAGCTGGAGCTTTTATCTTGGGGGAGCATGTGGCTTTTCTTTCCCCTTCCATCTTTGGCACGGGAAAGGTACCAACTCGCTATTCCTTTCTTCTAGCTAAGTTCATACGATGCCACAGAAGCACTAATCCTAGAGCCAGGGACCAACCCCAAAGTACTTTTAATGCATCTTTAACAATATGGAAATAGGCTATAGGCTTGTCTCTGTCTGTCTCTCTCTGTGTGTATATTCAATAATCTCCTTTTGAAGATTTTAATTCAACATGAGACTAATGAAAAAGACTGACATAATCATTAACCAAGGGTACATGTCGCTCCACATGCACCACCCCACACAAACCTCTGCCTCTGCGGGTATTTCCTGTCAGAAATAGGTCTCAGCTGTGCGTGACTCGCCCAACCCCACACCCCTCATGTGTGAACTTTTCCTCTAGGAAGTACCCCAGGATGAACGGCCATTGCCCACAGTCCAGCCATTTTTCTTGGGCCTCATCCTGTACAGTGTAGCCTCTGTGCTTTGTGTTTTAAGACAGATAAGACAGATAAGAGACTGGGCGAGGCTAAATCCTTCTGAAAATGTTACAGCAACTATGCACTATTTTTCCAATGATCCAGGCATTTGGACACCAAATTCACAGAGCCCTGGTGAAAATGCAGCCTGATCTTGTCATATTATGAAAGATCTCAGGAACGCACGTTGTAAAGTTCAAGCTCTATCTACATCTGGAGGTCACAAAAGGTCAACCTGTTGACCCAAAGAAATTTTGTTATGCCCATATCTTTTTAAAAAGTTTTTAAACTAGTCGATGCCATTCTTTTTTAAATGGGAGAAGCCCACATTTTAAAAGAGCAGATTTCTGGCTTCTCTTGAAAATGAGTCGATATGACAACACAGGCCCATGTTCGCAACATGGTATAAGTTAACTGTATTGAAATGGAGAGGTAGCATCTGCTCCAGGTCCCCACAATTTCCCACCGGTCTGTGTCACTCATTTACGTTACACGCTGGCCCCTGGAGCCTTCTGCATTTGTAACTCCTGCCTTCCATCAACAATCCTTTTTACTGTTATTACTCTCCTCGTGCATAAACTCTCAGGAGTTACTGTGTTCACCTGAAATTTCCCAGCTTGGTAAAACTGTTGAGGTGAATAGACTTCATATTTCGCTCTTGGTGTCCTTTTTTGTGTGTGTGCGCAAAGGTGTGTGCGTTATGGTTTGTTGATTCGCTTACTGTAAATAGAACGCTTTTGCTGGGTGTTTCCTGTATCCTTGCTCTGAGCATTTCCCATTAAATCTTCTCTCAAATAACCTTCACAGTCATTCCATGATGTCGGTAAGAGCATTATCCCATCTGACAGATGAGGAAAGTGAGAGACAGCAAGGTCATACAGATACTACTAGAACAGCCAGGATTTGCGTCAAGGCTTGTGGCCACCAGAACATTCTCATGAACCTGCACTGTCAGCCCAGGGGACCACTGTCTCTGGGTGCCAATGCCTACTTGCTATCTCAGTCAGTGTCATACCACATGATGACCAATTCTGATTGCCAAGCAAGTGGATAACCTCTCCAAAAGGGGTCAGTGATAAAATGTGGGTAGTTCAAAGGACCAACAGCAGGGGTCCCAGGAGCATTGGGTGGCCCCAAAGAAATGTAGAAGTGCCTCCACCAAACCCTAGTTTTCCTTTAAATATTGACGGATCGTAACCCACAAGCCCCCTGGTTGCCTTTTTAAAGGTGACTGCTCCATTTCTCAGGGCACTTGCCCAAAAAGCTGCTCTTTTTCCAAAGAGGCTAAAGCCTGAACTACTCGGGAGGTATAAAAAAAACTGACTGGAGAGGTATATGGCTCTTGTAAATGTTTGTGTAAGACCTGCTCCAGCACTCCTAGACCCGCCAGTGACTCTCAATGGGCCCCAACTGTCAACTACCTGCTGGGTGGCCTTGCGGACTCAGCTGGGGTGAACGCTTCCTCAGCACCAATGTCCCGAACAACCTATTTTTTTGGCCTTAACTTGGAATTTTAGAAGCAGGGCATCATCTGTGTCTCTGAGATGGAAAATAACAAATGAGGGGCCAGCATCTTCAATTTCCCAGCCCTTTGCCAGCTGCCAGCCACTGACAGAGATATACAAGACACATGTAAGGGGGCAGTCCCCTTAAGCATCAGCATTTTTGTTACTAGAGGCTTGGGATTAAGTCTCTAAACCCTGTGAGGGGTCCCTGACCTGGGAAGCTGTGCTGGGCTGGATCCCATGAAAATCAAAGCCAGGACTTTTGGCCAGGCCATGCAGGCCTGTCTAGGAGGCTGGGGTAAAAAGCAGGATGACTGGTCCCACACTCCAACCCTTATCGCTCCAAGGCAAGAAGAAGCATTGAGAGATGAATCCATGGAAACACCTGAAGTGCTGCTCTGCAAAGTGCAGGGCAGAGCCCAGCCTACACCACCCACCGACACACAGGCCTTCTCGACACAGAAAATGGGATCAGGTGGAGCCACAGGCCCACTAACTGTACTCTTGGGGCAACAGTTCCAGAGGGAGAAGGCCCCAAAGTGAGACTCAAAGAAGGGCAGATTCCACAGAGGCAAATCCAGGCCCACATACCACCAAGTTCATCCACTCTGCCCTTCTTCCCCCCCCCCCCCCTAGAACTCTGACTCAGAAGGATCTTATGGCAGCTCCAGCCCCTATCAGAGCACCTGTCCGAGGCTAGATTGGCCACTGACACAAGGAATCAAGAGTCAGGAGGGTCTGGACTTAATATATTTCTTCTGCATCTCACTGTGTGAGCGTGGATACCTCTGCGTGTGTAACTGTGAAGTGGACATAACGAGACCCGCCCCGAACAGCTCAGAATAAAGATAACACATAGAGTGGGTTCTTATTAAGTGACAAAATTCCCTAAAGACCATCTAAAGACCACGGATAGGTGAGACTGGCGCGTCCTATTTCAGCATGAATGAACACACTCAAGTTGGTCTTCGGTGCTGTCCACATGGCTCTGCTCACTTTTGCCCAAGACTACCTCTGTAACATTTAGGTGTCTTCACACAAGCCCAAGGAACACTCTCTTCCTCTTGGCTGCACAGACATCACAACACCTTCCCCCAGAGTTGGTTTCCATTGAGACCCGGTGGCCTCTTCCCCAAGGGAATGTTACTCATTCCCTTACAGCTACATTGGACTTTTCCATGCACTGAAACTCAGCTTGGAAGACTCTCAAAAGGATGTGGGCCTCCCAGTTTGTCTTGGACTTTCCTAGTGCTAATGAGTCAGTCTGTATCTCCCTCATCGGCATACACTGCGGCTACTGGAGACACCCACATGACAAGCTCATGGGCAAAACATGAGACACTGCCACCATCCTAGGGTAATGGTCAACATAAGGGCTCCAGTGCCCTGCAGTGTGGTTTCAAATCCTGCCTTTGACACTATCTGTTAATGTTGGGCTCTTCACCTATAGAACATGGATAACATAGTTCTTCTCAACTCATCAACTTACTATCAGGATTAAATGGCATAATGGATGTTAAAATGCACTTCAGTCTTATTACTGAACTTGTATCATTAGCTACTGACTCACGCTTTTGGCTTTTTCTTTCTCATACTAACTGTTCCAAATAAATAATAAAGAAACTAACAGCAAACAAATAAGTAAATGCCTTCTGCTAACTGGGAAGGTTATAATGCTATTTTGTATTTTATTTACCCCAGCTGCACGTGTGTGCTCATCAGCACTCCTGGCACAGTACAGTCATTGTTGATGTGCTTTTCTATTTCCCCCGTTAGACTATTAACATGCTAAGCACCCAACCTGTTTTGTCTTCCTTTGCGGAAAGTATAGTGTCAGGCACCAGTGACTGACATGGCGCTTAATGTGTTAACAACTTAAGGTAAAAAAATAAAACTAAAAATAAAAAACATGTCCTGCAGTGCCTTGCTGAATAATGTCCAAAAAGTGGTAGTTGTATTATTGGTCCCTGGAATTATCACTCACATTCATTCTGCTATGGAGGCATTTTTCTGTCTTCTAAAATTACAGCTTGGGGAGTGTCCCTACAGATGAAAGGAGCACCTGGGAGTAGAGACAGTGGTCAAAGATGGACTTGATACTGCTTTTGGCAGGAAATAGAATGAAGTTCATCTTTGCTCACTGAGGGGTCTCTGGACTCAACTGGAAGATTTAGTTAAAGAGCCACAGTTTCTGAGCACTTCATTCCCTTCCAATGATCATAGGACAAGTATCGAGTCACAGGACCTTTCGGAACTTAAGTGTGCAAAGGGTAGAATCTTCCCTCTGGTGGCTGAAACTTGGGGACACTGCCTTTTTGTTGTTGCCAGTACATCCTAGAGGAAGCATTCTGTGAATACGTAATGACCAAATCCTCAAGTGACATCTCTGTGCCTGTGTTTGAAGCAGCTAGAGGAAGTGACTCTGGGCAGAGGTCTGGCCTTCAGTGAGTTAAAGGAAAGAATAAAAAATGGCTATTCAGGCTCTTTCTGCTCCAGGCATGTTGTTCCTAACCCCCAGGGACAGAAACTGGGGGATCTGCCTCAACCCCATGCAATGGCAGCTGTGTGCCAGGTACTTCACCTGCATCATATCTAAATGGTACATTCAGTCCTTGAGGCAGAACTTATGAGTCCATTCTATAGGTGAAGGAACTGAGCAGGCTAAAGACTGCCCAAGACCCTAATGAGTGAAATCCCAGTCTATCTTCTCTGCCTCTTGGAGGGGAGCTCAAGTTGGTGAAGAGGTGAGGACTCATCCAGAGAGACCCTAGGAATGCTAAGCTCTGAGGGTGGGCTTGTGAGCTCCTCAGGAACCCCTAAAAACTCTAAGAAAGTGGAAGAGAGAAGCAGGGTTTGCTCAATTTGGACAGTGTACTCTAAGCCAAAGCATGATTAGAATGAATTACTGACGTGGTCACAAGCTCCCCACTCCCACTTCCCATCTCTTATCTCTTATTCATTCTCTCTCTTTCTCTCTCTCTCTCTCTCACACACACACACAGTGATTTCACTGTTAGAAAACCTGCATTGACAATAACATACTTATTCTCACTTGAGGCTGACACGTTCAGAAGAATCAACACCTTTCCAGGTACAAAGGACAAACTCAATTCCATAACTAAATAAGCACAAGTCCCTGTGTTTATTCTTCTCCTACACTAATGAGAATTCCAAAAGACTGTCTAGATCTTTATTGAAAATCCACTTGGCCCCTGCTGGGATTACCCAACCCCACTTGGAAAGGGGCGGCCCCAGTGTTAGCTGCTGCTGGCTCCGTTCAGAAAGCAAGTCCTTTCATGAAGCTCAGCTGTTCCTCAGGCATCCAGTAAAGCTGGTCATGCAAAGGCAGAAACTGTGACAACTGTTGGAAATCTTCAGCAGCAGCCTCTGGGAGCAACTGAACGTTCTCCAGAGTCGCCACTTCATGGACGGTTAAAGCAGCCTATTATTCAGTTTATATAAAACCCCCACCAGCTACATGGCACCAATAACTGAATATCTCCATTCTTATCAAGTTCATGACACACTGGCCACACTGCCTGGCCACGAACTTCAGAAACCATAAACAACCTTGTTAATCATCAAAATACACATGCACAAAGGGAAAAGCAAAGGAAAGAAAAAAACAGCCTTCCTGAGTTCTGAGGACCAGAACTCAAAGATTGCTCAGTAGGCAAACCACGGTATTTCAACATAGCCAACAAACTCTCTCTACAAACTCTAAGACATTTGAGATTTGAAGAGTTTGATAAAAGAGGGTCTCAGAGCCACGGAGACCACATCAAATGCTTCTTTTAAAAAGAAGGGCTTGTGTGACTTTTTTCCCAATGAAGAATCTGTCCAAAGGATTAAAAAAAAAAAAAAAAAAAAAAAAACACTTAAATATGCTTTGCTTCCAAAATATTACACACTATTTCTCCAACAAATTTATATGTTTCCAGGGAACTCCTGGACCAAAAAAAAATAAAAGTACTTAAGTAGAAAACTGTCTGGTGATTCTTGTATGCCAATATGTTAACAGACCTTCTCTTTTAATTGTTATTATTTCATATAGCAGCAGTAATCATTCCTTCATCTGCAAAGGAAATATATAATCCAGCTGTGGTGGCTCCAGTAAAAATACCACATCTGTGGATCATTGGCAACACTGTGGAAGCTTGCTCAGATCTAGGCAGTCTCCGAGAATTTTTTTTTTAACCAAAATACACATGGGTACACTTTTCTAAAAGTGCATATAAACTTTGCCAAAACTGGTTGCTCCTTTGTGTGCTGAAAATAGGTTTTTAGATTATCCACACCCATTAGAAAGAAGTTCTCTTGGAATATTATTCCCAGGACCCAGATGTTATAAGAAGTCCCCAGACCCCTCCAGTGTGGTGACTTGTGCCAGTGCTGTTGTCAATATCAAGTAGAACAGGGAAAATAAAGGCTCCCGGTTGGTTTCAGAGAGAAGGTTCTAACGCATGGCTGGCAGCGGAGCTGACTGCTGGTTTTCCACTTAGCAGAGAAACGTTTCCGCAGAGAGGATGGCAGCCACCGTTCCGGTCACTGATCCCTCCGTTCTCCAGTGTATGAAGTCAGAGGTGTTACTGAGCACTGGATGATAATATTCCAGGAATCATCACCCCCCAAAACCAACTCCCCCTAACCAAGCGTCTGGTTAGTCTTTCCCCAAAACCCAGTAGCAAGCATCTTATTTCTAAGCCAATTCTCCACATTGAAATCCCCAGTCCAAAGCGCGCCCTGGGGGTTTCTATCTACAAGACTTGTAAAAGAAAAAGCAGCATAGCTGAGCCTTGACAGACTGATATCCCCAAAGCACATGCCGCGTGGGCTACTGTGTTGGAATGTCGGTGGCCCGAAACACTCGGGTCCCTTTGCATCCCAGACAATAGAGCAAGAAAATAAAATGAAAGTGGACTTACTGCTATGGCTTGCAGCCTTTCCTTGTGCAATTCCGCCTCTGCCATCCTGGAGAAGGGTACACAGGGAGAGGAAAAGAAGAAAGAAAAACAAATACACGCTGTAGTCACTCAAGGAAATTGATGGACACCCCGGGGGGCTTTGCTAGAACCCAGGGAGAGCCGAGGGACGGCCAGGATCCGCTCAGGGGATTGCAGGCAGAGCTGTGCGCGCGGCTGGCTCGCCCGCCTGGCTGGCCCGGGCTCAGCATCTGGCCCCCGCCCGCCCGGCCGCCTGGCTGCGCCCCAGCGCCGCCGCTAACTGCATCTCCCTGCCGCCGCCACCGGCCGCGCTAGTTGGGAACGTGGGTCGTGGGCAGCCGCTGAAAGGGCGCGCTTGCCCCGTGCTCGTTCCCTGCCCTGACGTCTCGGCGCCTCGCCCCGCCCCTGGGGTGTTCGGGACCCGCGCTCGCGGCCCGGGCGGCGGCTCTAGGCCCGCAGGAGACGGTGGGGCTGTCGCTGCGGGGTGGTAGTGGGTGGTCCCCAAGGCGCAGACAGGCAGCGCGTGAGGGTGGGCACCTGGGACTCGGGCGCACAGAGAGCTGCTAGGGCGCACGGTTGGCGCGCCTGGGTGGACACGTGCTCTTTGGGGCACGAGCAGGACGAGGTGGCGCCTCCAGGGAGCAGAAGCCAGCCAAGGGGTTTCTGGTAGAAAGTGGGGGGAAAGCGGGGTGGGAGCAGGGGACTGAGCACGTGCCCTTATCTTCCAGCTGTAGCCACTGAGTGTTCTACCCGCCTTCTAGCTCATGCCAGGTGCTTGGGCTCCAAGTGGGGACATTTTCAATAGGGAAGGGCTGCCTTGCCAACATGCCTTAGAGGGCCAGGTCCTCAAACATCAAGGCCACTGGCCGAGGTATAGTCAAAACAGGCCTATGCTAAGCCAAAAGTGTTTGCAGTCCTGGGTGCTCAGCTAGGCTAGGCTAGGCAACTTATTAGCTGTGAAACCTTGGGCAACTCACTGAACCACTCTGAACCTCAGTTTTCTCATCAGAAAAATGGAGAATCACAATAGTAACCCTCACAAACTTGTCAGTCATGAATGAGATAACGTATATAAAGCTGTTTTGTAAATGGCAATCTGTTCTATCATTACCCTGTGACATTCTAGGCTGAAATTCTTAGAGGGTCTGTACTTCAATACAGTCTCAAGAAGGAAGAGTAGGATCTGGTCCCTAAGATACTTGACTGCTTCTTTACTGAAACAGACGATAGTGCTTGAGTGCATCTTTTGTGACAGGCCCTGGGCAGGATACGAGAGATGGATAAGACCAGTCGAAAAGGAAATAAATCCAAAAAATCAAACAGAATACTTCTTAACATTCAGGAGGGACCTGCTAGAATCCCCAACATTGATAAGCAGACTTTCCTCCAAAAAATGAAATGCACACCAAAAAACGCCAGTTGTGCCCTTTTTAGATCCTTGTTGCTTCTCTAACTGCAGGACTTAAGAAAGCATTGTAGAAGGGATGCGCATCAGATTTCCCCAAATCTCCACTTTTCTGGGCAAATTCTTACAACTCAACAAAAATGGCCTTTTCAACTTTCACAGGGATTTTGCTTGTCACTGGATAAGCAATTACTACCCTGCCTGAAGACTGAAGCAGTCACCAAAATAATTTTAACGGACTGATTGTTTTCCTTTCCGTGACGGGTATAGGCAGAGCTGTTTGTGTGATAAAGCCAAGCCAATGCCGGATTCGACAACCCCGCTCTAGTATATCCAGAACTTCTACGTCTGGCTAAGACCCATCACTGTCTTCAAACCATTCATTTTCTCTTCACTTCCAGCGCCAGCGCACACCCAAACAGAACTGTTATTCTTCGGCAGAGTGACTGCGTACCCAACAGGAGTAGAAAATACGATGAGGAAAGTGGGGCCGGGGAGGTGGAGAGGCTCAGCCAGAGTCATAGAGCTGGGATTAAAACTCAGCCCAGACTCTGCAGAGACCACGTTCTTAACACTTGGAGGAGCACAACAATGTAAATGCCTTAATGTCACTCAACTGTATGCTTAAAAGTGGTTTAAAAGGTAAATTTTATGTTATAAATATTTTACAATAAAAAATTTTTTAAAGGAGTCATGGAGGAGGAGATGGGATGGGAGAAGAGCCTGAGCACCCTTTAAAGGTGTCCTGCTAGAAAGATCTGAACCTCGGGATTCATGACACATATTCAGGTGCCATTTACTTTGAGGTTAAGCTAAAGAAATGAGAATGGCCAGAGGGAGAAAATGGAACAAGAAGAGGAGAAAGCCCAGCTGAGGAATCCGAAAAAGCATCACCTAAGAAATAGAAGGAAAAAAATAGGAAGGGTTTTCAACAGGGTCAGATGTTTCTGAGAGGTCAGGGGCATAAACTAAGAAGAGGCCATGGGCTTGGGCAGTCAGGAAGCCATGGGTGATGCTGGAAGAGCCATGTGTGTGGAGGATGAACCTGGAAGCAATTAAGAGAGTTGAGAATGAGCGGAAGGTGGGGAAGAAGCATCCAGGAGTACAAAACACTCCTTTCAAATCTTTGGATGAGAAGAATGAAGGGGTGAGTAGCAAGGGGTATAGGAATGTGGTCTATGGGAAACGGGGGCAAACTGAGTGTAGTTTGGTCAGGTGAGATTTGAATATTTCAGGACGAAAGGGAATTGGGCATCATGGAAACGAGGTCAAAGCCACAGTCAAAGGGAAGGCAAGTATTAGGTCTCCGATTAGACCAAAGAGCATCCAGGTGAGCACTGGTGGCCAATTTAGCCTTAGAGAGAAGAAATGACAAAGCAGGGAAGGAGGATGGAATGGGTGAAGATGAGAAGAAATTTTAAGTTGAAAGAGAAAGAACTTGACAGTGAGTGGGTGTGCATTAGATGGCCTGGTTTTCCCAGCTGATGAAAGGGCCATGGGTTGAGACTGATGGCATAATGGCTGGGTAGTTCAGAAAAATAGAAATGGTTTGTAAGGAAGCTATGAGAAATGGGAGAAAACTGAGGCATATCTGACAACCAGAAGTAATGCATCCAAATCTCCTGGGGCACATCTCTCTGAATACAGGTACAGAATTAAACTTCTATGGGATGAGGAAGGGGTTATGGGTGTCGAACCATTGTACAAACTGAGTTTACTAGAAACAAGACAAAAGACTCATGACCAATTGTGTGGACATTCTCCGTGTTTTTTAAACAGCTGAGATATTAACCAGCTGAGACCCATGATATGCAGTGAATGTGTTTACTCAGTATTGAGGGTTGTTGAAGCAGGTATGGAAAAAAATCAAAGGAGAGTTTTGGCCAGCTGGAAGTATAGCAGACTCTTTCATAAGCTTTGGCTACCTAACTTGTGAATCCCTCTCCATTTGGGGGGAATTCCCGTATTACAAGCCATAGCAAGAGTCAGAGCCACCTCTCATAGACGCTGGGAAATGCCAGACGCTTGCATCCCCAGATCTGCTGGAACCTATGACATAGCAGGCAGTCTGGGCTCAGTCAGGCATGTGCACCTGCCAAGGATCTTGAAGACACAGCATTAGAGAATGATTTCAGGCTGGTAGCTCACCTTAGATCCCACCCATTGCCCAAGCCTCCTTCTCTAGCCTTCCCAGCAGTTCTGAGAGCTACTTTAATGCACTTTCAATTCATGCGCTCCCTGCTCCTATCCACTGGAATCAGTTTCTGTTGCTTGGACTAAGAATTCTAAGTGAAACAGAGGCATGAGAAGGCAAGTGAACTGAATGGCTAATGCATGGCCAAGGAGCAAAGGGAAAACATTTTCTCCTTTTCCAGCACTTCTCCCCTAAAATTTCTAATTTTACCATTCTGGAATCATTGAACCCATTACCAACACAGATATTTATAACCCAAAATTTGCCATTTCTTTCATAAACTTCTATTGTGTAGCTATTCTATACCCGACATTGGGCTACAGCTTGGTATTACAAAGAAGGCATAGTCCATTGTTAATATCAGTGACTTTTTGCCCTCCACACATTTAAAACCTGGAAAGATCTATTACAATAGTGCATAATGCATGTAATAAATCACTCGTTCATGCTGGGACATTAAATTGTGTTGCATAAGCACTACCTGTATTGTTTAATGGTTTTTCTGATAGATGCTGCATTGCACAGCATTACACAGAGAGAATACAGAATGCTAGATTTGCAAAATAGATGTTTTGTTAATAGAAATTTCAAACTCTATTTTAGGGCATGAGTCCTTTGGGAACCATGAATGATCACAGCCTACTCCCCTGTGGGAAAAACAGGAGCTCTATAAACTGAAAGGGGGACAACTTGCCAAAGCCCATCGAGTGAGTAAACAAACGTTCAAGTCTTGTTGAGCAGCAGCGAAGAGTGTAAAATTTCATAGTAACTTGAAGCTTTCCTTTGACAGAGTAATTTTAAAAGGAACGCCAACGTCCTCTAAAATGTCTGTGCTTTTGTATTGGCTCTCTTTTGCCTAGGATCTTGTAGAATGTGTGGTCCTTCAAAACATGCAATGGTTGCACAGAATTAAAAGGAGGGCAACAGTGCTTAGAACCCTTTTGGCCCTTGTGGTTGTGAACAATCTGGGAAAGTTGATGGGATTTCAAGTATGTGCCCTTTTTAATGATGGGGTTCAAATGAAAGATTCATACAGGGAGTGCCCCTCGTACAAGAGGACAGAAAGAAGTTTGAGAACAGAGTACCAGCATAGGCAATAAACTAGGCTGGATGGCATGTTGACTAGGATCTCCACATAGCAGATTGAATATGAGCAAGTGGGACTCTATCTAGAAATGAGCATTAGCATTTCAGGTGGAAGGTTGCCTTTTCTCTGGGTTAGCTTTGGTAGTGTCAGTGGATTGACTCATGAGCCACCAAGAAACTACATTCTCCATTTACTTTGGTGGGACATTCAGATGTTGGTTCATAATAGTCTTGTGATTGGCAAAAGGTTTGAAACATGGGATTAGGAAGCAAGAGGAGGGTGTGGCACAGAAGAAAGGCATGAGCTCTGAAGACAAGTCAGACTCCGGCCCTCAGACTCACCAACGGCACTGCCCTGAATCCTTGTAGACTCATTGTCCTCATCTTTAATGGCGGGATAATAACTCTAACCTCATCGGGATATTGTGATAAGTCAGAATAACAGATACAAAATGCTTGAGAGTGGCCACAGTAGATCATAATTATTTGACCCAATTATTGCTTCATTAAAAATGTCATGGACCAAATCGAGTGACTTGATTTTATCCACCCTTTTATGTAGGCTTTTTTTATTTTATTTTTTTTATTTTAGTATTCATAAAGTTCCTCACATTAGTGGGTACTTCTCTCCTTTTAAAATGGAGGATTCTGCTCTGTTTCTATTGTCTAGAAATTTGTTCACCAGACTCCTCTTTTAATGATTCATAGACTCCTACAATCTTATCTTTTGGAGTGGATCGATTTAGTAATTATAAATAAGAAGGAATGAGAAGGGACTCATAAGAGGAACTAGATTAAGTCCTAGGAAACGATGGCAAGGAAAGCTTAATTTTGGAGTGTTTAGAAGGAGAGAGACATGCCTACATATTAAAAGTTCTTCTTGGTGGAGTCGATTCTCAGTGTGGGTGTGAATTAGCTATAAAGTGAAAGAGTCTTTGGGAAGCCCAGGCTTGTTCTCTAATGCCAGTAGACACAATCAGGTCATCAGCTTCTCAGAGAGCTTAGGGGACAGTCTAGTTTGCCTCAGTACAATGGCCACAATGTGCCCCATCAGCATGGAATCCCTTTTTGCAGTGTGGCCATGAACACCTTCATTGTTAGCCATGATTTGATAATGCCATACACATTCTGCAAGTCAGCACTGCTGACGAGAGAGAGATTTCCTGTCGGGTTGGGGTTGGAGGGACATTGGCCTATCAACTAAATCCCATGTGCCTTCCTGATTGGGGAATGAATAGTGAAATTGGAAAGTCTAGCTTCCGCTCCTTCCACCTATGGATGCTGAGCCCTTCTTGATGCCCTTTGGGGTGTCCAGGGTCTTAATATTCCATGTCCACCCCTAGTCCACCCTCCATACACTGGCCAAGTGGATCCAACTCAAGTTTAGCCCTTCTGAGCCTGTGTCACTGAGTGGTAACAGTCTTAAAAATTGCTTCTGACTAGTAAGTAACCTTCCCAGCTGGGGCCTCCTGGACAAGTTGCCTTTCCCAGAAGCAGTTCAAGTGGGAAGAGCGCAAGATAAACTCTCAGTTCTAAGTCCTAACCCTAACCCTTCCACTAACTGTGTGACCTCAGACAAGTCACTTAACCAGTCTGAGCTAAGGTTTTCTATTTATAAACTGGGAATAGACATAGCTAACTTCCCCAAAGGTTCTTAGAAGGATTAAAGGAACTCATGAGTCAGAAAGTGCTTTGAGAACTATAAATCCTTTGTGTGCTTGAAGGACTACCGTGAGAGGGATGACTTCAAAGTGAGGGACTCAGGGCGATGCTGGCAGGTCAGCTGGGAAATGTCGGGAGGACCACACAATGTTCTGCGGCAGCTGCAGGCTCAGCCCACCAGGAGAAAAGGCTGCTAACACCTTAGACAGAAGAGGCTTACAAGCTTCTGATGGGTTTCTAAGCTGACCCAACCAATACACAAAAGTGACCCATGCCACTGGGGGCTCTCTCTGACTGCTTTTTTTTTTTTGGAGAGAGGAGAGGGAGGGAAAAAGAAAAGGAGAGAGACATCGATGTGAGATACACCAATTGGTTGCCTCCTGTAAGCGCCCCAACCAGGAACCAAACCTGCAACCCAGGCATGTGTCCTAACTGGGAATCGAACTGGCATCCTTTCACTTTGCAAGACGACACCCAACCAACTGAGCCACAACAATCACGGCTCTGACTTCTTGCTATTCCTCAGTCACTCAAGTGACTTCTGTTTCCTCTGTCCAAAGACAAACAGCCTCATATTCAGATCTACTTATTGAATTAGCTTAAATAAATGGAGAAAAGGGTGCAGGGGTCCAAGGTTGAGGTGAAAGAAAGAAAGACAAGTAGGACAGAAGGAGAAAGAAAAACTTGGATCTTTTGTGCCAATTGTGTATGTGTGGCAAACCTATCTTTGAAAGCTAGTTGGTCTGTGTTTACATTAATATGCTTTCTTCCTCTGCATTCATTCAGAGCTAGATTTATCCCACTGGAGGGGAAGGCATCCTTGAAGAGGTGGGGGTGGAACAGAGGCGGCTACATGAGTGGGAGCCAGGAGCACTGAGGGAGCCCCAGCACGTGCAAGACAGCCCCTCCGGAGACTCTGAGGATGGAACCTGTGCTGACTTGACAAAGGAACGTGTTTTCATTGGAGCATCTGCACCCTTGGCTTCTGAGAAGGGTGTGAACACAAACAAGACTTAGATCTTGCGTGTTAGAGAAAGCAGTTCCCAGACTCCCATGAGGTCCCAAGTCTAGCCCAGGTGTTCCAGAACCGACACTCGGCAGCTCTCCAAACCTCCCCAGGGAAAGCAGTGCCTGTCCCCATGGGGGGAGGTAGCAGGGCAGCTGGCAGGGTCGCTTCTGACACAAATTTGAGCTTGCCTTCTGTTGGGATGCCATTCCAGTTGTTTTCTCTCCTGGAGCAGGCTTTCTGGAGTGGGGCAGAGGACAGGGACGTTGTCACATTCCAAGATCGGGCTGGATTCAGTGCTGTGCACCCATGCCTGGAGGCAAGATTGCTGATGCTTGTGAGAGGACCCAGGTGCCTCCTGTCAGTCCTGCTTGGTCCCTCTTCCCACTCAGTTACTGTTTTTCCTCCTCTCATTCCTTACCTTTCACTTGCCCCTAAGTCCAGCCCTAGGTAAACCATCTTTTACAAATGGACAAGTCATTGCAATTCAGATAGATTTTCCTGTAACCAGAGAGTTAGTTCTCTGCTAGAATAGAAGACCTCCCTGTGGAACGGGCAGTCAGTTTCCATCTGGGACTGTGTCCCCTTGCGGAACTTCCCTCCATGGGGGTGGGGGAGGGGAGGCTCCTTGCAGTCTGGGATGGTTCCCCTTTGTTTGAGGCTCAGCTAAGTCACCATAGCATCTTGCCAGAGCTCGGCTCTTTTTAGCCTCCAGTACCCTCTACGCCTCCCCAGAGAACTTGACACCTTCTTCATCTGTTTGTCCCAGTCCAAATTTGGTGCTTTCTCATACCATGAGCTATGCCTGGAATGCTGCCTCCCCCTCCCTCTTCTAGCTTTCCAAGTCTTCTCATGTTAACGGCACAGAGTTGCAGAGATCCCACTCCCACAGGGTATGCCTGACAGTCCCTTAGGGAAGGAAAAGTGTTTATTCCTCCCAACATAGTGTGTGACTTTCTGCGAGATAAATCAGTGTCCCCCAAGCCACCATGACGGCTGAAAACTGAAGCTGGGAGGAAGCAGGGGCTGAGCACAATCTAGTTCATTCATCGATATCTGTGTGGCTCGGGGTGTGTTTTCACACACATGTGCCTATGTTTGAGTGAAGGCTCCTGAGTTGCTTGTTGGGCCCAGCACCGGGCACTATGGACTACATTTGTGTATCCTCCCCAAATTCAAAGATTGAAACCTTCAACCCCAATGTGGTGGAAGTGGGGCCTTTGGAGTGACCAGATCATGAGAGTGGAGCCCTCGTGATGGGATTAGGACCTTTAGGAAGAGACAGGAGAGGGCTTTCTTCTCTTTCCACCATGTAAGAACACAGCAAGACTATGAACCAGGCAGAAAGCCTTCACTAGGAACCAAATCTGTTGGCACCCGGCTCTCAGACTTCCCAGACACCAGAACTATGAGAAATAAGTGTCGTGTAAGCCACCCAGTCTGTGGTAATTTGTTATAACAGCCTGAGCTAAGATACCAGACATGCCCAATATGGCTGACTTTTCAGACTAGACCAGCACTTTCTCATGACTGCTCTGGACTCTTGCCTCTTACTTCTAGAGTTTGTAGTCCAAGGCTTTGCCAGATTCTGCACATATCCTGAGAGACAAAAGTAAAACATGTTCTATGCTGTGGTTTATGATACCATCTAGAACAGTGGTTCTAAGCTTGGCGGCAACCGCTGTTCTGAGCTTTCAGGAAGCCCTTGAATTCTTCCACAGCCCCATGGACTGTTGGTTAAAAAAAAAAATCTCTGCTCTAGAACCTAGAATATCAGAAAAATTGAGAGTGACTTTATCTCTAAGAGTCAGGATGCTCACTTTGGTTAATGCAAATCACCGGAAGCCCAGGTAACCCCTGCTCAGTCCTGTACCTCCCCTGACCTAGCCAATGGCTATCCAAGCTGCTCACTGTCCACTCTGAGAGCTGCCTTTCCTTCCTTCTCCCTGACAGTTGCTGGCAGAGAAGAGGCACAGGCTCCAAAGGATCCCTACCTGGGAGTGGGCTACCTCTGTCTTTCTCTGACCAAAACTTCTTCTGACCTTATGCCCATCCAGCCTCTAGTCCTTCCAGAGAGGCCTTCACTCGGTCTGCCCCAGAAGGGATCCGTCTGCATCTGTATCCAGTAGGTATCCTTTCAATCCATTCTTGCCTCATAGGATTAGCTTAAAACTGCTTTCTGTTCTAGATGGAAACAATAAAAACCAACAAAACCAGATATAAGGACCCTGATTTTCAACAGGGTAATAAAATGGTTTGTTCACATCACTCTCAAAGAGCATTAGCTTCTACCCCGTTAGACACCATGATGAATAGCCTATAATATTCAAAATCCACTTTTCAAAGGCCTGCCCCGCCTTCTCCCCAACCCCACCACTGCTGGGTGAAGTCATTTGCCTTCCAGTTTGGAACTTGCAGCAAGAATTCAAGGCTGATCCAAAACCACTGGACTCTCCAGCTTCCAAGGAAAACAGTCTATCACTGAATTCAATACACTGTTAGGTTGGTAGGAGCCAAAACAAATGGAACAGGCTTTTCCTTGGTTAAGGGGGAAGCAGCCTTCCCTCGTGGTGACGTAATGAGAGGCAACAAATGAGTGTCAGGTTTCATCAAACCCCTCCACCCTGCACCCCCTCCTCACACCCCCCTCCGCGGAAAAGGATACTATCCTTTAGGCTAGACTACAGAGCAGCCTTGAGATTTCACACTTGCCCTCTGAACAAGGGGGGTCCTAAATTTGATAACGCTATTAGTTTAAAGAAACATGGCAACAGCCCTAATCCGCAGAGGAAGCACGTATTTGGTAGGACTATGACCACTGTGGATGGAGAGAAGAAACAGGCAAAGGTGTAACCATGCCATGTAGCTTTAACAGGAATGTAAACTAGTGTTTTCCCAAGTTATAATAAAGCAGAAACAAATTGATTTAAAGTAAAACCCTGAAAGTTTCCAAATGCCTTTCTAAATTAAGGTTGAATTGAGTATTAGAGAGAGAATAGTTTGCATTTAAGTATAAAAGCTTGGTTTTTAAAAATTTAATGAACTTTTACATGAGGCTTGTTCTGTCCCTGGATCCCTTCTCAGTGCTTTGCAAACTTTAACGTAATCCTTCTAACAGCCCTGTGAGCACAATACTATCATTATTATACCCATTTTACACATGAGGATATTAACACATACAGTGTCCAGTCACATAGCTTCTAATTGGCAGATCAATAATTTCGGGTAACAAGCTTGTGCTGTTGGGAGTGTGTATACGGGTGGGACTATTTAACTTTGGGACAGTTTAACTGTATTACAAATAATGTGCATTTGAAAGAGGTAAAAGAGATCCCTTTCTTTTTGAGGTATTTGTAGTAGTAGCATCCTCCCTAAGTGATAAGGTCTCCGATAACAACCAAAAACGGTCAGTCAACTAAGTGACTTCTTCTACTGTTCCTTCCTTTCTTCCTTTCTTCCTTCATTTCTCCCTTTTCTTTCCTCACCCTGTATGGGGCACACATGTCACACCAAGCATTGTCCCACGTGCTGGGGATCAGCAGAGAACAAGACGAAGAAGCTTCCTTTTTATACTTCCATTCCAAGGAAGGGAGAGAGACATTAAAAGTAGGGAACCCTACCTACAACGTAACTTCAGAAAAGTTGTGAAGACAACCAGCTACACGAAGGAAAGATAGCGGTATGGAGATGATGCCCTGACGCGCCATCAGAGACACCTGAAGGGAGCAAGTGACAATGCCAGGGAAGCACTGAGGGGAGAGCATCCAGGGCTGGGGCCACAGCAAATGGAAAGCCTGGACCCGTGGGAGGAATCCCAAGGAGACCAGTGTGATGGGGCAGAGGGGGCAAGGGGAGGGGCAGTGACAGAGGAAGGCCAGAGGGTTGCCGGTCAGATCATGCCCTTGGGAGGGTTTAGACAAGCTGTGAGGGGATGTATTTAGATTTTAAAAGGTCACCCTGGCTGTCAGGGATGAGGGAGGAAAGAAGACATGAGCAGAAGACAGGTGGAGGATCATGTAGGAGCCACATGGGAGGATGGAATGGTGTGTTAGTGTGAACAGAATCCCCAAGGATGTCTGTGTCCTCATCCCTGGGACCTGTGCACGTATTACTTTGTATGGCAGAAGGGACTTTGGTGGAGAGGGCACAGGAGGGCACTGATGAAAGCAATTCATGGGCAGATCCAGGAAACCTTCTTCTCTTGGGGGCTGGAGGAGAGGACTGTCAGGAAGCAAGAATCAGCTAAGGAGAGGGCATGCACACCCCTTGCGATCAAACCCCAGGTTTAGTGCTTAAAAGATGGAGTGGAAGCATGGGAAAATGACATCATTTCTCTAAGATCAGCGTCCTCAATCAGAAAAGGAAATGAACAGTGCCTTACCCTTACAGGCACTGTGAGGGAAAAGAGGTAATTCATGTGGAGCCCTTGGCCCAGGCCTGGCACGTACTAAGCACTATCATAGATGCTAAGTAGCTGCATTCTTACAAAAGGAGTCTAGTGCAGTGGTTACAAGCATTAGTGCCCAGATGCTATGGGTTCAAATGCCAGCTCCATATTTATTAGGTAGCGGAACCTGGGCAAAGTACTTCATTTCTCGTGCTCCAATTTTATCCTATAGGTAAACTGAGGTTAATAATATCTATTTTGTGCAATACATGCAAAGGTCTGTGTTGGCTTTTGTTTTTCTGGTGATGAGGATGATAGGTAATGCATGCCTTCTAAATAAAACTTCGTCAATGTTGACTCCAGATTTTAGGATTCACAAAATATGAAATAAAAGCCTACAGGATAGGTTTGCCACGTAAAAAGTAAGATTCTTTGTAATCAGGTATTTAAATGACTCACTGTTTGTGCCTGATCACACAAAGCAAAAAGCTGCTGTAACGTTAAATATGTGCAGATAAGCAAAGATGCTCTCGGCTTTGCTTTGAGGGTGATTCATGATGCTCTGAATCCCACATATTACACCCAAGCAGCAAAGCCCTCTGCTTACAACTTCAACCTTGCAGAGGGCGACTTAGAGGAAATCACAAGGAGTTTGCAAGAAGATGCAGGTATAGGCAAGAAGGTGCAGAATTAATATCCTATGCCTGTTAGCCAGCTCTGATTTAACCTTCCATCCCCCTCACTTGCCCAGTTTGACTATAGGCCTCTGATTGTCACACCTGGACCAAATTGAAGGCCAGGGACTTTGGCATTTAATGGTGTTTGAAAACTACTCAAATCATTTATGCCCAAAACAGAAGCAATCATACCATTCCCACTTGACAGGGTCATTGACTCAGCAGTTGAGACACACACAAATGACCCTTTTATGGGAAAAATGATGACCCTGAGCTGCATAACCTGAAGAGTGAGGTGCTAAGTGTGGGGCATTTCCTTAAATACTTTCTGAAAGGACTCCGGGGACAACAATGAATGTTCACTTGACATATCTTATCAGAGAAGTGGAGAGAGGCTGCCTGCCTCTCCTCCCAGGGTCTGGCTGTGTTAGTGAGGGGCCAGGGAAGCTTCTGGGCAGAGTGTGGCACTCAGCATCCGACAGGCCTGGATGTAACAGGAACCACGTGGCCTCTGTCACAATCAGTTCGTGTGTTGACACCAAACCGCCAACCAAGTTGTGGGTTGTGTCTGCTCGTCATCAGGGGTTTTACTCTAAAGCCTGCTACTCAAGAGTGTGGTCTGTAGACAGCGACATTGGCATCATGGTTAAAATGTGATTCTAGGATCGCCTGAAACCTTCTGAATCAAAATCTGCATTTTTACCGGATTCTTTGGTGAGTCACATTTGAGAAACACTGATCTATGGCCTGCTGGGTCTCAACTGTGATTCATCATTAAAACCTGGATGCTTTAAAATAATACCCCTCCCCAAGACCCACTCCAGACCAGCTATATCAGCATCTGCTTTCAGATTTCCCAGGTGATTTTATTATTCATCTGGGATTAAGAAACACTGATATAGAATCTCATCAATGATAATGATGATGATGATGATAGCAGTGATTGCAGGTTACCTTATTAAGCACTCGGTCATGTCAAACTCTTCTTACTGCTATATTAACTAACCACAGTTCTGTGAAGAGGCACTATTCTTTTCTCTACTTCAGACATGAAAAATTAAGAAACTATCTAAGGTCATATGAGCAGATGTGGTTGAGATGGAATTTGCACTTTTAACCTCTCCCAAGTCACTTAGGTTGTTCCAGACTGACTTTATTAGAGTCTCTGGACAATCCTAAAGATTCCACTAAAAACTACTAGAACTGATCAATAAATTCAGTAAATTAGCAGGCTACAAAATAAATATCCAGAAATTAGTTGCATTTTTATACACCAATAATAAACCATCAGAAAAGGAAGCGGAGAAAACAGTCCCATTCACAATTGTTTCAAAAAGAATAAAATACCTAGGAATAAATTTAACCAAAGAGGTAAAAGACCTATAGTTGGAAAAGTATGAGACACCAAAGAAAGAAAAAGAAGAAGATAAGAATAAGTGGAAGTACATATGGTATTCATGGATAGAAGAATTAACATCATTAAAATGTTCATACTACTCAAAGCAATCTATAAATTCAATACATTCCTATCAAGATACCAATGGTGTATTTCATGGAACTAGAACAAATATTCTAAAAATTTATATGGAACTACAAAAGACCCTGAATAGCCACAGCAATCTTGAGAAAGAACAACAAATTTGGAGGGATCATGGGACCTAATATTAAACTAAACCACAAGGCCATAGTAATCAAAACAGCATGGTACTGGCATAAAAACAGACATATAGATCAATGAAACAGAATAGAGAGCCCAGAAATAATCCCATGCCTACATACTCAATTAATATTTGATAAAGAAGGCAAAAACATACAATAGGGTAAAGATAGTCTATTCAATAAATGGCATGGGGAAAATTGGACTGATATGTGCAGAAAGATGAAACTGACCACCTTCTGACTTCTGGTCAAGATGGAGATGTAAACTTGCTTCACCTCCTTGTACCACCATAGAAAGAATTACAACTAGATCTAAAAACAAATAACACCCAGAACTAATAGGAAATCGAGCTGACACTCAAACTTTTCCTAACCCTAGAATGCTAATGTTTATTCTGGTTTCTGCTCTCGACGACCCCCTCTGGGCCCACCCCCCTGTACAATGACAAGGAGTAGTAGCACCAAAGTGCATGCCTGGTTGGAAAACCATGTCTTCCAAGGAAAAAGATTCCTTCCTCTATGCTGGTTTCCTATTTCCCTTTTTGAAATGTCTCATTCTTTCAAAGTTCAAGGCAAGTGATGACCAAAAAAAGCATGCCCAAGTACTTTTTACTCCTTCACAATAATTTAGGTTTCCTTCTGGTCCTCAGCGAGTGAGTTATGTTAGCCGGAGTTGCAATGATAAGGCACAGTGTCTGCCTAGTTGCTGCCAGGTAGCTGTGCACACTACTATTTCAGGAAGTTGCCGGCTCCTATCATTTCCTCTGCAGGTCTGGGATGGCAAATCTGCCACTGAGCATAATCGATCGATTAATTTAAATGTGTGAATTAGTTCTGCTCCACACATCGAGCTTTTAAATGGACTTTTATTATACTCTGAGGTAATATTTCATTGGAAAGGTCCACAATATGAAATAGACAAATATATTAAATAAAATACAGCTACTTAGGCCAACAACCCAGGTGCCATCAGACTTCCAGTGACCAAGGTTCATTGCCAAAAGAGGAACTATTTTGGAAACACAATTACAAAGGATTGAAAACACTTCGGAAACCCCTTTGGGAAGTACGCAGGTTCATGCAATAGAATATCATGTTTCACATTGTTTATCTTTGTCCTCAGACATCGTTCAGAACATTCCACAAAGTGATATTGTCATCATTCCTGACATAGTTATCTGCTTTCGAACATTCAGATTGTTTTGGGAATAGCAATACTCTTATTTGGGAAGAAATTTACCATGTACCTATCAGTTTGCCAGCAATTTCAAAGACAATAAGATTAGATTTTCCTTTTATTCCAATATACTTTATATGTAGCCTATTTCAAATCTACCTAAAATATTAGATATTTATTAAAATTGTTTCTAGGTGTTCACATTAAGTTTATTTTACTTCAAGTTGATTTTTATTTCTTGTGGTCTAGGTATAGAATGTAGTAAGTAATGATTAACTAAATATTGCCTCTGGAGTGGTCTTTAATGAACATAAACCTTCATTCAAATAGCAGTCCAAAAGGGGATACTGGAACTCACTCACATGCCTTCAATGTACATGTTGAGATGCAAAATTGGAGAGGTTGAGAGATAATTTGTGTTTTACTTTGAGTACAAAAGGAAATTTTTAAAAATAATAGAAGTGTAACAGTTGAAAATCTCCCAGTGAGCTACTGGGAGAGAACATTCAGTTCATTAGAAGACTCGGAAAGATAGTTTCCTTTTTTACTGGTTTAACAATAGTTGATGAACGCCTGCTATATGGTGGGCACAGCACTACTTTCTGGGCTCAGTGTGAGTGAGTTCCTGGGTCAGTGAAAGAGACACTTCCTTCTGGAGCTTATAGTTTTTATTCACTCTCACTTGCTAGACTTTAGGGAAGAGGAAGCCTGAAGAAGTCCACAAGACAAAGGCCTTCAAATCAAAGCTCAGGGTTCTGTCTGGGGACAAACAACTTACACGATCTGAACCTCGGTCTCCTCATCTGCAGAAAGAGAGTAATAACAGTTTTTATGGTTTTCTTTCTTTCTTAAAAAGTAGATTTTATTTATTCATTTTTTAGAGAGAGGAGAAGGAAGGAAGAAAGAGAGGGAGAGAAACATCAATCAGTTGCCTCCTATAGACGCCCCGCCTGGGGACTGAACCTGCAACCCAGGCATGTGCCCTGACTGGAGATCAAACTGGTGGCATTTAGCTTTGCAGGGTGACGTCCAACCAACTGAGCCCCACCAGCCAGTGCTAATTTTTTGAGGTTTTCATATGGATTACATAAAATGCTGGGCACACTGGAAGCACTTCATATGAAGTGACAATTTCTATACGGTAAAGCATATTATAATAAATACAGAGCTTTCCTTCTGTCTCTGTCTCAATTTCTGTTCTGTCTCACCCCCAGTTCCTCTTCCCTCCTTCCATGTGACCGCTGCCTAACCAAGCAAGGGCATGATTTGGGTGAGCAAGCCTAAATTCCACAAAGCAACGAGGAAATTGTTTTCCCTGAGTTTGATGGCAATGTACTGTGGCTTAGAGTAAAAAGAGCCAGACACAAAGAGCTGAAGAATATATGATTCCTTCTGGAAAAGGCAAAACTTCAGAAACAGAAATCAGATCGGTGATTGACAGGGGCTGAGGGTGCAAAGGGGAGGCTGATGACCAGCGGCCCAAGGGAACACTTTGTGGTGAAGGAAATGTTCTAGATCTTCATTTTGGAAGTGATTGCACACCTGTATACATTTGTCAGCACTCACAGAACTGTACACTTAGAAAGGGTGAATTTTAAAGTATATAAATCATACCTCAATAAACCTGGCTTTATAAAAAGAAGGCTGTGGCTTGGGACCACCAAGACGTCATGTAAGAAAAATCTGTGATTGGTTCAGGAAATTAGAGGTGCTCCTGGGAATACTCTTGTAAGAAACTAAGTATAGTAAATGCAGACATTGATAGTCTCACTAAGAGAAGCACAGAGTTCTCTGGGAATCCAGAGGCAGCAGAAACCTCTATCCTAGGACACCAAGATATACTTCATGGAAGAGGTTACATTTCAAAGGGATCTGACGACTGCAATTAATCACTGGTTCTTTTCTTTTCCACCAACTATGATCAATATTTTAGACTCTCGACTGTGTTTATAAATTGCTTGCAGAATCATAAGTTTGATTGTTTTTTACTCTAGCAGTTTGTATATTGTGATGCATTTGCCAGAGCTTAAAAGATTCACATTACCTTGCCCCTCAGAAAAATAAATCACAGTTTTGAGGCTATGTTCCCTGTGTTTGTGGTGTTTAGGAAGTTTTTTTGTGCATACCCATTTATAAATGTTTTTCTATTCTATGAAATGAAGAAAAGTACAATGTCATTAGAGGAGACAGGTTGGCCAATTGTAAGAGATCAGAATGGGGTCCAAAGGTCTGGATTTGAGAACTCACAAGTGACTCTACAAATCAAGAAGAAAAAGATCAGTAATCCAAAGATTAAAAAGAAGAATACTATATAAACAAACAGGAGAGAAAAATAGAGTTACTCTTAAACATATGAAAAGACATTCATTCTCAATATAATTAGTGAAATGTTTACTTCACTTAATAGATGTCGCTATGAATCAGTGAAACATAAGATCAGCCATCCAGTTTAAAAAATGAGCAAAGGAAATTAATAGACAGTTTATAGAACACACAGATTTGAAACACATGAAAAGATGCTTAAGTGACTAATACTAAGAGAAAGACAAATTAAAATTGAACCGTTTGTAATCATTGGGCAAGCAGTTTACCAAGTTTGTTAACAGTGTCAGTGGGGGTGTAGGAAAAATCAGCTACTTCTGGGGCAGCCCTTATGGAGAAACATTTGACCATGTTGGTGAAAATGACAAATGCACAATGACTTTGACCCAGCAATCCCACTTCTGTGAATTTTATCCTACACATCACCTGTGTATAAAATGACATGTGCATCATCACTGCTGTAATAGCAAATAAATGCCCCTGAGTGGAGTTAAATAAGTTTCTATCTATCCTACAATAGACTATTACTCCATTGTAAGAGAGAATGTGAAAGCTCTTCCTATACTGTTAAGAAAAAATTATCAAGATATATTTGAAATAAAAAGTCACAATGCAGAACAGTATACAGTATGTTAGCATTTAGATTTAAAAAAGTGGGGGGTGGAGAATGTATGCATGTACTTGCTGGTATATACCTGAACTATCCCTGAAAAGATGTCAGCAATGG
Organism: Furipterus horrens; assembly: GCF_987537825.1. Classification (NCBI taxonomy): domain Eukaryota; kingdom Metazoa; phylum Chordata; class Mammalia; order Chiroptera; family Furipteridae; genus Furipterus; species Furipterus horrens. Next base: position 184,721,505 of record NW_028327174.1, on the reverse strand, counting down.
GTAATAGATTTGTCTACAGGGCACATCAGAAGGCTACAGGGGTGAGTGCAGGTGGAAGACTTTGGGGGTCTATAATCTTTCATGCCTCTTGAATTTTAGCCATGTGAATATATTACCTTCCTAACATAAATATAATTTTAAAATAAAAACTAATATAGATAAATTAGAGGAAAGAACACCTGGGATCTACTCCTCATTCTGCCATTAAGTTTTGTGACCAGAGACAAGTCCCTTCCTTTTTTTCTAGTGGGGCTTTCCCCACATGAAATATATAAATAAGTGAATATTTAATGTCAGGTAGTCACTTGGGTTTTATAGAAAAGTAAATCAGGGGAAGGGGATAGCAAGAGGTGGAGGCAGGTCTTGGGTGCTATTTTCCATCCAGGTATTGGGGAAGGCAGCGCCTTAGAATTCCAGAACCTCAGCCTCCACCCCGGGTCTCCAGAATCAGAATCTTCAGCATAACAAGATTCCCAGATGTTTCCTACACACAGGAAAGGCTGAGAAGTTTGGTTTAGCTACTTCCTACTCATGATCACTTCAGGCTTGGCCTTCTAGCGAGCTTCCCTCACTTCACCTTTGCTCTACCCATTCTGCATTGAATGCCTCTCTCTGGTTTCCCATTATCATGTGTTTCCCTCCATATTATCTGCCACCTTATCATCTTCTGGACTCTTCGTCACCTCTACCGGGAGATATGCATATTTAATAGGTGCTAAATAAATACTTTTTGAATAAATAAATGAATAAATGGGTAGATGAGTCAGGTCAAATAAAAGGGTGAGTAGAAAGGTTTGTTTAGTTATCTTTTTGCCATTTATTTTTTCTTAGATGTTTCTCCTTTCAGGTTCTTGCTACATGGTCAACTGCCAACCAATCATGAAAGAACAGGGTAACCCTTGGGAATAGCTACTCTGTCCATACTCCCTGCAGCCAAAAACTGCAGGAATTTGAACGACTACATCTTCCAGATCTTTGCTTGGCTATGGATTCAGCTCAGATTAGAAATTAAAACTTTGGGTTCAGGTGACATGTTTGAAGGGACAGAAATTCCCTAGAAATCTTAGCTTCGTCTTGCTTTATAAGATGCGTTTCCTGAACTGATTCAAGTTCTTCATTTGAGGGCACTAGCTAACTGTGGCTCAAACTGCTGCAAATTTCAAACCACACAGAGAAAACAGGCTCTAGGAAAAGCTCAAAGCACATGGTGTATTAGAAACGATTTACCGGCATGTGCGCACATGACTTTCAGGAGTGAAGCGAAAGGGATGCTAGCCAAATCACCACATGGCCGGAGTTCCCTCCAGAGGCTGGCGCACTGATGGCAAAGAAAAGCAAACAAAAGAAACATTCTTTCTACTTGTGAGTGAAACAAAGACCCTACTGAGAAAACTGAAGTGAGCAATGGAGGTGTAAAATCAACAGAAATAGGGGCTGTCTGTGGAGGAGGCATCTGGTTTCAATGTAAACATCCTTAAAATGTTTCAAGAATGAATGCACATTTGAATAATTTATTATCAAATGTTTTTCTTTGGACCATGAATCTTTAGGGAAGATTCAGAATCGAAGAGACGCTTGCAAACACCCGACTCAACTGTCGTTCACACTCGGTTTAGACATTTTTCTAAGTGGAATACGTTCGAAAAAAGCAAACGAAACAGAATTGCCTGTGCAAATCCAGGATTGCCTGGCTGGATGCAGCTTTATTTTGAAAGATTCACGTGAACAAGGCACACTAAGTTGATTGTGCATTTGGCGCAGGAAGCCAGAAGCGGGGTAGGCGCAGGGGTGCTGGCTTCTGTCTGGCGTTCCTTCACTGGGAAAGAAACTTGTCTGGAAGGGCGCTGCTGCTACTGATCATGAGTGTAAACGTATGCATTTCTGAAAGAGGTTCTAGAAAAGAGGCTGCAAATCAGTGACCATCAATTGTTTTGTCTGGGCCACACTGTCTTTTTGAAAAGTCTTAAATCGGTTACCAACATTTTAAAATTTTCTGCATGGCACCAGTTGGCTGGGTCTGAGTAGAATCCATTTGCTCATCCCCTTTGGGAGAAGCACACATTCCTGTTTGTCCCAGTCCCAGACATTCCCTTTCATCTAGCCCAGGTCACTCCTCCAGGATAGCTGTTTCACACACACACACACACACACACACACACACACACACACTCATTCAATCACCCTGAGCACCCCAGGATGAGAAGGAAATAAGCCTTGTCTCCATTGGTTCGCCAACTGTGGCCATTCTAATTTAGGCATCTAACTTAGTATTGCATGAAATTTTTTGCATGTGGTATCAGAAATCCTTCTTTTTTCTTCTTTTCATTTTTTATTTTTTGTGCTATTTTCTTTACATTATACTACTTCTGCAGAATTGTATGAATGTTAACTTTTTATATATTTCCTCTGTTCCTTCTTTAATGAGGAACCAAACATGGCAGTTCCGGGGAACACCTTTATCAGCAATCTTTGTCTCAAATAAGGTCTTCCATGTACCTGGGTGCTTCTTGTGCCCTGTACTTCTTACACACACACATTTACCAGGGTGAGGGGAAGATGTCCTTCTGTGCTTTCTAAAATAGAATCATTTAGCTAGTTTTTAAAAATAACTCCTATTTCCCTCCCAACCCGTTGGCATTCCCAAACTCATTATCACAGAGAGCAGGCTCAAAGAGCAATAGTTCAAGGCAGATAGGACATCCGGGGACTAAGAGCAGAGGAGATTTTTTGCTGTCATCTCTTCCTCGCTGGCTGACACTCTAAGTGGTTGTCATCCCCTTGTGCAGAAGGAAAATACCATAAAAGGCAAGGTTCCAGCGGGGCCGTTAAGAAGTCTGAAGTGTTCTTGGGCCACGAACCGTCTGGGGGGGGGGGGGGGAGCAGCACACGCCGGCACAGATTCCGGCACACTGCGTGGTCAACTTGGGGACTAACAAAGCACACATTGTTACCTCCGAATGCCAAGCTCCACAGGCTAGTAAAATCCAGAGTATACCTTTTAATGGGGCAAGGGGAATTGGCTTCCCTGGAACATTTTGGATGGAGTCATAACACAAATAAACTGTATTCTAGGGTCTAAATTTATGAAGCCCAGAGCCAAGCTGCGTGGTCACAACTGGGGCAATCCAGACTATTGTGTAAATCAAGTGTAGAAGCTGAGGAGTTCTGGCAGCTGCCCCTCTGCATGCTCGTGTGCAGAAAAGATGCCTTTGAAATGCTTCCCAGACGTCTTTACTGTCTGCCACTTTTTCCCTAAATGTGTTTATTGTTCACAGAATTGATGATATCTGCCCGCTTTTATTGTTGCTAAAAATCTGGCAGCAGAGTAACATTTTGGATAAACTGCAGTGGGATTTAGCAAGACAGGAAAGGGTGTGAGCGTATGGTCTGACTGATGTAGTTTGTGTCCCATGCATTTCTTCTCAGAGCTGAGTGTGCGCATGTCTGCAAACACACACACACACACACACACACACACGACCACTGGAGCTGACTCCAGCAATCAGGGAAGGAAAGATCAGGCAACAGCATTCACTCCAGCCAACAAGTGAAGTCACAGAGGAAGTGAGAAGTTGGAACAATGAGCCCCATTTCTGGTTGGAGCCCACACCCACCGCTGGTAATGGCGGTGGTCTCAATGATTTGGGGCTGCCCTTCTGCCCGTTTATGAATGGCAGAGGCTCCTAAGAGCTCATTGTTGGGCTCAGAAAATGAGCAAAAAGGAAACCTGTATTCACCAATGAAATGTGATTGAAACGCTGAATAAGCTGTCAGAAAAGTTGCTTGGTGCCTATGAGAAGAGGAGGGGCTGTGGAAGCCAAAAGTTATGGGGGTGGGTGAGGGCACACAAAGACTTAAATGGAGTTCAGGGAAGAGGTGCCCTAGCCTTGACTCTGCTGGGAGAGAGGACTAGAGCAAGAAGTGAACATTGCCAGAGACTGTGGTCCTGATGTTTCTACGAGAATAACTGGGGTGTTGCTAACATTCCTGGAATCCCAGTGAACGCACTGGAGCAAACGCTCCAAAGGAGAAGTAAAGCCTTGTTTGAAGGGACTTAACAACCACTGAAATCAATTGTTTGATTCTTCTCAAATACAATATGAAAACAGTCAATCACTGTTGGAGACCCTCTAGCCCTCAAAACATTAATGAAATCATAAGATAATCGAATCCAGCAGGGACCTGGTGATTCTCTGCCGACCTCTCCTTTAACGATGAAGAAACCAAGACACAGAAAGTTGCCTCAGGCCATGCAGCTAGACAATGTCAACTGAGATTGCAAGATATTTTTCTTTTTCCTCAAGATCCAGAATTATGGCCTTTCATTTTGCCTGGAGTGTGACAACCATATTCTTGATTTGATTTCAGTATCAAAAACTGTTTCTTCAGAGCCTTTATAATTATTTTTGTTCCAGTTATTGTTACTAACTCAAAAACACCAATACATTTTTAGGTTGGAATTCCATTCCTTGCTCTCCACATCTAACAATATCTCTCCTGTCATGTGCACATCTTTACCTTTCCCCCCTGCATTCTGAGGGCGGTTTCTAATTTATTTTCTTTAATAACGGTTCAGTCTTCTCCTGGTTCGGTTCGGTTATTTACTGCCTCTAATAAGGATTTTAATTCTGCTCTTGAGATTTTCACTTTCAGGCATATTTCATCCATCTCTCATTTCCATTTTCATCTTATTCCTCCCCATCCCTGTGACCTTGCGATTTCCTATTTCTATTTTTAAAGACCATATAGAACATAGAAAAATGAGTACATCCACATACTAAACAAGAAAAAAAGGGTACATTTATCATTTGCTATAACTCATTCATTCATTCATCCATTCGGAGTCTATGATATGCCAAGCATTGTGCTAGGTTCTGAAGCAAGACATGTCTCCTGTGCTCAAAGGGTGTGTGGATATGTATTAAGAGACACACATCATAAACAACCATAATGCAAAGTAGAAAGTGTTACCTGCCTTAAGAAAGGCTTAAATCTCAAAAGATATTCTTTTACATTTTTATTTATTGATTTTAGAGAGAGAAAAGAAGAGAGATCCACCATTTCACCCATTCATGCACTTATTGGTTGATTCTTCCTCTTTTTTCTTTTGTTTAATTTTCAGAGACAGGGGAAGAGAGAGAAAAAGAGAGGGAGAGAAACATCAATGTGTGGTTGCCTCTCCTGCGCCCCCAATTGGGGACCTGGCCCACAACCCAGGCATGTGCCCTGACTGGGAATCGAACTGGCAACCCTTTGGTTCATAGACTGGTGCTCAATCCACTGAGCCACACCAGCCGAGGCCATTGGATGATCTCGTACATGCCTTGGCAGGGGACTGAACCTGCAACATTGTCACATGAGGATGATGCTCCAACTAACTGAGCTACCCAACCAGGGCTCAAAAGATATTTTGACTGCTATACACTTTTTGAAATTTTACTCTGGTTCCCACAACAGATAATTTCAGAGGTTTCACTTTCCTCTAACTTTTAAGATTGATGTTGCCTTTCCTAGGGTCTACATGTAGCACTTTTTCCCCAGGGGTGCCAAGTAGTCTTTGATATTATTTATTTTTTCAATATTATTATTTAAATAAAGTGAGCTCCCTCTAGACCACACGTTGGTGTCCGTACGTGGCATGGACTTGGCCATGTCCATGCCCACCCTTCAGTTGCATGATTATCTCACACCTACAGCTGGAGGACAGGTGGATGTGTGGCCTCTACCAAACTCCAGATTCAAATGCAGCTCTGCTCTCCTCAGAGGGCACCTTTACCTACCCTCATTGTGTGATTCTTTGAAACTCTGTCTCAATGTATATGAGAAAATACAACCCCAGCATATAATATGCTTTTGCCATAAATCTTACTGGTGGACCAACTTAAGTGCTGATTTTATAGAACTACACTTCCCAGGATGCAATGAAACATTACCCATTTCAAGAAAGGGGAAAAGGTCCCTTCCTGTTTTCCATTCTTTTGGTTTGGTGGGGGGTGGGGGTTGTTGAGGTCGGTGGACAGAGAAAGACGGGTGAACAGAAACAGCTTTGCGGCTGCCTTAAAAGGAAGCAGACCCTTGGAAATAGGAGGAGGAGCAGTCAGCTTTTTGGCTGAAACAGACCAAGGGTTACTGTAAAAGGAAGATTCTAGGATAGGCATAAAAAGCCTTTCTCCATTCCTTGCACCTCTGCTGTGCCCGCAGGGAGACAGCCCCCGGATCTTGGCAAGAGGCTGTCTGACAGTCGTACTGTTCAGAGCTGTGGTGAGCATTCTTTGCTGTTTCTGCGTCTTTCTGAGCATTTCAGGAGAGAGTTGGGGGAGCTGCCACAAGGCTGCGATCCAGATGCCATTTCTCTGTTGTCCACATATGCTTTTTAATCTTCTCTACCCAAGTATGACAAGTAAAAATGAAAGCAAAAATAGAAGCTAAGTTTACCATGCGAGGGGCCAGTCTACGTTTATGTGGTATGGGTTGAAGAAATATATAATCCTGCATACACACTATAAATGCCCTGTGAACCTGAGACTAACAAACCTAAGTGGAAGTGACCATAGTCTGTGTGGCAACCACATGGAATACAGACAACTGAGGACACCACATGCTAAACAAGAAAAAAAGCTAACTTTGTCTTTTGTTAGAATTCATTCATTCATTCATTCATTCATTCACTGAGTACCTATGATGTGCCACACACTGTGCTAGGTGCTGAAATTGGGGATAAAAATCCAAGATAGAGTTCCTGTTCTCAAAGTGTGCATGGATGCATTTTAAGATGTGCACATAATCGACAGCTGTCAGAGGGGAGGGTGTTGGGTCAGAGGGAAGGGTGTTGGGGGGCAGTGCTGGGTGAAAAAGGTAAAAGATTAAGGAAAAAAAGAAACTTATAGGTAGACAACAGTTTGGTGATTATCAGAGGGACAGGGGGAGGGGATAGGAAGGGGATATGGGGATATAGGGGTACTAAATGGTGATGGAGGGAGACTTGATTTGGGGTGGTGAACACACAATATAATATACAGATGATGTGTTGTAGAATCGTGTACCTGAAACATAATTTTTAAAAAGATGTGAACATAGTAAATTATTGTGCAAGGTAGAAAGTGTTAACTGCCTTCAGAGAACCCTTCAAACTCTATAGCAGCTTTCTTCTCACTTGGAGTCAAAGCAAACACCTTCTGCTGAAACAATTCAATGCGATAACAAAGTGTTTCTAACCTACAGTGCTGAAACTGAGTATCTGCACCTTCAGCCTGCCTGTAGTATACACCAAAATTCTTTCAAGATGGATCTTAGAATTAAATCTCAAAGCTAAAACCATAACGCTTCTAGAAGAAAGTATTGTCGTGGCTGGAACAGACAAATATCTCTTAGAGAGCACACAAAAGAAGGACTAATCATAAAAGGAAAAAATGATCAAGCAAATTTCACCTCATTTAAAAACAACTGCCTCTCAAAAGGCATCATTAAGAAAATAAATATGTACCTGCAGGTTTAAAGTAATAGACAGATAGATAGATAGATCTGTTAAAGGGCTCTTATCAGAATATATTTTTTTTAACTCACATAAACAACAACAAAAATACAAACAACTCCATTTTGAAAGACTGAACACATGAACAGACACATGAAAAGGATATGCAGATGCTGAAAAGCTCATGACCCTGTGCTCAATATCAGTAGTCAAAGGACAAATGCAAATTAAAACCACAGATGTGTATTTCAAAGTACCTAGAATAATCAGCACAAACACAAACAAACCCACCCAACAATACCAAATGTCAGTGAGCTATGGAACACATAGAATTCTTACATGTTGCTGATGCGAGTGAAAAGTGGCACCACACTTGGGAAAACTGTTCAGCAGTTTTATGTAAAGTTAAACCTATTATCACCCTATGACCCACTCCTATGTCTGTGCTCAAGAGAAATGAAAACCTATCTCCACAAAAGACTTGCTCAAGTATATCCATGGCTGAATTAATAGAAACAGAGAACAGATTGGTAGTTGCCAGAGGTGTGGGGGTAGAGGGTGGGAAATTGGGTAAAGATGGTCAAAGGTACCAAAAACAAAAAAATAATCATTAAAGATGTATTCAAAATAGACAAAAGCAAGAAATATCCTAAATGCCCATCAACAGGACAATAGATAAACTAACAGCGATATATTTATACAATGGAATATCACTGAGCAATAAGCTACTTATTAAGGCCAACTACATGGGTACTCCTCTAAAATAGTATACTGTATTGAGTAAAAGGAATCAGGCTCTCTGCAGAATTCCATTTTTATGAAGGTCAAGAACAGTGGTAAAAATAAGAACACTGGTTATCTCTGGGCTGGTTGGAGAATGACCAGGAGGGTTGCAAGGGAACTTTCTGAGGTGATGGAAATGTTCTCCATTTGTTTTTGCACGGTGGTTACTTGCCATGTATAGTATCCAAAGCCCTTCAAAACCAGTTCTTGAGATCTGTGCATTTTATTCTACATAAATCATATTTCAATTTTTAAAACTGAATTTAAAAAAGAAAAGTGCTTATGTTGTTTTATAAGGTTCTACGTGACCTGGCTCTGCTATCTCTTGGGTCTTACCTCCTATCACTCTGCACCTCACTCACTCCACTCTAACAGTGCAGGTGTTTTTGCTGTTTCTTGAACATACCAAGCAATCTCCCAGCTCGGGGACCATGCCTTGCTGTTGCCTCTGTCTCGCAAGTTCTCCCCCAGCTAGAAACATGGCTTGATTCTCCATGTCCTTCAGGTCTCTGAGCAAACGCCACCTTAGAAGAATAGCCTTCCTCAACCATCCTGTATAAAATGCGGACCACCACCACACTCCCTACCCTCCCTTACCATGCCTCTTTGCCACTCACCAACATCTGATACATAGAAAATTAATTATATTTTTGTTTATTGTCAGTCTCTTACCCCTGGAATTAAAGTATCTTGCTAGCAAAGGTTTTGTTTTACTCACTGCTGTTTCTCAAACAGTTACTACAATTTATGACATGTAAACACCCACTAAGTCGTTGATGAATGAATGAATGAATGAGTGAGTGAATTGGTGAATAAACAAATGGATAGAAGGTGATGCCAAATCAGACAAAAATAACACCATGGATTGGTATTGTTATTTTTTTCCTAAAATTCTCCTTCCAATCACTGACCAAAACAGTTGCATTTTATTTCACTGTTTTCTATTTTATTTTATCTTCAGTATTACTTTACATTGGTTTCATGTGTACAGAATAGTGATTAGACAATCACATAGTTTACCAAGCGTTTCCCCTGGATATTTCAAGTATCTGCCTGGCACCTTACATAGTCAAAGCAATATTATTGACTATATTCCCTGTGCTGTACTTTAGACCCTCCAAAACACTTACATTTTAAAACACAGACAAGAGGAATGGCAGATGTGTTTCAGGAAAAATAAACAACTTATTTCAATATTTTTAAAGGCCTATGTGGCCAACTTTGACAAGCCCTTTAAGATGAGGAGTCATGGAACAAGACGCTATAAGACACTGCCCTTGGTGTTCAGGGTGGGAAGCTTCAGGGGATGACAGACTCAGGAGTGACCCCCATGCCACAACCCTCCCTTGTGGCCCTGCAGGGCGTCAGAAGTTTCTGAGCTGCCATCATTTGCATTCCAAAATCACAACCGGTTCAGAACCAGGGACTTGAAAGTTATGATTCATTGTCTAAACTTCGACTTGAATCACACACACATACACAGATTAGTAATAATGTTTGAACAGGGTCCTTTATTTTGGCTCTTTGAAAGCATAGGCAAGTTATGGAACCCTACGGGTGAACTACTTAGAGATCTGCTAAACAATGTAGGGTCAAAATTCCCTGATTTTAGCTTGTTAACTAGTTACTATTCTTGTTGAATCATCAATTACTCTTCCTGTGAGTACAGTAAACGTACCTAGCTAAAATTAGCAAAGTCCATTTCTAACCCTGGTCCTGTTTTCCTTCAACTTTTCATTGTTGTGTGCACAGGACTCCGGCATGCTTCATTTCAGTTTATAGTGGCTGCAGCTGCTGCTGTCTCCAGTGCTTTATTTGCCTCTGTCTCTTCTCAGATGCACACTTGGCAAAGTATGCAACACTTCTCTGTGTATTCAAACCAGAGCTCACTCCTGGCTTCTTGGTCATGGAGTCAGTGAGTTCATTAGTCACTTCCCCCAGGCTCTCAAAGGTACAATCCTAGTTTTGCTGCTACAGGACAAATTGATCCACTGGGTACATCTTTCTGGTGGTGAGGACCACTCAGGCTCCTTGGGATTGTGGTCCCGTATGTTGGTCTCACTGATCACTGGCCCTTATGGCTTTTCCATCACATCTCTGTAAGCCACTCTAATCGTTTGGTTCCAGGCTCCCTTTGATGTCTTCTGATCCAGAACAGTGATCTCTAAGCTTCCTCTTGTTTCTCTTCTGATTTAGCATGAGAAGGAATGTTTCTGGGCATAGACCTTCCCAAAAGGTACTTCCCTAGAGATAAAAGAATCTTTGGCTACATTGTCTTTCTAATCTATTTTCAAATGCTCTCTAGTTCCCTGATAATGATGTTAAAGATTAGAACTGGCTAAGTTTAATATGCAAAAGATATAGCTAAACTGGGTAGCTGTTCAGTTCCTTTCAGCTGTTTAACTCTTTTCTGGTCAGTATACATGAGTTGCAAATTTACACCAATATTTCAGCTGTGATAAGGAAGGATGCTCTCTCCAGCCTTCAGAAAATGGCAGACACATCTTTTAAATTATGAAGTGAGAGTGACCATGTGTATCAGCCTTCCACTAAAATTGAAGAAAGGGTAACTCATCTTGCTTGGACTAACAGCCGTGGTGACTACCATAAAAGTCTTATAACACGTAGATCATTGTTTGAACATGTTTTCCAATACATTATCAACTCATTCCATTTAAATGATAAACTGACCTCCTGTTCATAGTCCCTAAAGAGAAAAGATATTCTTCTTGTAGAATATGTTTATACATACATTCACAAATGTATGTTTGTTAATGATCATTTCTTTTTTTGGAGGGGGTGCACAGGATTAGACCCCTGGAACCTATTTTCCATATATGTATATAGAGGCAAGACAAAAACACAGAGGATTTTAACCCTGCACATTCCTTAAAGAAGTCTGATCCTGGTTGCTGGGATAGTTGGTGATTTCCAGATTCCAGGAATCGATGGGAATCTGGCTCATAGCCCATGAACAGGCAAGTTTCTCGCAGTGGGAAATGACTTCAGCGTGGACTAAAGATAACCACTGTGGGAGAAACGCCTACTTGGCTTTCTTTAACATCTGAGAGCCAGAGAGATGGTCTGTCTTCTGAAGCCTGTGGCACACATACAGAAAGCAAACCCAAGCTACAGTCCTAAAATGCAGCGGAAAAATGAGTCTTCGTCCTGATTCTTTTCTTCCCACCATCAGAATGATGACAAGGTACATGAAGGCTGACTTGCCATTCATGCTTTGAACAAAACAAACATCCCTGGGAAAATCTATTAAGTGAAAATCAACATCTCCCCTATCCTTCCCTTTCTCCTCAGCACACAAAACACCTTTATAAAGAGTAGAGCAGAGTGAAGAGAACAAAGTTCTTAATCATGTAGCATGAATTTCAGTCCCCAAAAAGTCATTTCTTGATTCCATAGTTAACTTGCTATGTGATTTCAGGCATTTTGTTGGTCCTTTCTATGCCTAATTCCACCACTTTAAATATGAAAATCATCAGACTCAGGCCTCAAGGCTCCAGTGGAAATTTGTCCCATGAAGTTGCCTTTAATCCAGGCTCACCAGATGCAGGAAGCCTTTGGAACACCACCTCCAAAAAGCCTTAGACAGCGTGTTTTCTGAGTGTGCAAACACACATACACGCGCCCCTTTACAGCACTAGGGGATCATGTGGATGATGGGCCCAAGTTCTACTTGAGGTTGAGTTGCTGGAGATCAGTCAGCAAGAACTAGAGTCAAGAGAACAGCACAGAGAGATGAAAAGAACACATTCTTTCAACTATGCTTGGAAAACAGGGCTGAGTTTTTATACTCTCAAGGTAGTATTCGACAAGTAGAGTTGCTCTTATCTCTCTACGCTCTTTTTAAAACAGCTTGGTGCACTCTATGTTCATAGCAGCGTTGTTTACAATAGCCAAGTGCTGGAAACAGCCTAAGTGCCCATCGGTAGATGAGTGGATTAAAAAACTGTGGTACATTTACACAATGGAATACTATGCAGCAGAAAGAAAGAAGGAACTCCTGCCATTTGCGACAACATGACTGGAACTGGAGAGAATAATGCTTAGTGAAATAAGCCAGGCAAAGAAAGAAAAATACCATATGATATCACCTAATACAGGAGACTAATGAACAACACAAACAAATGAACAAAACTGAACAAGGAACAGAATAACAGTTATCAGGGGAGTAGGGGGGTGGGAGAGAAGCTGGGTAAGTAGGGGAAGAGTCTAGTCAAAGAACATGTATAAATGACACGCAGACATGGACAACGGGGTGGGGAATGACTGTGGGAGAAGGGGTGGGCTGGGTGGGGGGAGCAATGGGGGGAAAAATGGGACCTATAATAGAAAAACAATTTTAAAAAAAGAAAGAAAAAGGAAAAGAGCTTGGTGCACAAGAGAGTCTCTTGCTTGGAAAGCTGTTTTGTCCCCCATATCAACTGAGCAATGTAAACGTGTTTGCCAACGTGGAAGTGAAGAGGCTTCAATCTATTCCTCCAGGAATGGGAATAGCCAGGCTCATTGCGATAGGGCTTCACGCTTACTTGCTGCAAATACTTTTGGTCACTTTGCAAACTAACCTAAGATCTTGGGAATCCCAACACATTGGAAATTGTAGGAAAATAAGATTCAGTTTTCTTCCTCTGGGCTAATTAGTTAGTCCAACACACAGATCCATTGCTGAAGATATCAGTGGTTAAAGGGTATGAAATTAAAATGTCACAAAAATTGTTTGACAAGAACCCATGCTTCTTTATACATTCTAGAGAAGGCTTCTCTAGTTCCAAATAATAAAATTCCTAGATCAGGCTATTTTTAAAATTGCCTGCAATGAGGGGAATATTCTATATCTAGGCTATCAATATTGTAGACATTAGCTACATGTAGCTATCAAGCACTTGAAATGTGTGTAGTGTGGCTGAAGAACTGAATTTTAAGATTATTTTATTGTAATTAACTAAAATTTAAATAGACATATATACCTAATGGCTATCTACTAGCACAATTCTGTTAGGTTAAACAGTCATTTGTAATTTATTCTCTCTTTACTAGTTTTGATGTGATGCCAGTTTTGATGCATTGCTTGTGGTAGTCTAGATTGATGCCTAAAAGAACATAGCTAAAAGGGGGAAAATGATTATAAGATTCTTAAACTATTTAAAGCCACTATCTAAAAAGGAGATAATTGAATAAAGGAGATACGTTAATTGAAATGAAAACAAAGTGAACTCTAGGGTCTGCCAAGAAAAAGAGAAGTTAGTTATAATTATGGTCTTTCCCTTGGGCTTACATTAAGTCAAGGTTAAATCATCTAGAATCTGTTTTAACTGTTCTTTAATCAAACTACTCAAATGGCCTTCATCTCCACCTATGCAATAGTGCACTCACCTTTGCATGTACATCTGGGCTACCCAGAACCATCTTCTAGTCTACAAGCTTTCATTTTTGGTGCAAAATATACTGTGATGCTGACTAGTGACTGACTGGCAGCAGCAGCTTCTCATTTCCTGCAACATCAAAAGCAAAAATCTTTCCTTTACTCGATTGCACAATTGCTCTCTGTGGTAGCAGTAAAAAAGAAAAAAGAATTCCCTGATAATTTCCAGACTGATCCCCAAATGATTATGTTAAATGCTGTGATTAAAATTAAGGACAAATTTACATATAGTTGGTTCCCTTCTCTGGGAGATGAAAGCCACAGGGCTGGTTGTAAACTGTCAACCTTGAAAGGCACTGGGTCTGATTCAATGTCATTCCACAAATGAGGAAATGGCCTTAGACACTAATTGAAAACAAAGCAGGGACAAGGGATGAGGGATGGGGAAAGAAAGGCACACTAATGAGTGTCTGCTTTGTACCACACTAGCGTATTTACACATGTATCACAGCCTCTGTTCTCACCCTGCTTAGCCATTAAATCAGACACAGAACTTCCTCCACTTGCCATTCAGCATCTACTCATGCTAACATGGTGTTGAGCAATGCAGAACTTCCTGAAGATTTTCAAGGAGAGATGGAGATAAGAGCTTTCTTCACACACTGCACTCTGAACCTAACTTGGCCATCTCTTCTCGCTAAGGTCCCTCTTTAGTCAAGCCAACAGGAAGATACGGTAGGGGGTATGCTTCCCCTCAACCCTTTCCAAGATGCATCTAAATCACTCTAACTCCTGTCTTTAAGCTCCTTCATTCTCTCTTCCAGTCTTCTAAGTTCCTCACTAATTCTTATACCCGGCATCAACCAGATCATTCTTTTGAGAACCTTTCAATGGCCTCCCACCCCACACAGGATAAAATTTAAACTCCTTCCGTGAGCCTCTCTACCTGACCTGGGCCCTTCCTCCCTCTCAGCTCTCTCCTCCTACCCTGCACCCCTCACTCTATTCACTCCTGGTCAGTTGATCTCCTAGGGAATTTATCAAACACGCCCAGCTCATTCCCATTGCAGGGTCCTTGCACTTCTTCAGCCTCTGCCTGAGTTTTGCATGGCTTGTTCCACTGACTCAGAGCGAAGACTCATCTGGGCATCCCGTCTAAATGGGCATCTACCCCTGCGACCCTGTTCACTCCAGGCAATCTCAAACTCCTTCCCTGGCTTTATTTTGTCCCTAACACTCATCATTACTCACATTACACAGTTTATCTGCTTGACTATTTGCTTATTATCTGTGCCCTCACCTCCTCAACTAGAAGGTAAACTCTGTATAGTCAGGGTCTTTCTGTCTTGTTCACCAATATCCCAAAGGTCCATGTGTTGAATGAATGAGTAGAAGCAACTATGGTCTATCCTCACACTTCCAAACATGCACAGCTACCAGCCATTAATCTGATAAGGAAGCGAAAAGTCCTCCAACTACTATCATCCACCCACCTGGATGATAACTATCAATTATAAATAAAATCAAATTTTTCCAAAGGGGTACTTCATTAATCATCACAGAGATCTTATCAGGGAGATGTTATCAACTACAATGAAAATGTGAGGGCATTACAGAATACTGTGGGGCTGAGCAGCTCTGGGTCACACAGCTGAGCTTCCTGACATTTTGGTTCTAAACCTGATGGTATTTTCATTATACCATCCTACCCTTCCAGTCTTCCAAAGTAATGAACTTGAGAGCTTTGGGGAAACCACAGAGCAGGGAACACATGGAGGATCACTATTCTTTAAAAAAAATATATTTATTTATTTATTTTTAGATAAAGGGAAAGGGAGGGAGAAAGAGAGGGAGAGAAACATCAATGTGTGGTTGCCTCCCACATGCCCCCAATTGGAGACCCAGCCAACAACCCAGGCATATGCCATGACTGGGAATCGAACTGGCCACACTTTGGTTTGCAGGCTGATGCTCAATCCACTGAGCCACACCAGCCAGGGGAGGATCACTATTATGTGTAATGCTTTTCACTGACATTGATCTGTACACTGCTTCCAGTCCCACACACAATGAAGCAGGTGCCTTGAACTTGCTTTAAGGAAGGCTAGTCTCATAGGTGTCTTCCTGTCCCATTGTCCTTTGTGTTAAAGTGGCTCCTGCTGAAGGTACCAAGGTGCTGGGCTTCCTAAATCACAGACCTGGCTGAACATCTACCCAGGATGTCATTTTTGCCACTGCTCACAGTTCCCACCCAGCCCTACAGCTGGAACAAAAATCAAACCCAAGGTCACCTCATACCTTAGCTCCTCAGGCCAAAACAAGGTGAGATCTTACTATCTCTTCTCTCTTGGCACACATCACACATCTGAACATTACCCTGCGCCATAGCTATTAACTCCGCCTTTAACTCTCCTCATAACGCCTCTAGGTGTACAACATGATTAGATGTACTCTAGCTCATACTATTACATTTTTCACCATCTTCACTATTTCATTACCATTAGCAATACATTAGATGTAACATAACCTGAACCTAAGGTCCACTGGGACAAAGGATAATTAGGCAGATAACGCAAAGAAAAGCATATTCTAATTTATAATTTCACTTTAATAGAAATATTGCAGTTCACTATTCTTATTACTAAATATAAAAAAAGTGATTGCACTGGAGCTACAAATTTTGTTCTTTTTAATTTTGGAAGAGAGAGAAGATGGAACAGATAGGATAAAGATTAGATTTTCTGAAAACTAAGTTACTCCAAGATATTACAGAATTACATCATTTGACAGAAAAAGAGAGGAAACATGTCTAATATAAGTTGGTTCATTCATACAGCCTTACGGATTCCATTATTCATTGGCAGTAGAGGCATAAAGAGGACCATTAGGAAGAAATCAGAAATTAAGACAATTTTCTCTCTAATTGCTCTAAAATAGTTCAGCACAGAGCGTCTCTGTGTGTATATGCATATATAAGTTAGCTGTAATAAACACTGTAGGTGTGGTTAGTTAATGCTGGCGGTACCCAATAAGAAGTCCATATTCCAGGATGGTTAGTTAGCACGTGATGGTCCCTAACCGGAAAGCAGAAGGAAAGTAGTTCAAGACCAGCTATCTAAATCTATACCAGATGGTTTGTTAATTACCATAAGGGGTAATACACTTTTTTTCCATTGGCAAATGAGTACTAGTCAAGGTATGTGGTTAGTTAGGAAGACTGCAGATCTCTCCATCCTCGCAGAAGTAGGGTGTGTAAGCTGGTGAGCCCAGTAGCCTCACCTTTGGCAATAATTGTGTCCCCATTCCTATTTGTAAAGCATTCCACAGGCAGAGAAAAGGGTGATTATTGTCCCTGAAGGACTCTTCGTATGCATATACTAACTCTGAAAATACAATAGATGTTAAAAGATACAGTGATTTCCTCAAATTGTCTTAGATTTCTTAAACTAAACCCAAAATCTACAAAGTACGCTAGTGGCAAAAACATGGCAGTTTCCCAAAGACCAATTGTAGGAGGATTTCTCACTTTATCAAACACAGAATGTTAGTGTATTTTCCTGACCAATCCTTGATTCATTAGTATTCCTGGTGATGCAGGCCCAAACAGCATTCTAGAATAAGTCGACTTTATGCAGTGGCCTTATAAAACCGGCGGGGAGGAGCCTGCCAGCTTCTAGAAATGGTTCATCACCTGACGAAGTAACTGGCCTAAAATCATGCTTATGTGTGGCAAAATTCCAACTTCTGGCCAATGTCCACAGCAGGACACTTATAAATTGGGGTTTTATTTGTACTTTGATTGTGAAAGATTGTCATTCATTACCTTATGCAAGATTTTACTCATGGACTCCTGCTATGAATTAGTATGACATGCTTGAAGTCCACGTCTCCATTCCTTTGGGCATGCTGTTCCTGTTGACTATATTCCCTCTTCCCCCATCTCTTCTCCTTCCCTTCACCAAGACCTCCTCATTCTTTAGTCCCCAACTCCAAAAGTCTACTCTGCAAGATGGTTTCTGTCTTCTCAAGGCATTGCTCACCAATTAAGCGCCTTTACTCATTCAAGATATAACTATTGGGTACCTGGGGTGTGCAATCATGGTGATAAAACTCTAGGAACTTAACATGGAGCAAGACAGGTACAGTCCATGTTCTCTAATTAATTTGGAAGAAAATCAAGCAAAACAAAATTTAAGACCAAATCATAGCATTTTCATCCACAAACTTCTACAATGCAAGTTCCTCTTTTTTAGGAAGTTCCTCTTGGGCAGAAATGTATTTCCTAGTAGCTTAATTGCACAGAAAGGTTAACACATCCTCCAAAAATGCCAAACTCTAGCCAAAGGACTACCTTTCATCTGGAAGTATCTGTCTCCTTATGTTTTTGGCAGAATAGCCAAAATGCACACTTTTCATTAATCCCCAGTTCAAGATCAGGACTGTCATACTGCAATGACAGCAGAATTACTTTGGGTTTCCTCTGATAAAGGGCTGACATGGTAGATTAGATCATATTTATCTCCCCAATCAAAAATTGCTTGTGGAAAAGATCCAGTCTTCAAGATGCCTTTGGCTGTACCGGCCTGGTAGTCACTTGTAATTATGTTTTCAAAGAAATTAACAGCAGTTTGAAATGTGGGAAATGTATGTATCCATTGTAAGTACTCAGCACTTACTTGGTTTGGGACACATTAAATTGGAGGTGCCTACTTGAAGTCCAGGTAGCTACCATAGGTCATCAGTAATATTCCCTCACCGTTAATCGAACCGCTCTCTGCGAAGTTTATCAACTGGTTGCCTGTCACCTTTGATAAAGGGACATCTGAATAGCATGAAATATGTTGCAGTAAAAAAAAAAAATCTTGAAAGTGTCCTCATGGAAACTTTTAAAATTCCAAGAGGGTTTGAAAAAAGTAGCAGCCAACAGAGACCAAAATAAGCCCTTCAGGCCTATGTCAGTTCGACATGTTAAAATATCCCAAGACCTTTCTCAGCACATATATTATTCAAAGGTCAAAAAATTCCCTGTGAAAATAACTAAAATATCTACAGGATGTTTCGGTGAAATGCCTCATTAATTTATTTCTCCGGTGCCATTCAGGGCTTAGATTCCAGAATGAGGAAAGAGAGCCAGGTCTGGCGTGTGGACCCCACATCCAGCCTGCTCTCAGAGACCAAAATGGGGTAATGTGGTTTTCGCTGGCCTTACCCAGGACAGAATAATTGAATTTTTTTACACATTCCACAATTAAAATATATCCCTTGGATAAGGTTATATATCTTTGTACTGGTAACATTAATTAAAACAACTCTTTATCAAGTAAGATCCTAGAAGGTACAAGTGTCAGAAAAACTGACCCCCTCCCCCACAAAAAATCTTTTTGATGCCTCAGAGCTTCAAAATGCAGGGGGAGAGCTGGCGCGGGCATGCCTGACTTCAGGGCTCAATTGCTGTCATCAGGACGAGATTTTTCTCAGCTCCCGTCACCTCTTCCCTCTGTGGGCTGTCATCGTTTTCCATCTGTATGTGGTTGCAAGATGGTTACGATAGCTCTATGTTTCACATCCTCTCCATTTGTGCCATTGGTTAACTATAAACTATAAGGCTAGGCAAGTCTCTGAACTCTCTGTACCTGTTCCTACATCTATACAATGGAGATACCAATAAAGTGTTCATTAACACACAGAAAATGCTTAGTGAATGTTAATGACAATGTTGTTATCATAACACAATTCCCTGTTGACAATGGGGAATGTCCATTTTCCTGACAGAAAGTCCTAAAAAAATATTCTAAGTTAGCAACTCTATTTAGGGTTTACCACACGCCCTCACCTGGAATCTTCAGCCTAACATTTTAATGCTAATAGAAGCTGTAGGACCAGGAGAGTCAACAGAGACAGGTTGATACTGTGTGTGTTTGATTTCCTAAATAGAAAGGCTCACACAGTCTTTCTCTGAAATGGACTGGGTGGCTGACTGAAAGGGGTAACTTTGAAATATGTGTTTGAATTTTTTAATAGAACACACAATTAGTTATAGGAAAAACAATTTAATCATTTTCGCGTAGACTGTGTCCCATAGCAAGGAATGAGTTGCCAAGCATTAAGCTAGGCCACCCAAATAGAAAATTCATATTTAAGACTTCACTGATTTACAAGTTGCTTTTGAACATTTGAACATTGATAATGCAATAAAAATATGACGACTGGGTAATTTGAGACAAAGAAGTTGTAGACTAAGTCTTTCATTTTTTATTCTGCCTTTCACATCCAAAGTAAATTGGACTATTGCCCATCATATCTTGACTAAAGATTCATTCTAGATTATTATCACCTCTGTCTTCCTGATCACTCATTGCCCACCAACATCAGAACTCTATTCTCAGTTCCCTTGAAAAGATAATAAAGTCTTTAAGATATGGAATAATAGAATTTTTGAATGCTGGTAATGGAAGAGAGCTTAGAAATTATCTTATTCAACTTCTTCAATTGACTGGTGAGGAAACCAGAAAGGTTCAGATATTTTTTTTCAAAGTTAAATGGTTGAATCATAGAATCATCTCATTCTAGGACACATTCCAGACTAGTCATCAACATGAAATTCTCTCCTGAATTCTATTAGGCTCATAGCAACCTTGTGATGTTGGCAGGGCAAAAACTGTTACAGAAGACTTCAAGAATATACTTAATAACTTGAACAGATTCACCAACATGGCTTGGCAAAAAAAAAGAGGGGGGCAGGGAGCAAAGAGTGGTTGGAAGGCAAAGAGCAAGACAATCAGTATTACTGATTTTTCCTTTTGCTGTGGGCTCCGAAGTAATATTCCTTGGCATGGCATTGTTCCCACAATGTGTTCTTGCCAACTCCAGTCATCCATAAATCCTTTTACCCTTTACCATTCTGATAAGAGAAAAATGATATCTTATTTTAATTTTCATTTCTTTGATTGTTATTGAAATTGAGCATCTTATATGTTTATTGGCCATTTATAGTTCTTTTTTATTAACTAGTCTGTTTACATCAATTTCCTGTTTTTTCTATTTAGGTATTCATGTGTTATTGATTTGTAAGAACTCATTATATATGAAGGATGGTAGCCCTTTGCTATCATATGTTTTGCAAATATTTTTCTAGTTTTCCATTTTCCTTTTAATATTATTTTTCAATTTATTGCTTTAGATATTTATATAGTCAAATCTGCCAATCTTTTATTATTTATTTATTTTTATAAATCTTTTATTTTAAAAATTCCTCTGGTTTTTACCTGCAGAAAGATCAGTTTATTGCAATTGAAAATGAAGAATTTTGAGTCTGACAGCCTGCATACCACTCACTAGCTTACACATAGCTTAATCCACGTGTGCTTTTTTACATGTAAAATGGGGATAACAATAGGACCTGCTTCATAGAGTTTTGTGAGAGCTAAATGAGTAATACAAAATGCTTAGAACAGTGCCAAGCACATAGTAAGTACTCAGTAAGCATTAGTTATGATCATATGCTAACTATACATGCAGACATGAGTCTGTTTCTGGATATTCTTTTCTGTTCCAGCTTTCTGTGTGTTTCTGCTCCAGTACCACACTGTTTTAATTACTGTAGATTTATATAGTGCCTTTTGATCTGGTTAAGCAAGCTCCCTTCTCATTTTTCTTGGGTTTTCATATTTTTCTTGGCTGTCCTCTTTCATTTATACATACAAATGAATTTTAAAAGCTATTTGTCAAGTACCACAAAATCCCACTGGGATTTTTAACTGAAACTGTATTAAATTTATATATTATTTTAGGGAAACATGACATCTTTACAATATAGGTCATTCCGCTCAGGGATGTGATATTCCTCTTTATTTAGTCTTCTTTTTGCTCTTCTATCATCAAGTTTTATAGTTTTCTTAATGTGCATCTTGCAAGTCTTATTTTACTTGGTATTTTTAATTTTTATTGCTATGTACGTTATTACTGGAAATTATGTATATGTATAATTGGATGACGTTTGCACATTTATTTTGTATCCAGCCTTCATTTTGAGCCCTTTTATTCATTTCCCAGTTGATAGTCTGTGTGCTAATCATGTCACTCACCTGCCTAAAATCCTTCAAGGATTCCTCAGAACAAAGTCCAAACTTCAAGACCTGACATACAGACATTTTTTTCACATCCAACCAATACATATCAACCACCTCCCTCATGCCAAGCACTGTGAAACACCGGGGATACATCAATAAAGAGACAAAAACCCCTGTCAGGATGATACCTCCACTCAGGAGGAATTTATGCTTTGTTTTAGCTCATGCCTATGGATCCATCCCATTCCCTTTGCTTCTTTACAGGTGCTGTGGACTTTGGCTATGCTGAATTACTTGTAACTCTTCTGAAGTGCCTCCCTTTTGGACACCTCTTTGCCTCGTTCTTTTTCCACTTGGCATCTGAAAAGCTCCTTTTACATCATGACTCATGTCAAGTACATGAGCAGCTTTTTCTGACCACACTCCCCCCCTCCCACCCTACAGAGTTAAGAGGTCTCTCTTCCATGTCCCACTGACCTCAGCGATGGCTTACTTCATCACTTAAATGTGATTGCTACCTTATTGGCCTATGTGTTTTTTGAGGACCGTAGTGGAGTCCTGATAATCTTTTTGCTACCTGGTAACATGGTGTCAAAGTGATATTCCATAGATATTTTTTGAAGGCATAAATGTATTTAGTTGGTTGGCAGGCACAGCACAATCATAAACATCAAGGTAAATGGCCACACGAGGTCAGTTCTGGGCAGTCACAATTAGACATACAAGAGTTCATGGGAGGAGATCAGCAAGGCTGCCTGGGGAGGTGGACCTTTAGGCAGGTATTGAAGAAGCTTGAGACTTCTGCCAGCTCTTTCCACCGCATTCCTTCTCCTCCCCTCCACAAAAGGCCTAGCGTCAAGGATAAGACATCCCTCCCACACTTAAGAAAGGGAGTGCAATGGATGGGTCTAGTCTGCGATCACTGACCCCATGTTTTGGAGAACGAAGCCCTAGGACAAGAGACATAACAAACCTATGTGAACTCCCCCAAGGAAGGAGGTAAGACGAGCCCTTCTGCCCGCCCAAGTTCTCATCAGAAAATATGTTATGCTCCATAAACAGTCTAGTTTACTTAAATTCAACATTGAGGTTCTGGTCAAGGTTCTTACTACCAATAAAGTATCCACCATCCAGTCTCACTTCCTAGAGGCAGTCTGGCATCATGACCCTGTGGCTGGTCTCAGGATCCAGACTGCCTAGTTCTGAACCCTGGTCCTTTCGTTTATAAATCATGTGAGACCTTGTACATTAAGTCAAGTTGAAAGTGAGTGGTCCAAAAGAAGTTAATCTTTAATGGAGACCCCAAAAATCATTCCAAGATGATCATTGTATTGTTAACAGCTTTTAAGTCACCAAGTGTAGCATGCATAGTGTTTAAGGGTTTGGGAAACAGAATACCTGGGTTCAAATTCCAGCTTCTACACTTAGCAGCTCTGTGACTTTGGACAAGTGACTCAGCCTCCACAGGTCTCAGTATCTGCATCTGTAAAATAGGGATGCTAATAGTACCTGTTACATAGAGCTACTGTGAGGAGTAAATGAGTGAATGCATATTGACTTCTTAGCAGTGCCTGACACAGAGAATTTAAATATTTGTCAGCTATCACTATATTATTAATATTCTAATATCACAATGTATCTGTTACTATTTTGGTGAACCAAGAAAATATATAGTTTTTCTGTTATAGGTCAAAGTCCCATTTGGAAAGCACCAAATTTCTGCATTTTGGGATCCAGACCTTATGAAATTAGTGCCACTGAAGATCCACTAAGTAACATCACAGAGGATAACAGCCTGTGGCATTAACTGGAAAGGGGACTCATTTTGGGGTCAAGGAAAGTTCCAAAAGGATGTCAAACCACAAGTGCATCTTCAGGCTTACTGAGCAACATCTCACCAGGAGGCTGCAGAGATCTAATGTTGGACGGGATGGGGATTCTTTCCTGTGGACTAAGGAACTTCACCTTGCAGGAGCCAGAGCCCTCCACGTGAGTGTCATCATCCTAAGGCAAAGGAGAAAAGTGGCATCTCCAGATTTTTTTCTAGAGATAGGCATGTTCACTTCTATGAGGCAAAGCTCTAGCGGGCCAGTGCCTAAACCAGTGAGGTCACCTCCTACAGCATACCTCATTTGTCTCCTTAAGTCAGGACCTGCTGACTAAGAAGGAGAGGGGTGGAAAGAGATATTGTCATAACAAATGTCACCATGATTCAAGAAATCCAAAAGTGAGAAAAGGCTAAATTGAGAGAGTAGCACCTGGCAGGAGGCACAGTGATTTTCACTGAGGTCCCAGAAGATGTAGGTTGGTGAAACTAGAATTGGAACTTGGCAATTTGACTTTGAAGGAATCTGAATGGAATAATGCACTAGGTAGGTGTTTGGGCAGACCAACAGGGCAAGAGCAGAGGGCTTCTGCAGGAGAAATTATGGTAGCTCTGGAAACACGGTTGTAAGTGTCATAGAGGACCAGATTATGAGGTCCCTAATTGCCAAGTGGAGGGCTTTAAAATGTACAATGTATGTATGTATGTATTTGTAAGAGTTCACATGGCTCAAAAGTCAAAGGTATCAATGTATATTACAGTGAAAAGTCTCCCCCTCACTTCTATTCCTCTGTCACCTAACTTACCAGTCCAGGGGCATCTGATATTTCTTATGTATGCTATTAAGAATATTAAATGCACACAGAAAAAAAATTGTATGCATGTGTTTGTGTGTGCATGTGAATCCATTTTTCCACAAATGTTAACCATTTTCATTTGACAGAGTAGAGATCATTGCTATCACGATGTAAGAATTTCCTGTATTATACTTACATGGTAATGTACTGTACGAATCAATCATAATTTATTTAATCAGTACCTAATTAAAAGACATGTGAGCCATTTCCTGTCTTTTGCAATTACATATAATGCTATAATAAATAATTTTACAAATAGGTCATTCTGCATGCATGCGACTCTATTTGTAAGATTAATTCATAGAAATGTTAAGCACTGTGTTAAAGAGTAGGCTAATAAATTTGGATTCCATTCCATAACAGGGATTCATTGAAAGTTACTGGCCAAAGAATGCACATATAAACAGTATTTTAAGAATTTGACTTCATACATAACTAATTAGATACAATAGATGATGGACAAGGAAGAATTCAAGGGTTACTCCAAGTTCATTAATTAAAAGGATAAGGACAGTCAACACTTTGGGCACAATGGAGTATTTTCTCACCCTTAAAGGCTATTTTCTTTCTATCCCTTATACCAGATAGGCTTTCAACTAGGCCTCAACCAGACAATGGAGAAAGAACAGAGGGGAAGGAAAGTTTCCTGAATGGGAAATTACTTTAATGAACCACAGATATTAGAGACATCGTTGGATAGTGCCATTAGAAGAAATAGAAAAATCTACAGGTAGAGTTGGCTTATTAGCTTATGAGGACCCAAATCATACTGACCTCAAAATGGAAAAAAATCTCTGATCTCCCAATTGCCAAAAAAAAATTTTAAGAAAAAAATTGGGGGGTGTGGTGGAATATAGGGCAGATTTGCCTTTGCTTTATTTGGAGTTTGAAGACGTGGAGTTAAAATAGTCTGACAATGGATTAAAATGAAAGAGTTTCCACAGAAAGTGATCCCTGCAGGCTTTGTCCTCAGAACCTGCCATCTCAGATTTGAACCATGACCTCTGCTGCTCGCTGTCATCCAGCAATGACGCTGTGAAGGCAGATCAAGGTCCTGCTGATGCCTCTGCAGTATGAGCTCAGCCTGCAGATGCCCAGCTCCTTAGTAATAGAAGACAGATGCCAAACCAACTCAGCTCACTGATTAGCTGGAAACTCCTTTGAGAGAAGCATACTTTGGCTAGAATCCTGTAATTCAACCATCCAGTTAAACTTTTAGGTGAATAAAAGACAAATACAAGAGCAGGGCCAAAGCAATATGTTGGTGGTGTTGACAGGAGAGCCTTTAGGAGGATAATGGATCTTGGCCCAGTAAAAATACAAGCCCATCTACCTTCTGATCTTCCTCCTGGGAAGCAGACTCTAAAGTATTTAATGTGGGGTGTGTGTGTGTGTGTGTGTGTGTGTGAGACTCTAAAGCTCTACTAGAGAAGAGACTTGGCCTGTTTTGCTCTCTGTTGTATTTCCCAGTGGTTAGAATCATGCCAGGCACATAGTAGACCTCTACTAAATGTTGGTTAAAAGAATGAATGCATTTGCTGTGAATGAATGAACAGATCCACCACATGTGTGTGCCCTTGTCTGTATGTATGTATATCATCACATAACACAAATCATATCTACATGTGCATGTCAACTTGTCTCACTTCTTTCCTTATGAAATGACATTAAATCATTTTGTAAGTAGCTCCAAATGAGCTTATACACCTTGCTCACTCCTTCTTTTTGCCAACCCTTTAAATATTAGTACTCCCCTGAAGCCATCCTTGGCTTCTTCTCATTCTTCAGCACAACCTCATCCCTGCTTCAAATCTCATCTCTGCAAGCTAATGACTTCAAAACTCTCTTCAGCCCAGACTCCTTCGTGACTTCCAGATCTGGGTGCCTACCTTGCATCTCAATATCTGCCTTGGGCGTCTCACATGCTTTAGCATGAGTGTGTCACCAACTGAATCTATCATCTCACCCCTACCAGTTATGTTTCTTCTCCTTCATTCGGGAACTTTTTATAAGAACTAAAGAACAAAAGTAAAAAGGAGTGTTTATAGTAGCTATTGGGCCTATTGTGTAAACTGTCACTCTTCATCCCATAGTAAGGTCTGGTTCCCAGTCCAGAGCTTCCTGACTCATGTGCCAGGGTATGCCATGACTGGATTATAAGTTGATGCCCTAGATGTCACTCTTCTCAGCCCTTGGGACATCTGGGACAAGCCTAGGGAAGTGACTACTTAGGCTTGAGCATCTTCACCTGTTGCCCCAGTTTCTATGTGTGCCACATCATTAAAAGTGTTCAGAAGCATTGATCTTACCTTCAGTCCTCAAAATCCCCATTAACTCTTACCTACACATTTCATCAACACCATCACTAACATTCATGTATGCCATCCACAGAAAAATCCTAACTGCCTAGAGAATCATCAGGTAATACTCAAAAGCCTTAGTGTTTATGGAATTTGATTGATTTTGTTGTAGAATCTATAATTTGAAGAAAACCTTAACTATCTCTCTGTCTTAGTCCATTTGGTAAGCTATAACAAAAATGCCAAAGCCCTGGCCAGTGTATCTTAGTTGATTGGAGAATCATTCCATACACCAAAAGATTGGGGGTTCAGTCACTGGTCAGGGTACATACCTAGGTTGCAGGTTCAATCCCCAATCAGGGCGCATATGGGAGGCAATCAATTGATGATTTTCACATCAATGCTCTCTCTCTTTTCCTTCCTATCTCTCTAAAATCAATAAACATATATTTTTAAAATGCCATAGACTGGGTAGTTTATGAACATTAGAAATTTATTCCTCACAGTCCTGGAGGCTGGAAAGTCCAAGATCATGGCATGAGCACATTTCTCATAGATTTCTCACTGTTAACCCCACACGGCGGAAGGGACAGAGGAGCTTTCTCGGACTGCTTTTATAAGGGCACAGTCCCATGCACCAGGGCTCTGCCCTCATGACCCAATCACCTCCCAAAGGTCCCTCCTCTCAATGCCATCACCTTGTTGGGGACACAAACATTCAGACCATAGTGCTATCTGTAACTATCTCTCATTTACAGGTGAAGGCATCAGTCCTAAAGTAACTACTTGCCTTACATGAAACAAATCAGCTGGAGAGGCTAGAAGTAGCTTCCCAGACCTGTGTGCTCATGTTCTTGCTGACTCACTAAAGCCTTCTTTGAAAACTAAAATTTTCTTTAGAGTGAATACATAGTGGTCATCTTTTAACTTAAACACTTAAAACTTATTTTGACCTTTTCGTGCCATCTAACAGAGCTGTATTGTCTTTGTTCCTTGATAAAAATTTCCAGACTGAATCATGAATTAAGTAATTTTCAAACAGTTTATTTTTCATGAGATGATTACATTCCAGAGTTAGGCCTTGAATTTGGAAAACGAATGTTTTTATTTTACCCCCCATTAGTAGTATATTTTCCCTTGCCAGAATAATGCATTTCTGTCCCAGTTTTAATTCTGGAAGTGTGAAAAAATCATTTTGATATTTTAGAATTAAGAATGTACATCGTCGTCGGCAGCCGTCCGTCTCGAGAGACAATGGTGTAGCTTCTTAAGAGTCTATCTGCACCGCCGAGAATGGTTGTGCAGTCCGACTCGGGAGTGACACAGTATCTGTCTCCTCCCGTGTTGAATCGACATCTTGGGATGACGCTGGAGTGTCCTCTCCAGTGAAGCTGAAGCTACAGAGCCTGGGCAGGGTGATATGGAGGGTCTGCTGTTGCCCATGCAGCAGACCCCCCCTCTCTTCGCAGCTGAAGGGTCCAAGGGAAAGACGGAGTCAATACAGCTTGGCTTCAGGTGCGCCGCAGGAGTTGCCGGTGTTGACTACAACGTCAAACCGCCTTAGGGACTCCAGCTCCGGATTTTCTGTCGAGGTTTACTCCCTTAGCCTTTCCCCTGAAGAGGTATGCCGCAAGGCAGCGGAGGTTTTTTGGAGTCAGAGTTTTCCTTCTCTGATGTGCCCTGACTGGAAGATCGAACCAGCGACACTTAGCTCGCAGGCCGATGCTCAATCCACTGAGCCGAACCAGCCAGGAATCTAGAATGTACATAGAGATATGTTAAATACAAAAAGGAAGTAACTGAGAGGAAAACACTATTTGAGCAGGGACCATACAGTGATACCAAAGACAGGTGGGAAAGGTCAGGCTAACGGGCCTAGGAAAAACATCTGTCTGACGAGAACATTTCTCAACTCCTGAAAACTTGGGCACTTTGATGGCCACTTAGATGTTTAGCTGGCCCTGGCTGGTTTAGCTGGCCCTGGCTGGTTTAGCTCAGTGGATTGAGCGTCGGCCTGCGAGCTAAGTGTCGCTGGTTCGATCTTCCAGTCAGGGTACATCAGAGAAGGAAAACTCTGACTCCAAAAAACCTCCGCTGCCTTGCGGCATACCTCTTCAGGGGAAAGGCTAAGGGAGTAAACCCCGACAGAAAATCCGGAGCCGGAGTCCCTAAGGCGGTTTGACGTTGTAGTCAACACCGGCAACTCCTGCGGCGCACCTGAAGCCAAGCTGTATTGACTCCGTCTTTCCCTTGGATCCTTCAGCTGCTTAGAGAGGGGGGGTCTGCTGCATGGGCAACAGCAGACCCTCCATATCACCCTGCCCAGGCTCTGTAGCTTCAACACGGGAGGAGACAGATACCGTGTCACTCCCGAGTCGGACTGCACAGCCATTCTCGGCGGTGCAGATAGACTCTTAGGAAGCTACACCATCGTCTCTCGAGACGGACGGCTGCCGACGACGACGACTCAGGACCTACAGTGTTCCCAACCGACAGGGAACTTTTCAACATTTTAATATAAATCAATGTAGCAGAAAGCAATTTGGATAAGGAATGTCTTCTAGAAGTTGGTCGTCACATTGCGAACATTTTTTGTGTAAAATCTAACTAAAATACAAAAATATAAGGCAACAATGTCTTGCATAGACTAATCTTTAGAATGTTGAGTCAAAATGCCTACATCAGTGGAAATAAGGCAAAGAATGCCTGCATGTATGCGGGGCCTCTTTCTTTCTTTTCCAAGTCTTTCCATTTCCCCCTTCGCTCTCTTTCTCTATTAATGTCTCATTCACTTCCCCAAACTCTCTTTGTTAGCTTTGGTGTCCCAGTGCACCTGGATTTATTTCTAGGACTTTGCTCAGGGCAAACTGCACTCAATTCAATTGAGACCTCAGACCTCGTGAAAACATGTGTCTTTCTGTTGAGGGCTTAGGCTGCTCACCCTGCAAGGGCTTTCCAGTGAAAGCCTTTTTTAGGACAGGTTCCTGCTAGTGCCCAGCCAGAGATCCACATAACCTACAAAAGCCTATTCCCACCATTTTATAATGGTTTCTATTTTTCAAAGGAAGGCCTTTATGGCTTCTAGTGCTATCTTTATATGATGACGCACCTGCCTTTTTGGCCTCTACTTTCCTGTTTCAATCAGTCCTGCATCTCCAACTGTTTCTGCAGCTTCTTCAAATGCTGTCAGGGGTACAGGCTGCTCTCTATCCCACACACCCTCCTGGCACAAATGAATGCGATTCTATGACTGTTACCCCAGTCTCCTGAGCTACTCAGATCTTGGGTCTTCTGTTGGCCTCATAGGCCTAGCCACACTGCCCAAGCAGACCGGACACGAGCTGGCTCAGGTCCCTCTTGGGTTAGGCCTAGAATCAAACAGGCTACCTTGGCAGGGCCATTAGAGTGTTAGAAGAAACCCAGGAGTTCAAGAGTCTCAAGCTGCATCATCACTAATGTCCCTTCTCCAGCCACCAGCCTCTTTCATCATCACTTGCCATGCTTTCCAGGTCCCCACTGGGACAAGAGTCCTGACTCTTGTCTGAACACTTGCCAACCCCCAATTTCTCTTCAGGAACCAGGCCTTTCTCTTATGACTCGTCTGCTATAATGGACCTCATCAGATTTTATTACCAGCTCAAAACAAGGCCAAGCATCTCTTGCACTACATATTAGACAACCAAACATCCCATCAGGGGCCAGCTCTGCCATCCTGATTCCCCGTGACCCCACCCTTCCTCCCTTCCCCAGTGCAGGGCTAGGATGCCAGCACACCTGATGGCTGGACCTGTCCACATCGGCCAACTAATTTTCTAGATGTACACACCTGGCTGGGGCCATCTGTCTTATTCTCCACTTTTCACAGACCATTGGTTATGTCCACCTTCCCAAATTGTTTCTGTTTTTCAAAGGAAGAACAGATTTTGATGGGACAATGTGCATTACTTTGACTTTCTTGGCTACTGCTAAAAACATGCCCTTTCCCTCTTGCTTGGACCTTCACCCATGACCTGGTTTTCTCCTTGAGGGAAAGAAGGGGCCTTCTCAGGTTCTTGAAGGCCTATAGTTGCCAGGCATAGCAAGGACAAATACAGAAGGTCTATTTATATTAAAATTTAAGATAAGCAACAAGTAATTTTTTAGCATGAGTATATCCCAAATATCGTGTGAGAGATAATTATACTAAAAAATTATTTGTTGCTTATCCTGTGTTTTACCTGGCAACCCCCATCACAGCATAATAAGTGGGATCCAGACCACAGATAACCAAAATATCCTCATGGAGCCTTGCCATAGAATTCCCATATCCAGCAGGGATTGAATGGTTCACAGGAATCACACAGTCATGCTCTGCTTCATATGATTTTGATCTTTGATAATATTATAAACATAAGAAGACATATTAAGATTTTCTTGGGAGTGATGTGACATAAAGGGAAAAGACTTCTGATAAGCAGAGTCATCACAATACAACCTTGACTTTTTCACGTTTATACGCAATTCTCACTCCTAGGATTACCTCATGGAACAGTTTGGACTTCTTTAAAATCTTACTTCTGCCTTGGCTGACATAAGAATTGCTGACATAGGAAAATATTCAGACAGTTCAGTGATTTCCCAGCTGCAGAAGATAAAACGTTCTAGCCATCCCAACCAACCTGACAGAACAACCCAGATCTGATGGTACCCCCAAAACAGAAATCACATGTGCACCATAGATGTGGTAGGAAATAGAGAAGAGGACATCTGCTTAGCAAAGTTGGTGAAAATTGGCATTCTGGGATTTATTATTCTAAGGAGCACTGGCATTGCATTAAAGTGACATATAGTGATGTCATTCTGCAGACACTTTCAGTCTTCTCAGCAAGGGCACAGGAGAAGTGGAGGAAGGGGTGCTCTGCCCTCCAATTTACATTCTGGTGGACTCATTAGAACCCACATCTCAGAAGGGGGTGGGAGGGCACTGTGCCCCATCCTCATATGTCTGTAGAAGAGAGAGTTCATCTGCTGGTCTCCCTTGGAGGACATAGTATTAAAAGAACAATTCAGATTCCCATCTCCTTATTGCCCTGGATTCTCTGCATTCCCGGTGAGATTGAACTGGTCTGGCCTCCTTCCTGCTTTTAGAACAGCCAGAACTCAAACAGAGCCTGGGCTCTTGATCTGCTCCTGTCCCTTATGATAACTGTATTTGCATCAGACACCTAAGTCTAGATTTGGGTTCAGAGTAGAAAACCAGAGCTGCTTCCTCTAAACCAGTATCCTCAGATCTCTGAATTTTAGCATAATAAATTTAGTATTACATTAACTTCTATGCCTTTTCCTGATTGATTCAAGATGCCAGTGAGATAAGAGCTCCCAGCCCAATGAAACCTCCAACCTCCTCAAAAGAAGCTTTCTCAACTCGAAGGGCAACCTTCTATAAGATATGACTGAGGATAGACCAGCTGTAACCACACTGCCTTGGGGAGGTAACTTCCTTATCTGGGGGTAGCATTAGGGAAGTCTTTCTGAAGGGGACACATTTTAAAGCAAACTAAACTGGATATAATGGGCATGGACCGAGGAATGGGCTTTTCTGAAGGAAAAACAAGGCACAGACAAAGGCAGATGCTGAGCTGGGTAACATTTAGCCAAAGGGATGGAAAGCAGAGTAGCTGGCTTAGAATGAAGATGTGGCCTTGGGAGAAGGGACAGCCATGAGCCGGTTGCATGAGATGACTGCCCAGCCCTCGTAGACCAACTTAGCCACCATCTCCTGGCGCCAAACTTGTCCCTGGTCTGGAAGAAGTAAATGCAAATTCAGCGCCAAGTCACCGTTGCTCCAGTCTGTCGTTTTGTCTCCCTGTGACTGATCGCTGGACTTCCTTTCCAAACTCCAATCACCTTTTTGACTGGACCATTCCTGCACATTCCCCAATTCTTTAATCCTTGGTACTCTCATCTGGACAGCAGGCCTGTCACAGGGTTGATGTAAAAATTAGAACGCATATATATTAAATATCGCAAAATAGCACCTGGAACCTATAATGTATTCAAAGATGCCAGTTTTTTGTTTTTTTTTTTCTTTTATATTTGAAAGATCGTGTATATCAGTGGAAATAGCACCGACTTGGCTGGATACACTTAACCTTGGATGACATCATAGATGTGGTTCCCCATGAAGTGGACACCCAGTTGGAGATTTGTGTGTGGGAAATGTATTGAAGAGTGTGTGTGTTGTGGGGGGCTAGGGGGGGGGCCAAGACCTGTGGGGAGTTGGAGAGGAATTGAACTGTGATGCAGTCACAACCAGGCAGCCAGTCCCCTGGGGAGCTCCAGTGCTGTTCTGAAATGTCCTGCTTCAAGGCAAGAAGATAGGGTTCTCCTTATGCCCCTCATCCACCAGTCATTCGGTGTGGGCTGTCCCTGAGAGGTGGCTGTCTTCAGGTGAGAGCAGGTCCTAGGGAGGGGCTAACCTGAGGGCTGTCAGCCACCAGTAGTCCCAGCAGTCGGGGAATGAGAGCCCCGGTCTGGGCAGGTACCCCGGCATCAACTACAGGTACTCAGTCAATGGTCATCATTATCCTTGTAACTTCATTATCTTTGTTGGGTCAGCAAGTGACTGATCTTCACCCAGGTCTCTGTCCGGCCCTGGTGGGCACATGTGATATCCCAGCCTTCGGTCATTCCACCCACTGGATGGTTGGGAACACAGACTTGTAAATTCTCAAGCAGAGGAGGAACGGGAAGAAATTGACATTAGCACATTATTTTACTTGGGGTGATAATAGCTCCTAGTCCATGGCAATAGTCAGTTGTACAAATTGAACACACTTGAGATTCTAAAGAGGGGAAGAGGAGGCAGTGGGGGAACAGCAAAATTTAATAATAAACTGAATGTAGTAAATTAAGGAGGAATAGGACCCCAGTGTCCTCTAAGAGGAGCCTGAGGATCTCAGAAGTTGGCAACTGGTAGTAACTGGGTAGCAGTACAATTTGGGGGAGGGATGTGACTAATTTAGCTTTTGATATGAAATATCTTCTAGGCAAACGGAAATATGGTAGTGAATATACAGACTGGTGATCCCAGCTAATGAGATTTTGAAAAAATTAATAGACTATTTTCTATCAGTTTTAGGCTTATAGAAAAGTGGAGCAGAAAGTAGAGTTTCCATGCTCTCCTTCACTCACCCACCCCTATTATTAACAGCTTGCATTTGTGGGTTACATTTGCTACAATTGATGAGCCAATATTGATACATTATTATTATATTATTAACTAAAATCCTAACATTTTACATTAGGATTTACTCTTCGTGTTGCACATCCTATGAGTTTTTTACAAATGCCTAACAACAAAGCTACCATTATAGTATCATAAAGAATCGTTTCACTGCCCTAAAACTCCCGTGCTCCATCTCTTCACCCCTCCCTCTCCCTGAGTCCTTGAAAGCCACTGATCTTTTCCCTACCTCCATAGCTCTGCCTTTTCCAGTAGATCATGTCATTGGAATTGTGCAGTAGGTAGCCTTTACAGATGGTTTGCAAATGAGATTTTGAACCAGATTTTTATTTCTTTGGAAACTCATTTAACTTTAAACAAGATAATATGAGCTTTGTGGGGGGGGAGGGTATTTGATTCACCTTTATTCCTAAATAAATTTATTTTTAAAGCAAGCTTTACATCATTATCATACAGGGAAAATAATATCACCTGCAAAAATAGAAGACAACTACGAAATATGTCATTTAGATTATCTAGATAGATTAATTTTGAACAATCCATATGCTATCTAAAAATAATCTTTCTCAGCACCTGTCAATGTCAACACTTTAGGAAACACTGATCTAGTGATTTCCCAGCCCCTTTTCCCCTCCCTAACCTTCACTTTCAACTCCATCCCTTTGATCTGCAGTTTAGTGGCTGGGAAAAGAGAAGACCAAAGAAATAGATGTGCTGCCTTCAAGTGTTTGAAGAGCTGCCAAGTAGAAGGAAGAGAGAACCATTCAATAAATGCCCATGAGTTTTGCCAGGCACTGTGATGGGTTGTTAAAATACATTATTTGGTTCAAACCCCTCAATAGCCCAGGTGATTGGGACTCGGATTCTTAGTTAAGATACAAGGAAGTCAAGGTTCTGAGGAATTCTGAACTGCCCAGCTAGTTCACTAATGGGGCAGGATCAAACCCAGCATCTATCCATTTGTCTAGACCACACAGTCATCATGGAGAAAGAGATTTGTTCTTTGTTGCTTTAGAAAGCAGAACTAGGGCAAAATGTCACATAAGCATATTTCAGCTCAACAGAAGAACTTCCCTGGTGTTACTGTGGGCTAGCTGTAGAAATAGGCAGCCTGGGTTAGTGGTGAGCATCCCTTTCCTTCACTGCATAGAGACTGTAGCTAGGGACCACCTGTAGGGAAAGCCACAGAGGGCATGTCTCATTAAACGGGAAGTGGGTGCAGAAGTTCTAATCCCCTCTGGGGCAAACATTCCATAACTCCAAGCCTCCCTGGCTCCTTGTGCCAACACGTAAACTTCCAAAGAGGGTGCTGACTTGTTTGAATGTCAGCAGGGCATTAAATACTACTTTGGGACACTCCAATCTTTCTGCAAACCATATTCTTTCTGTAGCCTTTATTAGGGGTCATATGAAAGACATAAAGCATCAAAACAACTGTTTCCAGATGGACCTGACTTGCCGAATTATTTGAAAAACATGTCACTGGAAGGCTGACAAGCTTCTGGAGACCAGAAAAACTTATTCCATAAGTCTACTGATACCACCTTGGATAGAGATAAAACGGCCTTCCTGCAAAAAAAGTATGCTGAGACGTGACTTGGGCATCAGCTTGCTGTTTAGCAAGAGGCTCTGAGATTAATCTTCTCTTTTGTCGGTAAATACTGGCAGTAATGCTGGGATAACACATGGATAATGTTTTAGTTAATCCTTTAGCATCTTTATTTAACTACCCTCTAAGTAATGAACTTCTGCCGAAAAGTTCCTGGGGAGGCCGAGATGGTGCTTAAAAACAGAAATTCTGCTTTACTGGATGAATAAGTTCACAGTTCCAATGTAAATGCATCTGTCAGTTCAGAAAGCAGAAGCTACCCCTTAGAACCTACTTCTTATGTGAATCACTCACATATGTGGACACACACACACTCAAGCATACCCAGGACCACCACATACCACAGGGAGAGCTCAGTAGCTCCCACTCATTTGCAATATCTTCATTAATAAGTATATACATAAAGTTAAGAGAGCCATGCTTTTGCTATCTCCTGCTCTGGAAGAACTGTAAGATCCCAGCTAGTGGATAACCTAATGGCTTCTCACTAAGGACCCTGATGAAACCAACAGAAATATGCTCAGATTTCCTTGGGGACTGACCTGGGGGGGGAGCAAAGCCCACTTAGCTCTCTCCTCAGCCCCCCCTTGCCGCACCACAGGTGAAGCATAAGCTTTCAGAAGGCAACTGTGAAAATGGCACGGGTGCAACCATCACGTTCTCCTAACTGTCCCTGGACCCAGAGCATTGCAATGCCAGGCACCGGGGCACCTCCATAATGAGGGCACTCAAAACCAACCTTGGGGCTCTCATAATTCCTCAACTCAGACCACAAACCAGAGACATTAGACCCTTTTATCCACTTAAATATCCATAGCACAACACCAAAATAGAATCAAATGAAACATGAACAAGTTGTGTCTATCTTATTACTTAACCAATGAAGACTCTTCCGTAACTCTCTCTCTCGTACGTGATTCATAAGGATTTGATACACCATCAAAATCCTCTTGACAGTGCATATTAATATTGGATTTCCACAAATTCTTCTGTTCAGGTTCAAAGATATGGAATGCCCCTATGCTTCAGAATGGCCAGACTCCATTTGCTGAAAAAATGTGAATCTGATCTCTTCTAACCCAAGGTTAATGCACCACCATCATTTTTCTTAAAAAAAAAAATTTTTTTTTTAAAGAAGATGGAGTCATTCCCTCTTGCCTGGCAAAGACAACAACATACAAAAAATATGAACACACTGAAATAAAGAACGCATTTCCTGCTTGAATTCCTACTGAAATCAAAATAATGGTTAGCATACTAGTATTCATGGTGGAAATCGCCTTACATCAGTTTTGCATGTACACAGTGTTACATATAAAATAGATATGCAGAGTGGATTTCATGTCGTGTCTGTGGCAGGGCAACAGTATTTACAAACTGCAGCTCTTGTTTTATCTCTCCTCTCTTCTCTCTGGCTTTCTCCAGTGCTTTCATTTCCCTGTCCCTGCAAGACCCACGGAGCCAAGCGCAGATACCACTGGGCTGCATTCGAAGAGACCCCACCATTTCTGAGCCGAACAAAGTTGTAGCGCAGACCCAAGCAGCCATACCAGTTAGCCATGGTGGGCGGAGCAAAGGAAATAAAATATCTATTGAGGAAGGATGGGGCACTTGCAAGCACTGTACATGGTCAACCAATCCTGACAGCCATCCAGTGAAGTGAGAGGAATAATGCCCAGCAGAGGATCAATAAATGCTATTTCCCTATATGCAGATGAGAAAATGATGCTCAAAGTCCTATTAAGTTGTAACAGTGTTAAGAATCACAGACTTCCATCTACCTCCAGAATTCATTCTTTTCCCACTGCCATATACTGACTTCTTTAAGTCTTTGTGTGTGTTGGGGCTGTTTCTTCAGTCTCCAGCAGAACCTTGGTGAATGGTGATGCAGTCCGTCCCTCGGCCATGCTCAAAAAAGAAAAACAGGCTCAGGCAGGGAGGGACTCAGAGCCAGCCTGTGTGCTGCCCAGGGATCTATGGCTCCTTCATGGAATGTCCTAGGACTGCTGTAACAAACTAATGCAAACTGAGTAACTTAAAACTTTATTCTCTCATTGTTCTGGAGGCCAGAAGTCTGAAATTAAGTCATCAGCAGGGTGGGTTCCTTTTGAAGGCTCTGAGAGGGAATCTCATCTTGCCCCTCTCCTAGCTTCTGGAGCCTGCCAATAGTCTTTGGTGTTCTTTGGCTTGTAGCTAAATAATTCCAATCTCTGCCTCTGTCATCATATGGACTTCGCTCTGTGTCACCTATTTCTTATAAGGATGGGTATCATTGAATTTGGGGCCCACCTGGAAAATTCTGGATGATTTCATTTCCAGGTCCTCAACTTTATTATATTACAAAGACCCTTATTCCAAATAAGGTCACATTCACAGATACTGATGGTTAGGACTTGGATACACCTTTTGAGGGGCCACCATTCAACCTACAATAGGGTGTATCCATCTGGATGAAGAGCAGCTTTTTCTAATTGTTCTACCCAAAGGGGATGTGTTTTTTCTATTTAGCAAAGAGGCACTTATGGACTAACAGACGCCCTGGCCTCTTCAATGTGTTCCCAGAGTCCTGCTATCCATCAGTCTAAGATTTTGACCCATTCTTTCTAGTCAAGGTTATTAGAGCCTTTAACTTATGACTTGGTATCATCCTCTGCTCCCTCTCTAAGGAGTAGAACATGTAGCCAAGTTCTAAAATTAGAGTTGCATACAGGGTCATATGGTGGGAAGACAGGCCCTGCAGGTACAGGCTCTACCTGACAAGCAGCTGTGAGGAGGACTGGTACTCATGGAAAGCCGTGGCCTTGACAACAGGCAGTGGCTCAAGTGAGCAAGCAGCATCCAGGAGAGTCACTCAATAAACTCAAAGCTCACAGCAACAATAACGGAGTGGTAGCCATTGTGGAATGGTCACAGGGAGAGAAGGGACAGGTGTTGGTCATCCAGGTGCCTTGCTGGGCCTTATAGGGGGTTTGACCAGATAGCCCCTCCAAGTGGCACATTCAGAGTCCAAAGTTAGGGCCAACACAGCAATAAAAAACCTGTTATAAGTGCCTCAGAATGTGGACTGTAGACTCTTCAATCCCTCTTGCTAATGTTCAGGATATGTTTAGAGTCCCGGTAGCCCCACTGAAGGGAGAGGAGTAGCGTGAGGCAGGAGCTAGGCAGGGCCTCTCTGTTTGTCCCCTTGACAGGATCAAGTACCCAGTATGGATGGCCTGTCCCTCCTGGCCACTCTTCTCCAGTTGCCCTTGTGTTCCAGGTCTACCCTTGGCAGACGCACTCCAGTCCTCTGCACTCTCCTGCTCAGACTCCTTAATTCATTCTGGTTTGTACCATCCCAGACCTTGCCGAGTCTAGTCTTCAACTATCCAGTGCTGGCAATGGGAGAAGCACATGAGGATTTACAAAGTACATGAGCCTTCCCTGGAGGACTTCCAGTGCAACTGAAGCAGGAAGCAGGCAGAACCTCATGGTGATTTTATTTTTGGACTTCGTGCCACCAGTATAAATGAGTAAGAATAGACATTCAAAGACTTTCTAAGAATATGCATGTGTAAAAAGGCTTGCCCGGATTGATTTCAGAACACAAACCTAAATTCCATTCCAGGAATGGTATAGCCTTGCAAGTTCTTCAGCTTCTAAATAAAAATCCCTGGGAATCTAATAATAAAACCTTGATGATACATGACTTTACAGTGTTTATATTTAGCAAACATTTTCCACTCTGAAATGATTTCCTGCCAAGAACATCCCATTCCAACAGATTTGGTCATAGGATGCTTGATGCTTATTTTATTGGCCCCCAATCATCACTGCCAGAGAATTTAGGGTTCATGATGGAGGAGTGGATTCAATATTTTGTATTTAGTCTGTCTTCAGATTAAGATTTAAAGAGGGTCCTACTATCTGTGGGTGACTTGAGCCAGACTAAGACATATCAGGGCTGGTCCTTGTGGTGTGTAATGGGATTGTTTAGAATCAGTGAGAAATGCAGCCAGAGAGGAAGGAGGTGTCGGATGTCAGCAGTGAATGCCTTTATGGGATCTGATCATCTGGACAAGACAGAATAGGTTGGACTCTTATACAAAGTGCTTTTTTGAAGCAATCTGGCAATGTTGCCAACAATGATCTGAAGAAAGAAGAGAATAGAGGAAGAAAGAGGAGGGGGACCTTCCTTTCGTTGGATGGTGGGCAAGATGTGTCAGCAGTGACCATGAAAATGGGCCAAGAAGATCTAAAGGAAAGGACACTGGGCTTCGCCTGGGTTTGAATCTAGAAAGTGTTCATTCTGACAAGCCTGTTTCCTCATTTGCGCAGCAGGGAGCAACAGCATCTGTACCACTAAGTTATTATGAAGTGTAAATGAGATCATGCTGGCACAACGGAGTCAATGAATAAAGAAAAAACTACGGAATTGGAAGGGTAGATCCAAGAAACGCTTTGGGATGAAAATCTTTCTGCCTTGCTCACTGTATCAAACAGGGTTCTTAGTTGCAAGCAGAGAAACTGATCATGGAAGGAAAGGCATTGATTGGAAAGATCTTCACCTGCTCATACAATTGCTAGGAAGGTTGGAAAACCAGGCTTTGAAAACTGGCAGGGCCAGATGAGGAAGCAGCATTCAACCACAGCCAAAATCAAGCCAAACCTCAATCCAGTGAGATCACCCCCCACTGCTGAGCGCGGGCCACGTCTTACACTACATCCACTGCCTGGCACTGATCACGAACGCCATCCCCTCGAGACCAGGCTGGCTGTTGCCACAGCTCTCACCCTTCGTCAGAGTGGGTTCCCCGCGGTCAGCTTCTTTGCATCTGTCCTTACTTTCTGACTTCAATTCCTGGGCAGGTGGGCCAAGCCTGGGCTGGCTGCCTCGGACCTTTGGCAAGCAAGTATCTGGGGTTTTCCATTTCTCTAATGAGAGGCGGCTGAGGCATTCTCCAAAACTCATAAATGGGAGGTTTCCCCAAACTTGGGAATGGAGCCAAATGCTGGGGAACCAGAAAAATGACAGAAGTACATTATGGCCACTGATTGGGTACTTACTAAGGCCATGTGGGGAGGGAAGGTAAAGTTTATTTGTTCTAAAGTATAAAGCCCAAGGAAAATAAATGGTGGTTCTTTTTTCAAAGGCTGGGAAAAATAAACTAATCTGCTACAGTTTTATTGAGATATGATTTACATGCCATAAAGTCCACCCATTTAAAGTGTACAAGTGAATGGCTTTTAAAATCATATTTACTGAGTGGTGCACACATTAGCATAATCTAAATTTAGAATGTTTTTATCACTCCAAAAATATCACAATCATTAGTAGTCACTTTCCACTCCACCCTATGCTCAGCTCTAGGGACTCAAGAATCTACTTTCTGTCTCTCCATCTACCTATTCTGGGCATTTCATATAAATGGAACCATTCAATGTGTAGGTTTTGTGACTTGCTTCTTTCACATAGCATCATAGCGTGTGTTTTAGTTTCATCGATGTGGTAGCATATCATTCTTTTAATGGCTAAATAATATTCCATTATGTGCGTATCACATTCTGTTTGTCCATTCATTGATCAATGAACATTTGGGTTGTTTCTTTTGGCTATTATAAGTAATGTTGCTATAAATATTTGTGGGCAAGCTTTTGTGTGGACAATTTTTTCATTTTCTTGGGAAGATTTCTAGAAATGAATTGCTGGGTCATATGGCAACTCTATTTTTAACATTTTAAGGAACTGCTAAACTGTTTTCCAAAGTAGCTGTACCATTTTGTGTTCTCACCAGTAATGTCTGAGTATTCCAGCTTCTTCACATCCTCGCCATTACTTATTATTGTCTGTTTTTCTGATTATAACCATCCTAGTGGGCATTAAATAAGAAATGAATTTTCAAGCTTAATCGTTTGCAATGGATATCCAGTAAAACTTATCCTGATGCAGTTAGCCATCACCATCACTGAGGAACCAAGTTGATGGAATGAAAAAATGTAAAAACATTTTTTTCCTTTAAAATTGCATTAAGACTTTTTAAAAATTCTTAATTACATCTTGGACAGATTCCACAGTGCTCCAGACATTGACAAAATGCTACTGAAAGTCCAAGCTACCTAAACATTTCAACCTCAGACGTGATTTAAATTTCATCTCCTCTCCACCCTGTGCCCCGGCACAGGTTTGGCCCGCTGCAGGAGAGACAGGAAGTGAACTTGTGAGGAGAGAAATATAGTTTATCCCTTTGCTCTTCCTCTCCTGCCCCACTGGGCCTGGCGGCAGGGCAGAATGATTGGGGAGTTATAAAGATACTGCTATTGTTCTTAATAATGGACTCACTTAACCCAATTCACACCCAGGTAGTCTGGCTCCAAAAATCTGTTCTCTTAACCGCTATATTCTATTTGGAAAAGGAAAAGCAGCCCCTTGTTTAGCCAAGCAGTTCCACCTCCTCATGGTATGTCATGGGGAAGTTTCTGGGCCCAACTGTTGTTGGCTCTTCTCAAAACGTTGGACATTTAGCAACATTCTGTCCAACTCAATGTCCTGTGGAAGCTCTCAGAGCGAATGGCAAGAAGGGAACCATGGAATACAGCACAGGAAGAAGTGGAGAACATAATCGCAGGGTAGTGGATGGTGCAAGGAAACCTGAGAGGACAGTTCCCAGAAGTGTGCTCAAGAGTCTCAGAGTTTGCCAAAGGCCAAGGAAGACGGCAGAGAAGGTGGGATAATTGTGAGAACAAGGAACCTCAGGGATAAAGCGCAACAAGAACACAGGTTTGCAGATACATTGAGGAGAAGGAGATTAAATGGAAACAAAGTGATATGTGGAAATTAATATCAAGTGTCTTAAGGACAAAATGCAAAGGGCACTTCATTTTCCAAGTAAAAGAGGAACAAGACTGTTCGTTCATTTTAAGGGAGATTACCCACAATTACAGATGACGTTCACAAAGCCCAGTCCTCACACACTAAGTGCTTTTCAGATATTAAACTGTAGGCTCACAAATGTTAGAGGTTAAACTCTATTTATTATCATCTTCATTTTCCAGATGCAGTTAAGAAACTTGGCACAGGGCCTTCAGCTGGCGAGTGCTCAGCTGCTTGTGGTCACACCCATGTTCTCACACATTTTACTGTCTTGACTCTCAGTAGGTAGGACTGGGGGTGGGGGAGAGAAGGAGAGAGAACTGTCTAAGACAGCCCTGCAGAGACCTGCCAAGGACAAGCTTAACAGTTTGCAATGGATACCCAAGGCCTGACAAGCACTGGTGAGAGCCAAGGTCAGGTGAATGGCAGTTCAGAGAGAATTGTCTCTTATGGTTCCGTATTGTCTCAGATCCTCTGGGTCAGAGGAGCAGGAATGAGGAGAGAAGGCAATGGCACAGGTGGGTTTGAAACTGTTACAGGTGTGAAAGGAGGCCCATGGGTGAGAGGCCTGGTGATGAAACAGTGACCAGGGTTACCTGCTAGATCCCCAATAAGCTCCCGATGGCTTCGTTGGCTTCTCCAAAGATGAGTTATGGTGTATCTAAGCATTTCGATTTTGCAAGGCCAGAGACATTTTCCATCAGACTCTCCAATCTGCAATATCCTCCCTCTGAAAGTTTTTCTCCCTGCAATGAGGTACCCAAAACTACATTTTGCTACTTTTCCCTAATTCATTGGCCCACTTCAGTAATTGACATGTTTATGTGAGTGAGTTCAAGTCATAGCACATTGAATTTCAATCCTTTACACAGCATATATAGGGAAGTCATTCAGGGCCAGGGCTGATTTAACTATGACTCTATGGGCTAAAAAGTGGGAAAACTTGGAACAAGTATGAATATGAGGGCTTCACAGTCATGGTCTAGAACCTGCCACATCTGAGTGCCAGCCCCCTGTCCACCTGGTGATTCCCTCCCTAAGGTTCTTCCCT
This sequence comes from Furipterus horrens, assembly GCF_987537825.1. Taxonomy (NCBI): domain Eukaryota; kingdom Metazoa; phylum Chordata; class Mammalia; order Chiroptera; family Furipteridae; genus Furipterus; species Furipterus horrens. Next base: position 184,678,088 of record NW_028327174.1, on the reverse strand, counting down.
GGGAAGAGCACATGTTCTCCATTCAGCCCCCGGACATTGGCTTTTTCTGCCCTAAGCTCCATCTCGGGCTCCAAGTGCCTGGAAGCCATCTCTCTGTTCTTGCAGAGATGTCCCCTTACCGCTATCCTAAGGCTAGAAAGGCTCCACCCCGTGTGACCCAAGACACAAGAGCCAGACAAGGAGATTTTCAGAGTGACCAGTGTGGACTGAAGACAAGCAGGCCCTTCCCTACAGTCTGGACCCCTGAATTTTTGTATGACCTTCAGTCAGAGGGTATTACGAGTGCCCACTGGGACTGAATGCCCACCAGACATGAGTGTAGAGCCTCAGAGCAGATTAATATAATGCTAGGAAATAACAGAATATAAATTTCCTGGTATCCATGGATTGTGTAGTCAAATTAATGTCCTCCATAGATTAATTAATTAAAATATTCTCCAGCTATCATCCAGGTAAAGAATTTTTTACCTCTGCAACTACTATGAAAGATCTTTATTGTATACCAGCCTGAATCACTTATGAATATTAAATATATATGTGTGTGTGTGTATATATATATATATGAGTTTTCAGTCCCATGAAACACAACCACATGGCAGTCTTTCATGCTAACACCATCTTCCTTTCTTTTAGATAATGTTTTATTTCTTATGTGATTAAATGAGCAAATTATTCCCAGTGATTCTTAGTCATAAAATTCACTAGAGGATTTGTCCAATTCCTACTTTTTTGATATTTAACAAAGATGCCGTTTTGAAAAAAGTTCATACATGTTAACTTTTCTAAAAATTTTGCTATTACAAAATACATTTTACAGAATACATTTTTCAGGACATAATGGAATTATCAGAAAAACACACTGCCTGAAACATATTGGGTATGTGTACAATGAATGAAAATATTCTATGATCTTCTATATTGAAGACTTAGATCATAAGAAAAGTTTTTTCTCCTTAGTTGTGACACAAACACATAGCAAACTGAAACTATTCCTGTCAGGTAAAGTCTTAAAAATACCGCTGTAAGTTATATAATGCTGAATAAAATTTTTACTGGGAATGCTGACCTGAATACCCATCACACTGAAAAATGAACTAAAAAGATACAAATATATGTACATTTCACTTTCTGAATTCAATTAAATGAAAAATATTTTTAAATGATTTTTAAAAGTCTCATTATCATGCCCAAGGATGTATTTTATAGCCATAAAATGCTGTAGATTGTTCTGTTGTTTCCAAGTCTAATTCTTATATCCCAACCTTTTATTAGTTCATAAAATTTAATACCTAATGTAAAATCATCTTATAAGCATTCCCTTTTTCCCAGCTATAGAAAGCTGTATTTCAGCATGAATTTCCATGTCTACCATATGTGATATCCTAGACCTTGTACGTTACAATTCCAATCATATTATTGACAATACATTTTTGCCAGCCATGCTCTTGTTTTGATTTTCCAATGGAAGAATAATTTTAGCTGGTGGGTGGTAGACACAAAGAAAATAGGAGAATTATACATCTGCTTTCCTGGATTTTCTTTCCCTTGCACCTTTAAAAAAAATAGGTGTGATAGCGACATCCATCCAGAAAAAAAAACAAAGTAAATACATATTTGAAATAGCCCAAACTTTCCAATGAGACACACTAAAGGTGTAAATGTGAACAAAGAGTTATATATCCTACAGAATTTTGAGAGGTTCTGAGACAGTTGTATTCAGAAGGACATCAGGAATCTCTAAGGGGTTTGAATAGTCACTTAAACCACATTTGCCTATAAATAATCAGGATTGATGCAGAATGAATTGGGTGCTATTCATATCTCTTCCTTCTCGTTTGGTATAATCTTTTAATGTATTATAAAAGTAATCTTTTTTCACGGTTGGGATTGGAAAGTACGGGGAGAAAACTAAAATGGAAATAAAAATCACTCTTTTTCCATCACCTAGAAATAACTGCTCATTTTATGACTTACTCCTTTATGTTTGTGTGCACATTATTAACCCACTTGAGTTCTTACTGTGCTTCCCTGCTTTCTTCACTTACTAATAAACCTTTGGTATTTTCTCATACCCAATCTTTGAATATATGAATTTTAATGGTGGAATAATATTCCACCCTATAATTTTTTAAATAAATTTAAACATCTAATTTTGGAATAGACAGTTTGCAATTTTTCATGATTACAAATAATGCTACAATAACCATCCTTGTACAAAAATCTTTATTTATATCTCTGATTATTCCCTCCAGATAAAGTTTTGAAAAGAGACATTACAAAGGCAAGGGGCAGAAACTGGCTTAGGCTTTTGATTAATCCAGTCTCATTAACTACCAGATGGGGACTGGAAAGGAGGTTCCAATTTATACCACTCACAGCTGTGTGTGAGAGTCTTTTCAACCTCATTCTAGCCTCATGAGGTTTTACAAAAAAAAAAACATTTTGCTAGTTTAATGAGTAAAAACAATATTGCATTGTTGAATGTCCTTGTTCTTTGTGAATTGTCTGTTCATGTCTTCTGCCCATTTTTCTACTGAGCTGTTTTTCTTTCTGTTATTAATTTGTAAGTGACCCACCATTTTTCTGTCATTCATGCCACATTAAAACTGTCATCTTTAGATTTTCAATTTGTTTGTGCTCTTTCTAGTGCATAGACTTTTTGAATTTTACGTAGCGAAATGATATAAATATATGTATACATGTAACATACATCTAAGTGTTAAATTTTATGCACAAACACACACACTCTTGTTTCTCCCTTTTCTTTTTATACATTAAAAAGACATTCACTTACTGTCTGACTCATTTGCTTGCTCTTCTGCCTCAAAGTAAACCTGAACTCCATACACTGAGGTGCCATATTCACCACTGCCTGCTCAGACCTTTAGCACAAAGCTGAACGCATAATAAGAATTCGTTAAATGTTCATTGAAGAAATAGAAGGACAGACCGCTGTCCCCCACCAAGGTGCATTCACACCAGACTACCTTTTCTGTGCTTCTGAGTGGATATATAAATGTGGCAGAGGTGAGAGGTAGGGAGGGTGGGTGGTAGGGTGAAGTGCTTCACCTGCTTGAAAACTCAGCACCCACGCAGTCCAAGGGCGAAGGCCAGTTTTTTCCGGTTGTTATATATACACCTAGTCCCTTTGATGGACAGGGAGAGTGGTATGATATAGTTTCTTTCATGTTATTTATTTAATCATGACCTCTGTTTTTGGAGGCAGAGACAATGTGTGGTCTCTGGTTTCGGAACTATGCATCATCATTATTTTCTGTGTTTAAGCCCTAAGTCAAGCACGTTTGATCTTTAATATCATGTACTATTCACAGCAAATATGCATGTATAATTTGTAACCAAACGCCAACTATAACTAATAGTGGTGCGATGTCTCTGTGGCCACAGGCATGAGGGAGTCAGGAAATCTATCATAATTAATGCAGTAAAATGAATGGTAATTAACTTCAAGTTCAGAAAAAGTACATTCATTTGAATGAAGATACTTGGCAATTTGTGATCATTTAGAAAGGGCTAGCTGGAAGTTACCATGGCATTACCTATAAGGAAATTGTTTACTAGGTAAATTAACAAAATTGCAGAGAGAATCCTTAAGATACAGATAATTAAATAAATTTTAAGTACTATCAAGGGACTTCAAACACTTATGTTTCCATTTAGAGTACTGACATGCTAATTTTTAAAAATATGATCTATTCCTAAGGGCAAGAGAAAAGAGATAAGTAACATCCTACTAAACCTATTTGATAGTACTAATGGTTTTTGTTTTAACATTGTTGACAGGAGATAATTTAATAGGTAATTTATTTACATGGTACGATATTTAAAAGGCAGAAAAGAGTATATAGTGTAAAATGCATTCTCTGCTTTTTCCTCCCATCTCACAGACCCGAGTTAAGTTCGCCTTGGCATCAAGCAAACACTATTATCATTTCTTGGCTATACTTACAGAGATTGTCTATGCACACTCAAACATATTTGTAAATTGACTATTTTAACATAAAGTGTAGTTTATTATTCACACTTATTTGCAACTTGCTTTTGCACTCTGTTTTGGAGATCATTCCATATCAGTGTAGAAGGAGCTACTGACTCCTTCTTCTTACTGTCTAGGTAGAACCCTACTGTATAATTTATTTAACCAACCCTTGTTAATCAATTTCTTAGACTGGATTCTCTAGAAGCAGACCACCAGATGGGAATTCTTGCACAAGTGATATTCTAAGACATGTTTTCAAAAGCCTACATAGAAGCCAGGGAGAAAAGATGTGGTGGGGCAGAAGCTAAGGAAAGATGTGATTTTAGTCAAGTCAAACCTCAGCCTGATCCCATGGGGAGCTCTGGAACCTGCATGGCACCAGCAAAGGGTGTTGAGCTTTTGTCCTGCCATATATGTCAGACATCCAGGGCTAACCTCCCAGCCATTTGCAAGTGAGAAGGGTCCTTGTCAGTTGAGGACAACTTTCTGGAGAAGGGTGCAGCGGTAAGCCTGTAACAGCCAACACTTAGAGTGGTTAGAGATGAATACTCTGGCCCAGAAGAGGGGTCCTAGGAGAAGCACCTCAGTCAACTGATTAGGTCATTTCCAATTTTGCAAGAACAAGCAATGCTCATATCCTTGTGGGCATATGCCTTTGTATATGTGCCAGGACCACTGAAGGGATCAATGCCTAGAAGTGGAAGAACTGGGTCAAAAGCTGTGAACATTTAAAATTCTAGTAGATATTGCCAAATTGCTCTCCAATTTACCCTCCTACCCAAAACATATGAGTTTCTGTATTCTCGTACTCTTGCTGAAAATATGAGGAAAAATATTTTTTTTAATATAGATAAAATAGAAAACAAATTAAAAGTAAAATGATGGGGAAAATGTAATCTGGAAACACTAATCTAAAGAAAGCTGGAATGGCTATTTTTAACATCAGAAAAAGTAGACTTTAGAACAAGGACCATTGTTAGGGAGGAAAAAAAGGTATAAATAATGATAAAAGGGTAAATTCAACAAAGGACATAACAATACTAAATGTGTATACACCAAATAATAGAGCTATAAAATACATGAATCCAAAACATGTAGAAAAAAAAGAAGAAATAGCCAAATCTAAGTTATATTGGTGATTTCAATACTCCCTTCTTACTAGCTGATAGAATAACTAAATAAAATCAAGAAGGATATAGAATACCTATACGTACTATCAATCACCTTGACCTAAATGACATATAGATTGAATGTTTGTGTCCTCCCCAAACCCCAGATACATGTGTTAAAGTCCTAACCACCAAAGTGAAGGTATTAGGTTGTGGGTCTTTTGGGGAGGTGACTAGGTCATGAGCCTTTATGAGTGAGATTAATGAATTTATTTAAAAAGACCTGAGAAAGGTCCCTGCCCCTTCCACCACATGAGGACACAGCAAGAAGTGGGAATTCTGCAACATGGAGGAGGGCCTTTACCAGAACTAGACTATGCCAGCACCCTGACCTTGGACTTCCAACCCCCAGAACTGTGGGAAATAAATTTCTGAGGTTTATAAGCCACCCAGTCTGTGCTATTTTATTACAACACCCTGAACAGATTAGGATACATATTCTTTTCAAATGCACTTGAAATATTCACCAATATGCTACATTCTTTCCACAAAACATGTCTCAATAAATTTAAGGAGTGAAATTTGATTATAATTGAATGAAGTTACAAATCAATATTAGAAGAATATACTTAACAGTTCTCAAACGTTTGAAAATTAAGCAACACATTTCTAAATAGCCCATGAGTCAAAAAATAATCACAGACTTCCGGCCAAGATGGAGGCCTAGACAGACAGGCTGCATCTCCCTCCACAACTAAGAAGGAATACAACTACCTCAAAACTAGAGACAACCAGAAGTTCCAGAAAATCGAGCTGCATGGAAGTCCAACAAACAAAGATATAAAGAAGAAATACTCATCCAGACAGGTAGAAGGGGCAGAGCTGGGGCAGAGAGGATGCGGTGTGGTGGTGGCAGCAGTGGCAGGCCAGCGGAAACACAGTCACACATTTAAAAAAGTCAGGAGGGATATCTGGGGAGAGCTCCCAGCACCAGGCCAGACTGCACAGCTCATGGTCCCAGCACCAGGAAAAATAAAGCCTCATTGCTTCTGACTGTGCAAACCAGTGGGGGTTAGGATGGAGGAAGAAACTGCTGGTCTCTCAGCAGAGTCTGCTTGTTTAAAGGGCCCCCAGTGTCCTAGAACGTCTGCAGACCCACCTACTGTGGGAACAATGGCCAGGGCAACAGCTAGAGAGGTGCCAGTCCCATGTAAAAGTGGGAGAAGTGCCTGGAAAAGGGGCAAGTGCTGAGCAAGCAGCATTGTTCCCTCTCAGAACCCTCCCCCACATACAGCGCCACAACATGGTGAAACAGTTCGCTCTATAATGATGAATACCTAAGGATCCACCCCTTACAACGTAACAGGTGTGACAGCTCTACCTAAACACAGAGGCAAACAAACACAGGAGCCTGTCAAGTTGATGAGACATAAAAGTATGGCCCAAAAGGGGAAATGGATCAAGGTTCCAGTGGGAGAACTAAGCGACGAGGTGATAGCCAACCTAACAAACAAGGAGATAGCCAACCTAACAGATGCAGAGTTCAAAACACTGGTGATAAAGATGCTCACAGACTTGACAGATATCCTTCAGTATGGTAAACGCATAAGGGAAGAAGTGAAAGCTATGCTAAATGAATTGAAGAAAAATCCACACAAAACCAGTGGTAAAGGGAAGGAAATCAGGGTTCAAATCAATGATTTGGAACTTAAGGAAGAATGAAACAGTTAACCAGTACAGAATGAGGAAACAAGAATTGAAAAAAATGAGGAGAGGCTTAGGAACATCTGGGACCACTTTAAACGTGCCAACATCCGAACCATAGGGGTGTCAGAAGAAGATAAAGAGCAAGATATTGAAAACTTATGTGAGAAAGTAATAAAGGAAAACACCCCAAATTTGGTGAAGGAAATAGACATACATGTCCAGGAAGCACAGAGAGTCCCAAACAGGCTAGATCCAAAGAGGATCACACCAAGACACATTATAATTAAATTGCCAAAGGTTGTAAAGAGAGAATCTTAAAAGCAGCAAGAGAAAATCAGAGAGTTACCTACAAAGGGGTGCCTCTAAGACTTTAGCTGATTTCTCAAAAGAAACTTTGCAGGCAAGAAGGGACTGGCAAGAAGTATTCAAGGTGATGAAAAACAAGGACTTACAACCAAGATTATTCTATCCAGCAAAGCTATCATTTAGAATGGAAGGGCAGATGAAGTGCTTCCCTGACAAGGTAAAGCTTAAGGAACTCATCATAACCAAGCCATTATTATATGAAATGCTTAAAGGACTCACTTAAGAAAAAGATCAAAATTATGATCATTAAAATGACAACAAACTCACAACTATCAACTGAATCTAAAAAATAAAAACAAAATCCAATTAAGCAAAACAGAATAGGAACAGAGTCATAGGTATGGGGATCATTTGGAGGGTTATCAGCTGGGAGGGGGGAGGGGAAGAAATGGGTAAATGGTACAGGGATTAAGAAGCATAATTGGTTGGTACAAAATAGACAGGGGGAAGTTATGAATAATATAGGAAATGGTGAAGCCAAAGAACTTATATGCACAACCCATGGACATGAACTAAAGGGGGTGGGACTGCTGGAGGGAAGGGGGGTACTGGGAAGAGGGGAGCAAAGGGCAAAGAAATTGGGACTACTGTAACAACATAAAAAATAGATTTAAAAAAAACAAAAAAGTAAAAAATTATAATAATCACAAAGGAAATTAGAAAATATTTTAAACTGAATGAAAATGAAAGCACAGATCAAAATTAGTGAGAGGAAGCTAAAACAGTGATCACAGGGGATTTATAGCACAAAATTTTAGAGGAGATAAGTATAAAAGTAATGTTCTAAACTTCTACCTTAACGAAGTAGAAAAATTTAATTAAACCTAAAGTAAGCAGAGAAAAGAAATAATAAAGATAGAATCAGAAATTGTAAATAAAAAACAGAAAAGCAAAGCAAATTCAATGATAGTTCTTTGAAAAGGTTAGTAAAATTGATTAGAATGATCGGGAAAAAAGAGTAGATACTAACTACCAATATTAATAATGAAAGAGGGGAAATTTCTCAGCGGTCCTACAAACATTAGAATAACGAGGGAATAGTAAGAAAAGTCTATGGCAATAAATTTGACAAGTTAAGATAAAATGGGGAATTTTTTTTAAAGACACATAACATCAAAGTTTACTCAGGAAAATAATAACCTGGATAGCCCTGTAGCTAAGAAATAATTTGTATTCATAATTGAAAACATTCCCACAATAAAAATACCTGGCCCAGATGGCATCTCTGGGTAAATTCTACGAAATATTTAAGGGACTTTTATGCCAATTCTACACACATCTTGCAGAAAATAGAAAAAAAGGAGCACTTTCAAGCTCATTTTAAGAGGTCAACATTACTCTGCTAACAAAACAATCCTAAGAAGGAAACTACACATTTTTCGCCCACCCCAGGCAATAGCATAATTACAGGGGAAGGCAAGTGAGGGGAGGTTGAAGAAAGGAAAGGGGGGGGGATAAATGGTGACAGAAGGGGACTAGACTTGGGGTGGTGAACACACAATACAATATACAGATGATGTATTATACTGTAGAATTGTACACTTGAAACCTATATAATTATATTAACCAATGCCACCCCGATAAATCCAATAAAAAAATAAAATAAAAATGAAAAAGTATATAGAAAAAGAAAACCACAGACCAATATCCCTTTGTGCACATGGATGCGAAACACCTTTTTAAAATGTTTAGCAAATCAAATAAACTAATATAGAAAAAAGATAGTACATCATGACCAAGTGGGATTCACCCCAGAAAGGCAAGACTTGACATGCTTGGTTAATTCATGTTAATTCATTATATTAGCATATTCTAAAAAGAAAACCATGCAATAATCCTAGTAGAGAAAAATCATTTGATAAAATTCAATATCCACTCATTTAAATAACTCTCAGTAAACTGAAAGTTGAAGGCAACTCTACAATTTAATAAAGAGCATCTATGAAAAACCTCTAGCTGTATCATATACCTAATGGTGAAAGACTGCTTCCTCCTAAGATCAAGGATATAAGCTCTCACCACTGCTGTTACCAATTTATTGAAAGTTTAGTAATAATGCAAAGTAAAAAAGTAAGGGATAGAGGTAAGAAAGGAGAATAAAAACTCTCTTTTAAAAGACTCTATGATTGTTTATGTAGAAAATCCTAGGCGATTTTTAAAGACCCTATTAGAACTAAAAACGAGTTTAGTAAGGTCTTAAGATACAAAGTCAAAATACAAAATCAATTGTATATCTATATAGTAGCAACTATATGCACTACATGTAAACTGTTGGGAATTGAAACTTAAAATACCACTTTAAAACTATAAAATGGTGATTTTTTTTTTTTTTGGACAAGTTAGTGAATATGCTAAAAACCATTGAATTACACACTACAAAGGAGTAAATTTATGTGACCTATAATCTCAAATTTTAAAGCCTATAAAATACTAAGAGATAAACTTTAACAAATATATGTAAAACCTGCACATTGAAAAAATAAAAAGTATTACAGAGAGAAATTAAAGAATACCGGAGTAAATAGAGAACTATACCATCATTAAGACTCAATATTATTAAGATATTAACTCTCCCCTAGAAATACCATCTCTTCATATGGGAAAGACTGGGATATAAATTAGAAAAAATAAAGGTTTATTACAAGGTGAGAGATTTCTTCCAACATCTGAAAGTTTTAGGGGGAGGGGAGGGGATTCAATTTATTCCCCTTAGTTCCAAAGACTGAATGCAAATCAAGGATGGATGTTGCAGGATGAGGAAGCTCAACTCAGATACAAGAGTTGTCCAATGGCTGGCCCTGTCTGCAAAGAACACAAGTGTCATGACATCAGAACTCTGCATTTCTAGACCTCTTTTGAGTAGAAATAGGAAGACCAGAATTTGGAATGTCAGGGAGAAAATTTCTAAATTTGGTGGGAGATTAGGCTAGATCCTTTCTAAATAAGGTTCTTCCGATCTCCCAACATCCATGAGGTTATGTTGTAAATAAATATAGTTAAATTATTCAAGTAGGAAAGAAAAATCAAAGAATACAGGGACTTTCTACTTCACTACGCAGTCAGATACCGATTCAATCTCAGTTTCCCTCATTGTCTGTTTTTGCCATGATTATGGTTAGCTGCAGACTACATGAAGGGGTATGTGTGTGCGCGCACACACGCGTGTGCAAAATTCATAGTAATGCAACATTTATGCATCTCAGAGATCTAAGTGCTTTGGAGGAGAACACTTGTATATTTTATATTGTGGTTATGTTTTAACCTCCTCTGATTCTATGCCAACAGCAAATTTCTGCCACTATTCCTTCAATTTCCCTCTTTTCACTTCTTTCAAGATTTTCAGGCCCCTCATGAAAGCACTTAAGACATTTTTATAGCTTTTGTTCTGAAACATACACATTCATTCATCATTCTGAGAGGAGGCTAGTGTGCCCATGCTGAACTCAGGAGAAATATCACATATAGGCAGAATTGCTGTTGTAAAACATATAACATATAAAAGATATTGTTTGATCTGACACATGATCATAACTTTGTAAACAGGCCCATGTGTGTTGGGTGTACACAGAGGATAAGAGTCTTTTAATTTACACATTTGTAAGTTATATTTATTGAGCAAATGTGTAATTATTTATTTAACTAATATTTAATTCCTATAATAATAGTTAGTAGCTACATTTAGTAACATTCACTCTGATGCCTTTATGTTCCCTATGTTAATTTTATCTTTGAATTCAACTGGGAGGGAACCCTAAAAGTATATGTGAGGACAATTATAATGGTATGTCTATTACAAATTGAGAACATTTTATGCTATTCTTGATTTTTTAGTATTAACCTATGATGCCTAAAAGAAAACAGAAGACCATTTCAAAATTATAAACAGCTTTAAAGCTAACTGGAGTCTTTGAAATTGCAAGACATAAATTTAGAGCAAAGACGGGCCTTTGGAGGAAAATGTGAGAGAAAGGGAGAATTTCAGTCCTCCATTTTAAGCCATCATCCAGAAAAGAAAAAGACTTAGATTCTTCCAACTTCATAATTTTCAAAATACAATTCACTGGTAGTTGATTTACTTCAAGATCTTTTGCCAAAATACTACGTATTTTTAAAGTATGTATTTCTAGACTATGAACTAAATGAAAGATACTGTCTTGGACACAAACCAAAGTAGGATGAGGTGCTGGTGAGCAGTAGCTGGTGTGGACAAGAGTGTCACAAAGAAGAGAATGGGACCATCCTGATAACTAGGGATCCTCCTCCCACATGGGAAAGGCCACTCCCAGGGCTGAGCACAGGCTTAACCTTGCTGGGTTAAGAAAACAGGAAGACATTGCCCACTCCTGATGCTTCCGTCCATGTGGGAGAAGCTCTATTTCCATGACACTCTAGGCTTCGGTCCACCTCTCGCTCACACTTCCCCTGGGAGTCACTGAGTTGAGCAGTGAATTTGGCAGCAGGACCTTGACCTGTATAATCTTGTCTCTTCCTCTGAGAAGTTGGCCAGACCCTGGGAACATGCAGCTTGTCCAGCTCCTCCAGAGATAGGCTCTGTGTCCCCAGCGGGATCCAGGGCAGCCTGAAACCAGAAGACTAAATCCACCCCAGGCAGAGATGTCACTGTCACACGGCAGTCTCACGCTAAGCTAGGGACTCCATCGAAGCCTTAACTAATAGTCATGAAGGTGGTTTTTGTTCATTTGTTTTTCATCAATTTATTCTTTTGCCTTATTTCTCAATTTGTTTAAAACTTAAGCAAGTAATAGGTATGCTGTTGATATTTATTGTACCATCCACCTATCTCATGTTATGACTTCAACAAGGCTTTAAGAAAGGTATTATTTGTATTCACTTTATAGATGAAAAATAGAGGATCAGAAGGACTAAGGGGCCCAGAGTCTACCACTGAACTTACTTAATGCATTTTATCATCACCTCTAATAGGAATGTGATTCTGCAGAGCCCAAATCCACCCTGAGGATGGATCCCCCTGCTGACTGATGGTGGGGAGGTGTGGAGGAAAGATGGGGTCTTTCAGGGGCAAGGAGAGCAACCGAAGTCTCAAACTCACATAATCGATTGTTACAGAAGAATACATTTGGCATCACAAAGGATCTGATGGAATTTGCCTCTCCTTTGAGAGTGTCAGCCTTTTATTATCTTCCCTGCAGTGCCTAATTTCTAGGCAGCCTGATGAATTAGACCATTATGCACTTTTTAGAAGTAAGCATTTATTTGCCTTTCATTCAATCCATAAATATTTATTAGCATCTACTTTGGTTCCTTTTTGAGGTTCTCAGGAGAGAATCTGTTTCATGCCTCTCCCCTGGTTTCTAGTGGTTGCTGGCCATCATTGGCAAGCTCCTTGTTCCTTGGCTTGTAGATGCAGAACTCCAACCTCTGCTTCTGTCTTGACATGGCTTTCTCCCCTGTGTCTCAAATCTCCCTCAACCTTTCTAAATCCAGGATGATCCCATCTTGAGATCCTTAACTTCATTACATCTGCAAAGACTCTTTTTCCAAGTAAGGTCACATTCATAGGTTCTGGGGGTTAGGACATGGGTTTTTTTTTTGTTGTTGTTGTTGTTGTTGTTGTTTTTTTGGAGGGCTGCCATTCAACCTATCAGGGGAAGTTCAGAAATAAAGTCAAGAAGCCAGAGGACGGAAGTATGCTTTGCCAATGACAGGACTTCTCCACATACTGCAAAATACACCATGTATGTGGTCAGAAGGCCCCTGGAACTTGGCAGAGAAGTTCATGCAGCATAAGGCACTCCAAACAAATGAAAGGATCAAGTGTCCCAAAAACCACCTCATGGGGGAGCAGCCTCTCATGGGGCCAAGTGGCCCTGACCAGGGTCCTATCTGAGTCCACTACTGTAGAGCCAAGGGCCTTACACAAGTCTTTTCTCCCTCCCTCTCTCTGGGACTGGAGGTCTTCATTTATAAAATAAGATAATTGGACTAGAGCTCTTTTAAGCCCCTTCTACTCAAATATTCCATGATTCTACACATTCAAAGCCAAAGACGTACTTAAACAGATAATTATATAAAAACATATTTTCAGTAGAAGATGTGATGGTTTCATTATCTAGTGAACTGTGTACAAAGCAATTATTTTTCCTAGAGTGAGCAAAGAAACATGATCCAGAAACATCAAAACAGCACGTGTTTTGAGAACTGGTTCCATTTATTCCATTTCTAATAGCTAACACTGTGGTCATTAGAGTTTACAAATTATGTTTTGAGCTACATTAAACTGCCAGCCCTCGTTACAAATCAGGGTGCTTCTCATTAGGATAAATAGAGGCATGGCATGGATGACAGCTCCCTAATTGCCTTGACTAGTCTCAGGGAATAAAGTTGGATCAAATTACTACGTTATTAATTCTCTGAAGTTTTTGATTTGGGAAGATTACGATGATGTTTAACCAGAGGCAGGGCCTCAGATGAGCACTGAGAGGATGGGAACAGATGGTATTGAGGTGCTTCTGCTCCTGTCAGGAATCCAGTCCCCTGACTTTTCTGAGCAATACTTCCATTGGGGACGAGGAGAGGAGTGCTGATCAAACTTAATCTGAAAAACTCAAGATTCATTATGGGGTCTGCGAGGCTCCTACGAAATCACTGGCATCTGGTGTCAGTGCCTAGGGAAGAGACACAGCATGGGTATACCATTTGAAGGCAGCAGTGGTGTTTTTGAACTGTGCAATAAGTCTAAAACACTTAGTTCTGCAGTTCAAATCCCGGCCCTCCTTGTCAGCCTTCTCCCTTCTGCTGCTGTTCCACTGCCTTCACTCCTCAAACTTCCATTCTTCTGAAAATTCCACCATTCCCAGAAGAAAAGGAAAAAAAAACAAAAACAAAAAAACTGCCCATCCTGCCAGGTGCCTTTTGTCATGCTGATCCCTCGGTGAACCTTTGTTTACCTTGTCTCAAGATAGACAAATGCATATCTTTCCCCCCTTCTGGATCATCATCTACCTGCAGGCAGGAGCCCTGGTTTTCTCGTCTTTATACCCGCAATGTGCCATTGTGTTCAGTGTAATGCCAGCCATGGCTTTACCACACATAAGCTCTCAACAATACATGAATTACATTGTTGAATGTGGGCAATGTGTAACCTGCAAGCTTATTGTGGGTGTTAAAGGACCGTATCCCTGACACACACAAAAATACTCAAAAAACTGGCCCTATTGAATAGAATTCTGCCAGAAATTAGCAAGAGCTCTTTTCTTACGTGACAAAATATTACAAAGTGAAGCAGATGTTATTTTGAAGATCTTCTGACTTAATCCAGGGAATATATCCTTTTTTTTTCTCAATCAACAAACAATTACCGGGCTCCTGTGTTATAGAGAAGCTAATGTACCCACAAGGAGTTCGTAGTCCACTGGAGAAAGAAGAAAAGTAGATGGATGAAGCCCTCCACAGCCACAGCGTGGCAGAACATCGTCTTTGTTAGTTTCTCCAACAGACGTTTACTGGGAGACAACAGGATGCAAAAGGCTGTGCTAACCATTAGGCTAAAGCACTTCTATTGTTTGAGGCTTGAAAGGCAATTAACACTCATGTAACTTCACATTGACAAAGAAGGCTTTCAATTTCTCTTATATTTAGCTTTCCTTCTGTTTTCATTATTGCCTACATCTAGGGTCCTTAACTTGAGAGTAGGATTCAGGGGATTCATGAATTAGTATAAGAAAAAGATTACATGTTTATTTTCACTAATCTCTAACCAAAATTAGCCATTTATTTCGATTATGGATATAGGTAACAAACCACAGTAGGATGAGCAATACCTGTGACTCTGTCACCAAAAGAAATCACAGATGTTTTCATGTTATATTGCAAGTGTTGCAGATGTGTCAAAATCACTGTTACACTCATCACAACATTGAAATTAGTGACCTGATCTGCTGCTAGGCTTAGCATTTAATGCATGAATAGAAAGCACGTGCCTTATAATCATTTAATGACTATATTTCAGTATGATTGTTTTTAAATGTTGCATCCTATACATTTGATATAATTCTTTTAAGGAATCCATAGGCTTCACCAAACTGCCCAAGAGATCTGTGGCACAATAAAAAATAAATTTACGGACTCTTGATCTATGCCCTAATAGTAGTTATTCTTAGCACATATTTGGGATCTTTCTCTGAGATAATGTTCAAAATGCGGCTGAGTTTGGGGGCCTGACTGCACGTGGACGATTTGCCCACTGTGGAGCAGCACTGCAAGCATGTGTCTGTGCATGCCCATGTGACTGTCCTGTTCTGATCATCCATGAGAGAAAGTGGACCCACCTGCAAGGGAATCTGGGCCTTTCTCTGTGTGTTCCTTGGCTTCCTTAACAGAGAATGGAGTTTAAACACAAGCTGCACCATTTGAATCGAAACCAAACTATACACATTGCAGGCAGGAAGAAATTGACTCAACAGATCCGGGTGTAGCCAGAAGCACCTGGGAGTCTTGGTGGACCATCAGACAATGTGAGTCATCGACAAAAATTGGTTAGTTCCCAGAATAATGTCAATAAAATGTAAAGTAACATGAGCACATCAGAGTTGAAAAAGTCTTTCTTCTTGCATGAATCTAGAGATAGGATTATATTATATTTTACAGATGAACAATTCGGAACGGTTAAGGTGACTTAACCAAGTCACAGAGATAGTGAAATGAAGCATCTTGTCAAACATAATTAGAGGATTCAATCTATATTACAGAACTTCCACAGTCAGTTACAATATGTTTTTACAAAGAGCAGCTCCTTATCTAAGAGTAATGAAACACTCAAATAGTCAACCAAAGAAGTTTTTTAACCCTTCTCATGGTTGGGGGGCATATTTTTAAAAATGTGGGTCCAATTATAGTAGAGAATAGAACACTTACCACTTCTGAGCTCACACACTGGAGAGTAGGCTAAGCCAGATTACCTTTGATCATCAGAATTTTTTCTTTCTTATTGAATTTATTGGGGTGACATTGGTCAAAAAAAAATTATATAGGTTTCAGGTGTACAATTCTGTAAACATACGTCATCTGCATACTGTATTATGTGTTCACCAGCCCAAGTCAAGTCTCCTTCTGTTGCCCCGACCCTCCTTTCCCTCTGATAATCACTATACTATTGTCTGTGTCTCTGAGTTTTTGTTTTTGCTTTTTCTTAATCCCTACACATTTTTTCACCCAGCCAGAGCTTTAGAATTCTATGCTTTGGAGTTGTTCTGCATCTCCCAGTGGGGGGTGAAAAAAACCAAATATAATCAGTCTAGATTATAATCAAGTGGCACCTGAAGACCAGAAGTTCAACTACTTTCCAAAGATCATATAAGTCAACATTTCCAAAGGCAAAATTGGTGCCAGGGACTCAAAGTATAAATAGGCTCCTTTCCCAAGAGAGAAATAATTTACTTCCACTTGGGTGAAGCACAAGGTCTGTTTCCATGAAACTGAAGAGAATAGATCACCTGGATGGTGAAGGAACCAGATGTAAGCTCTTCGCGTCACTTCTTGTTCTACACACTGGCTTCCCATTCATACATACCACTGGTCTCTAAGTGTAATAACTTTGCTGGTCTCACTTCTGAAACAGCTGTCATTGAGACTGTCTTCCTTCTAATCTGATACAGCTACCTAATGAAAACATTTTCATTTCAGTAAGTGCTGCTCACAGGAAGCCCTCCATAGCCACAGCTTGGCAATAACACTCTGGACTATTTGTGGGGAGAAGCAGCAACAGAAAACTAATGTAGTTCCAGACACTTAAGAGGTTCCATCTCCAGTAAGAGAGACACAACACTTGGAGGGCTTTTTGGTGCATGGAGGTTTCTAAAATGATGCCCCAGGTGAGGAAATGCTCAGAACAAAGACCTAAACGTGAATCTGTCTTTACCATATCACATTTCTCAAAGTTCTCACCTCAAAAAGCTTTATATGTTGACTCTTACATTTAGATAAAGTATTTCAAAGCAAAGGTTATTACTCATGAAAAAAGTATCGATTTTCAGTCACCTATGAATTAGCATCCATTATACTTATCAAGTCAAACCTTCAGCAGTAAAATTAAATTTGGCTTACTTTTGGCCAGAAAACAGAAGGTACTATAACTTTTGGGAAAGCAATGATTTCCTCTTCCCAGGACTTTAATTTCCTCTGTCTCTACCTTATCTCTTCTGGACACTAGGAAGGCCTGTAGATTATCTCTCCTAGATAAATACATGCTTCAAGAAGCGTCATCTATTTGAAAATCTTAATGATTATAAATGAAACCCAACGTTATCAGCTCCTAGTACCAAAGGCTTTGCTTCTTTCATATTGAGTACAAAGCCCGATAAATGATGAAAAAGGGAACTGAACCCAGATTATTTTTTTCATCCTTTCTGATATGAACTGTGGATCACGTTTATTTCAGAGGTTTTAAGAGGAACAAAAATTAAGGCTGAACCACGAGACAGATGTTACTTGAGGAACTATTGCAGTGTAAGTAACAAAACCTATGAAAGTAGTCACTCTTTTAAGCATGTGCTGCCATTAAGTGCCCCTTGCTAATACTTTGTTCTATAATAGATGACGCACAGAGTTGTTTTTGTCATCCACTTTCAGTGAGGGGTTTGGCAAGGAAATCCCCATGAAAGCTGATTGTGCATTTATTCTGGGAATGCAGAGCATGAGAGAAATTTCTCTAAAACCTTGGTACTAAGAAAAGCTGTTTTCTGCTTAATAATTGATTGTTGTCACTTAGGCGTTCTGAATCTTGTAACCAATTATCTTCCCCTTTGTCCTAGACATTGTCAAGCGTAGGGCCAAATGTGCGGGCCCACCTTTAGCAAATGAACAGAACAACATGATGTGTGTTTGTTGGAATCATCTTACTCAGCTTTACAGTCCCAAACCTAATTTTCTTTTTATCCAATTGTATTATTAAAATAGATAATAAGCACCTATTAAATAATCACAAAGCCTTTTAGAATGAAACAGTTTCCACTCGGTTACTCTGTTAATATTATTAATATTAATGAATACGCACTGTAGTTATAAGGCTTGAGGTAGAAAAGACAACTATTTTAAAATGTAGGGCGCAGTAAATCTCATCCTCACTCTGGCTAACTCAACCCTTATGTTAAAATCCTCTATGATCCCTATTGCAACTTAATTTCTAAACTGTGTCCTGTGAACTACAGAGTAGGTAGTTTGCAAATAAATTTACCTGTTCCTCTCTAGGTCCATCCACTGGAAATGAGTTCAAGCTAATATATATATTTGAATAAATAAATTGGAAATACAAGTCTCTCACACAGAAGAATTCCAAATAAATTATCCAGATACAGCAGGTCCTTGAAAAATGTAACTTCACTCAATGCCATCTCCTTGTAACATTGATGAGATGCCATAGGAACTTATCTCTTGTTTATATCAATCAGCTTATGGTAAAAATGATTTTGTTATACATTGTTTTGCTTAAAGTCACAGTACCTATAAACAATCTTAAGTGAGGACTTACTGTACTTTCTTCCTCAAGGAGGTACAGCTTATGTCCCCACCCTTAGAAAAGGAGGAAAAGAAACTTTACAATGGAGAGACTTGGCAAACCCTATCCTGGTCAGGTGATCAGGGTTCACATCATCAGTGATAAATTGTCAGTTGATAGTGTGTACCCCAGAGATAGTATGATGATACTGGCACTTCATCTCTGAGGTCTCCCTTCCAAAAAGCCATAACTTCTCTCTAACCATGAGAAAAACATCTGACAAACCCAACTTGAGAGAAATTCTACAAAATACCTACCAGTACTTCTCACAACTGTCAAGATAATAAAACACATGGGAAGTCTGAGAAACTGTCACAGACCACAGGAGGCTTAAGAGGCATGATGCTAACTGTAATGTGCTATCCTGGATGGGATTTTGGAACATAAAAAGGGCAATAGGAAAATATCTCATGAAATCTGTATCAAGTATAGATTTATAATGATATTCCAATGTTGGTTCTTTGGTTGTAACAAATGTACATTAGTAATGTAAGATGTTAACAACATAAGAAACTAGGTAAAGGGAATATAAGAAATCTAACTATCT
Source organism: Furipterus horrens (assembly GCF_987537825.1). Taxonomy (NCBI): domain Eukaryota; kingdom Metazoa; phylum Chordata; class Mammalia; order Chiroptera; family Furipteridae; genus Furipterus; species Furipterus horrens. The sequence goes on along the minus strand of NW_028327174.1, from coordinate 184,658,829 downwards.
TTGCAATTTTTAAATAAATCTAAAACTATCTGTATATTTTAAAAATTACTTAAATTTAAAAAGCTCAAAAGCACAAGCAGAGTCTCAATGACTTGTGAGATAGTAGCAAGTACTCTATTGTAGGAATAATTGGAGTTCCAAAAGGAAATAATAGAGAATAAGGTGGGAAATGTATTTGAAAAAAATTAATATGCTGTGAATTCTTCCGAACCCCAAGCAGGAAATACTACAAGAAAACTATATCTAGGAGCATTATAGTCAAACTACTGAAAAACAAAGAAGAGAAAATCTTAAAAGAAACCAAAGAAAAAAAGACATGTTACATATAGGGGAAAATGATAAAAATGACAACTGACTTTCTCAGCAGAAGTATTAAAAATGAAAGAAAATAGTTCTAAGAGAAAAAAACTGTCAACCTAGAATTCAGTATCCAGGAGAATTTGTCACCAGCATAAATATGGTACATAACAAAGCTATTTCTAAAGGTATTTCTTCAGGCTGAAGGAAAATTATACCAGATGTTATAGTGTAAGTAAAACAGTAAATCACAAGATATTAGAAAATATTTTAAATTAAATAATAATAAAAATACAACAAATCAAAATATGTAGGAAGCATCTAATACTTAGAAAGAAATGTATAACTTGAAATATTAGCATATGAAAAGGAGATATTTTAATGACCTAATGTTTAATTTTAAAATTTTGGGGAAAATGATCCCAGCGTATGTAGAATAAAAGATATTAAAAAGAAAGAAATGAAAATCATGAAATAGAAAACACATAATAGAGAATACAGTAACCAAAAGTTGGTACTTTTAAAAAGTTAACAAAATTCATAAATCTTTATGAAAATGGATCAAGTAAAAAGAGAAGAAGCACAAATAACAAATATCAGGAATGATATCAAGGCATCACTATAGATTCTTGGACACATTCGAAAGATAAGAGAACATTATGAAAGACTATCTCAATAGATTTAACATCTTTGATGATATAAACAAATTCCTTGGAAAATGCAACTTACTGAAAATAACCCAAAAAGGAATGAAAACTCTGAGTAGTCCTGTACCTACCAAAGAAGTGAAATTTGTTATTTACAACCTTCCAATCAGAAAAACTCAGCTTAGACACTTTCGCTAATGAGTTCTATCAAATATTTAAAGAAGAAATACTACTACTATATAAATTGTTCCTGAAAATAGAGGAGGAAGACATCCTTTCCTACTAGTTAATTGACATCAACATAACACTGACACCAAAACCAAGAACATTACGGGGGAGGGGGGACTTTTATAAATATAGATGCAAAAAAACTCTAAAAATTAGCAAAGGGAATCCATATGACTGTCTCATTAGATCTAGAAAACAGTACCTGACAAAAGTGATAGCTGTTGATTAAAAACAAAAAGTAACTCTGACAGCACACTAGGAAAAGAAGGGAACATACCCAATTTGCTAAAGCGCATCTATGAAGCCTTATAGCTAATACTTAATGGTGAAAAGAACAATTTTTCACCCTCCCCAAATGCAGACCTATTTATATGCTTATTAACTAAGCGTAGGTTAGTTTTCTTCCTCAACTGCAAACTTGAGCCACCACTCCAGCATTGGGCTATTGGTATTCTGATCTTGGTTAATGCTTTTGCACCCCACAGATCTTTTATTCTGTGAAGCAAAAGCAGTGTCACCCTAAACTTTGAGAGCATCAAGATAGGTCCCCAATTGTTGATGCTCACGTGGAAGCTACATATTAGTGATGCCCAGGAAGTCAGGATCTAGGGATGTGGCCTAAAACCGGGTGGTATACAGATGGGGGCAATGGAAAGGGAACATAGTTCCAGTAGATTCCAGGGCAATGTGACCATGATGGCAGTGTAGGAGACCCTAACCTCTGCCCCCTCACAAGGAGCAATAATGAGACAGCTTTTCATGAACAGAACAGCTCTGGGAGAGCTCAGGAGTCCATTGAAGATATTTCCATAACACAATGGAACCCAACTGGCCCCTTCCTGCACTATCCTATCCCCTAGGGTGGCACTGCCCAAGGCCAAGAAAGACTACCCCCCCATCTAGAAAGAGTCCCCAAGTTGGGAAAGAGAAAATGAAGTGAATAACTAGCTTCCCCTGGACCCACTTGGGTTTCACCATCACCACCACCCACTAGAAACCAGCAAAGCAGAAATAGAGAGAGGAAGATAGGAACAAGGAAGAAAGGCAGAGCTACCAATATCAGCCACACAGTGACCTGCTCTGCAGATGACCCCAGCTGCTTTGGCCACTGAAGAAACCAGCAGCCACCAAGAATCCCCTGTAGATTTCACTGGTTTTTGGCTACAGGTTTGTTCATTCACAGATGCCAGCTGTCTGAGTCCCCGTTCCCTCTCTTGCCTTTTCCCCCACCTGCACCTGTGCCCAGGATCTGTCTGGAAGCCAGCCCCAGCCCCTGTAATTGTGCCATTGCAAGATGCCAGCCTATACCATTGAGGCTGACCAAGCTCCTGAAGCAGGCAAATTTGGGCAGTGGGTGAGAAGGGCCCAAACCTTTCCAACTGCTTGGGGATTTCAGTCTTAGGAGTTGTTTTATAATTCCCAAGGTAAGGACAAATGGAAGAGAACAAATAATATCAAAATAAGATACAGCTATACATATCTGAAGGGTGGCATTTTAGAGGGAGGCCTGAAAACGTAGAGATTTTCAATAAAGAACCTAAAAAAATTCTTAGACTGTACATGGTAATAACCAAGAGTGCTTGGTTGATTAAAGCTTGGATCACTAAAGGAGTCCATTCAGAAAACACAGAAGGTGTTCGACCTCCACTCAGAGAATCTGCCATCCATGTACAAGGCAGGTGCTTCAGAGACCAAGGTGAAGGAGGAGAGCGGAATACGATAATAACACTAGAGTTCCGGATGAATCATGGGACTTTAAATGTTTGTGCCCCCACCCCCAACCTCGTATGTTGAGGTCCTAATCCCCAGTGTTATGGCATGTGGAGGTGAAGACTTTGGGAGGTGATTTGTTTTGAAGTCTTAGAGGCTATATTATGGGATTAGTGCCTTTAACAGAGGAGGAGACGGGAGCTTTCTTTCTCTCTCTACCATATCAGGATACAAAGAAAGCCTTCACTGTACACCAAATCTGCTAACACCTTGACCTTGTACTTCCCAATCTCCAGAACTGTGAGAAATAAATATTTGTTGTCTAAGGCAAAAAAAAAAAAAAAAAAAGTGGTGATGTTCACACACACATCTAATCTTCGTTTTTCCAGGACGTGACACCCTTACTCCTCCTGCACTCAGGCCATATGCACACCACCTGTCTAATAAAAATGATTCTAATTTTAAGACCTGAGGTAAAACTAACATGAGAGCACATTATGCAGCTGCCACGGGCTGGGAGAGGACATACTAAAAACCCTTAAAGGAACTGTGCTTTAATTCACACAAATGTAATTAAGGTTTAGGGAGCCATCATTTTATTAAACAATCAAGAACCTGTAACTCAAATAGGTATTGTCCTTATAATATTTAGCTTCCATAAGAAGAAAAGGGTTTTGGATATAATTCTCATCGCACACAAGTAAAAATACAATTTGATAGCATGTTAGAATGCTGCTCTTCCCTGGCTTTCAATTAATGAGAATCTGTAAGTCTGTAAATCTTGTTCAGAAAATATAACACCACAGCATCTTGGTCCTAGCACATGACATTTATATTCATATGAGCATCACATTTATAGAATTATAACTTGACATTTATACCAAGATATTACTGATTTACAGACATCCGAGGTCCCAGATAATAAGATTAACTAGCTGTTTTTGTAAATATTAAGAAACCGGCCAAAGAAAACTATTTTTAGATTTTAAAATTGTTTATAACAACAAAATTCTTTAAATTTCTATTTTAAAAGACAGAATTACATTTATTGACCTCAAAAACCCTATTTGACACCCTCCAGCCTTCCTTGATTTTCAAATAAAAAGAAAACTAAAGACTTCCCCCAGATGGAATTGCCAGTTATGACAACTAAAATGAAGAGCCAGTTTTGCCATGTAGATTGGCCTGTTTTATACACAGATTGCTGAACAGCAGCGGATTGGGGCAGTCCCCTACAGGGGCGTTGTTAGGGAGGAGGAAGTGCAGTGCATACAGCCCTGCCCTGTGTCTTTGCGCTGTGAACATCGCTATCCAAGCGTGGTCTGCAAACCGGCAGCATCGGCACCGGCTCCTCTCCTAGGAAGCTTGATGGGAATGTAGCATCTCCAGCCCCATGCCAGACGTACAGAATCACAATCTGTCTTCTCATACTATTCCCAGGCAATCTGGGTGCACAGTACAGTAGTGTGAGCCTCTGAGGAACTGAAAGCTTATCGCTGGTGTCATTAACTTGAAATGCTGGGCACCTCCCTCTCGGAAGATAACAAGGTAGGGAAAGCCTTGGAAGGATGGAGTACCTCCACACAGTTTCCAGACCAACTTCATCCCTGCTTCCAGAAGGGCTCATAGCTACAGCTTAGCAGATCTTAACACCTTTCAGGAGCTAGAGGCTTTTGATGCGATTTCAACAAAGATGGCTAAAACAAACCAAACACCTAATGTAGCAGTGCCCCCACAGATCTTCCTATCGTTTTGTTTTCTTTTGTTTTTTATTGTTTGCTTTCTGTTCTTTGCTTTATTTTGCTGTCAGTGATCCCGCGTCCCACTGCCTTCTGAGACACCGAGGTTTTGCTTCCTCCAGGGGGCAGGCGTGCGCCACGACACCCCGGCGTGAATGCTCTTGGAGGCGGCCTGAGCTAGAGGTTCATTAGTGCAAACAAAAACATTTGAAGACTGTTAATCGAACTAAGTTTAATATTGGAGTTGGCTTGGCTATGGTTATTAGAACGTGACTTAAGCAGTTCTAAGATGACCAGTCCAGACACAAAAACAAAGTGCTTCTATGCTAAGTTAACTTCTGGGGCTAAGAATGAGACTTTGTGTTGACCTCATCTAGAATCTCGGAACTCCTAATATCCGCATAGGCCCTGGTCCTCTGCTATGTGCTTCCCACAGGGGGTCATCAAACTTTCCCCTCACGTAGCACTTAGCACATTTTAGTATAATATTTCTGGCCTATTCTGTTCATTCCTCATAAGATAATGGCCTCAGGGGAGACAGGAACTATGTTGTCCACATACAGTGATACCTTGGCTAACGAGTGACCCTGCTAACGAATTTTTTGGCTAACGAAGATTTTTTCCGCTGTTTTCGGACTCGGCTAACGAAGGTTTTAGTGGATGCACGCACTAACATAAAGCCGTTCCTGGAGCTTAGCTTTGCCATCCGTATGCGTGTGACAAAGAAACGAGCTGACCACATCATGGAGGACAGACCCACCGACCCGACTGGGTGGTTTACGTTGGAGACAGAGAGGAGCGAGACGCCTGATAACGTAAGCTGCTTCAGATTGGATGACGATGTACTGTAATAGTGTAAAGATAGTCAGTTTCTCATTCTACTTTTATTCTCCTTCATCCACTTGGGTCGCTGTTCATCTCAACCTTTGGTGAGTTTTTGTCCTTTTATAGTGCTTTTTACCATTTTATAAAACTTACCTTTAAATACTGGGCAGCATCCAGGACAAAATCAATGATTTTCTATAGAAACCTACAGGAAATCACGTTTTGGCTAAAAAAGATTTCGACTACTGAATGTGATTTGGGAACAAATTATCTTCATGAGCCCAGGTATCACTGTACAAGGTAAACAAGCTCACATGGGATACAGATAATAAAGTCATGGGGCACAGAATGTCTAATATGTTTATAAAGAGTTGGTAGGCATAATTGAAAAGTTGCACAGGGAGCTGAAAACTATTAAAAAAAACTAAGTTGAAAAATATGTAAAATAATTGAAAAGAGGAACCCCAAGGTTTTTAATCGTACAGTAAACTCAGTTAAAGAGAGAGTTAATGAACTGGACTAGAGGTCTGAAAAAAGGTCCAGAATAAAACATGACTAAACAAAAGGGTTTTATTTTTTAAACACAGAAGAACAAAAACGATCCAATCATATTACAAATATATGGAGGAAAAATACCTCACTGAAGAGGATGGAGGGAAAAGGTGCTGAATTAGGCAACTATGGGAATGAACAGAGTCTGTAAGACTGAAAGGGGAAGAAACTGTGCATAAGTGCTGTTCTGTGGTTGGTAAAGTTGTGTCCCACAGGACACAGGTTAACAATTCTGAATTTGCTGTATGTGCACACGAAATTGATCAGTTAAGGAAAGGAATGGCAGACAGTTGGGACAGGTCTCTTCTCACTGTGGAAGATAAGCAAGGGAAAATCTAGAACAATTGACGTCTTAACAGATTAGAGACACTAGCATGAATTCATATTTAGCTTAATATAGAAAGAGATGGTGACACTATTTTTATGGTGTTCATACATATACCGTTACTCTTGATAGATACGTATATACACACAGGTTAGTGTACACACATATATGTTTCTCCTCTGTCAGATGAGACTGGAAGCAATGTCATGTAGGAGCAATGAGCATACCTAGCACCGGGTCTTGATTTCTAATACCATTATCCAATAAAAGAAACCAGGGCTCCTTGGCAAGTACCATTTCTTATTCAAAGGTCCTGATCCTGAGGTTTGTTTACTTTTCATTTAAAAATGAAGATTAGTAGGAGCTTGACAGGGTTAAAGATAATCTAGCACCAACGAGAACTTCTTTTTGTAATAATGAAAAATACAAAAGTAAGATTCAAAATGAAATTACACTGTGAAAGTGTGAGTCCGCATGACTTAACCCTGATTCCCTTGCACCTGAGAAACATTGTGCATACTATGACATCACCCATGCTGTGGGGGCCATTGGGCTAAAGCAGCTTGAGCAAATGGAGTAAGTACCAGAGCCTTCTAAAAGATCCCCAGAATTAGAAACTTCACCATTTTGTTCGTAATGCTTCACAAGGTTCACCAAGGTGCATACATCCCAGTTCAAGCCCAGGCCACCTTGACACTGTTGTTGTAGTAAAATCATTCATCACAGTCCCTTTTACACCCCAAGGTGTCCTGATTGGAGACATTGCCCTGTAGGGTCACAGGGTTGATTCATCCGTCCGTCATTTTCCCAGCACCTACTCTGGACCTGGCTTTCTGATAATGGCTGGAAATACAAAGGTGAGCAACGTAGTTCCCAGCCCCCAAGAACTCAGGAATGGGAAGATCAGGGCAAGGAGGGCAAGAAAACCATGTAATGACAATACAAAGCGATGAGAGTCACACGTAGGTCTATGCCATATGCTGTTGGGATCTCAGGGAAGGGGTACAGATGAATCAAAGGACCAAGGCAGGTTCCTCAGTGCCAGGGCAAGAAGGTCAGCTGATCAGTGAGGGAGGAACAGTAAATCAGCTCTGCAGAGGCAGGTAGGGCTTTCCCTTTTAACACATTCAGTTCATTTGTGTTCCTACATGTTCAGGAAACTGGAGTAGTGAAAAATGAACTGAGAAATACACATACATTTTCTGACTCATATTTCTTCAGTGGTTATAAGAAAACCTGCCCTGCCTCGTGAATCATAATATATAGAAATAATATTATAATATGTAGAAATAGATGAAAATGTCTGCAGAGGAAGAATATTGCCACAATCTACTAGCTTGAACACATAAATTGGACCGTATTCCTTCCTTAATACCCTTCATGGGTTTGATCACTGTTCTCAGAGTAAAACCCACACCCCTTCCCATTGCCCTTCTTCCGCAGCAGCCATGTCTCCTGCTGCTCTCACTGCAGCTCCCTGAGCTTTGGCCGCCCTGAGCTTGGCTGTTTCTTCAGCCTGGAGCACTCTTCCCCCGGTGCTTTACACGTCTGACTGTATAAAGGGAACAGTGGTTCTCAACCTTCCTAATGCCACGACCCTTTAATACAGTTCCTCGTGTTGTGGTGACCCCCAACCATAACTAAAGCATTGTGATTAATCACAAAAACAATATGTAATTATGTATGTGTTTTCCGATAGTTTTAGCCGACCCTGTGAAAGGGTTGTTCGACCCCCAAAGGGGTCGCAACCCACAGGTTGAGAACCTCTGGTATAAAGGGAAAGCCCAGAGAGAGCAGGCAAAGCCAACAGGTCAGGAGAGGTGGCTCCTGCTGATGTCATAGAGCACCCAGGCTCTCAGCTGCCTGACAGCAGAGACCTCTGCCTGCTTCACCTCCTGCTGCGCCCTGGTGTCTGGAACCTGCCCGGCATGCAGGCTGCTGGCCTTATCCCTGGAAAACCACATTCATAACTGTTGGGACTTCCCGTAGTAAAGCCCAAGTATGTACTACATGAGTCCACGCGTCTCAGACTGCTGTACGCTCAGCCCCAATTCTCTGCACAGAGGATGAAAAACGAAGTGTCCAAAACATTCTTGTGGATCCAATCATCAAGTTTATTGAAAAATATAGAAAAAACCAAGTACTTTATTAAGAACCCCCACAAACATGGGAGCAAGGGAGAGCAGGGGAGAGGAGAAGGGCCCCAGGAAAGAGCAGTCCATGGAGATGCAGGATCCAAGGGTGTAAATCCTGTGCGGATAAGGCTGAGGCAGCCCGGACGTCCATCGCCCACCCGCACACCCGGGTGGACTCTGGCACCGTCTCGCTCACTGCTGTCTGTGTTCACCTCCGGTGCTGTGGGCCATCGACAACTTAACAGATCATGTTCGCGCGACTCTTGTCCTTCAGTGACACTGCCTGGGAGTGCGCAGTCCACAGCACATACATTTTAACAAGAACCTCGATGTTCTGCGAGCCATGGCCCGTGCCGTCTGGATGCACTTGTGGTTGGTGGGTCCCTCTGAGTATCCTGCAGAGCTGCTGCTGCTGCTGCTGCTGCTGCTGCTGGTCGAGGAGCTGCTAGGGTCGCACTGGAGGCCTGGGGGTGGTGTGGCTGTCCTGGCCTGGGCACCGGGCAGGGAAGTGCCAGTTCTGGATGCCAGGCTGGCTTCCGGTGGGGGAATGGACACCCTCAACACCAGGGTCCTTGAGGGAAATGGGGGCTCTTCTGTGATGTTCCCGATGTTGCAGACAGGGGTAGGACAGGGCTTTACTTTTATGATGCGGACCCTCATCTTCGTTGTCATTTTGAGAATCAGATACGTTCCCATCACCCGGTCATACTTTTTCTGTGACCATGACTCTTCAATCTCCTCCTTCGTAAATCCCATGTCCCCCATTATGTCTGCTACCTGGGGGTCAACGTCTCCCCAGGGTGGCTCTCTGTACGGCCTCATTTCCTCCCCGTGGCCCATGTTGACCCACGGATCTTTCAGTATGTCCTTTAGGGTTGGTCTTTTACTGGGGTTGAAGGTCAGTAATTTCTTTATAAGATTTTTACAATTTTTGGATAGGTGGTCTGGTACAGTGAACTTCCCCCTCTTGATGATCTTCACTGTTTTCCTCAAACTGTGCCCCAAAAATGGAAGACGCCCCACCAGCATCCTATAGAAAAGGACCCCCAGGCTCCAGACATCGACCTTTGGCCCGTCGTAAGTTTGACGCCGGAAGATCTCCGGGGCCATATACGGTTTGGTGCCACAGACACTGGTCAGTTTGTACTTGTTATATTTCCTACTAAACCCAAAATCAGCTACTTTGAGGTTCCGACCACCACCTATCAGGATGTTCTTTGCCTTCAGGTCTCGGTGGACGACCTTCATTTCGTGGCAGTACTCCATCGCCGACAGTAGCTGCCGGAACATAGGCCTCGCTGCCTCCTCGGTCATGGGGCCGCAGTTTTCTAAGTATTCCAGTAAGTCCCCTCCACTGACATGCTCCATGCAGAGATAACAGTACTGCTCAGTGGAAATAACTTCAAACAATTGTGTTATGTTTGGATGATTTAAGCACTGATGACAATGGACTTCATCAGAATTTTTAAATGCCTCGCACTGCCTGATGGCTTTGACAGCCACCTCTGTCCCCGTTGGCACGTGCACGGCCAACCACACCTCGGCAAAGGCCCCGATGCCAATGGGCCGCAGAAGCGTGTAATCACCAATGCTACGCCCCTCAGGAACAACGGTGGTTCCAAGGTCATTAGCCATGCTGGCAATAGAACAAAAGCAAAAACAGGAAAGGCAAAATAAAAAAGAAAAAACAAAAAACAAAAATGAAAAAAAATAATAACAATAAAACAAAAAGAAAAGCAAAAACAGAAAAGAAAACAATAAAAAGAAACAAATGAGAAAAATAAAAAGGAAAATAATAAACAAAAAACAAAATGCAAAATGTGGCAAAAAAAATGAAAAAGAAAACAAACTCTCAAAGCAATAGCAAGAGCAAAGCTCGCAAGTCCTCACACCACAGGTCACCTCACTCAGCTTCCTGGGCTCTAACGGACAAAATCTCAGCCCCACCAGGGCCTTATATTTAGGATGGGCTTGCTGTTGCATCACAGTGGCGCCTATGATGTCAGAGCAGGGCGTGGACCAAGAGAGGCTTGGGATGAACCACAGTTGTCTTCCTTTTGGTCTCACTACCCTTTGGTTCTAAAATTAAAAAAAGGACCCCCTCCCACCCAATGAGCTTTTTGTCTATGTGGGATATTAAAGATTGATATTTACTTTATTAGAAATAAAAATCTCTAAGTTGCAAAATAAAATAAAATGAATAAAATAAAAAGTCTTACTTAGTCTCATGCTCTAGGTCATAATTCAAATATCACCTGCTTAGAGAAACACTTCCCTGATCAACCCACTCCTACCCGCCTCTCCCAGCCCACCACATTTGTCATCTTCACAGCACTGACCACAGCCACCTGGTTCTTGTTCACTGTCCAACCTCCCCACGAAGGCAGGAGCATGACTGTGGTCTTCCCTGTGCCTAACACGGTGAGTCGCGACAAGAGGTGTTTAATAAACAGAAGAGTTTGGGAGAACAATGACTATATGGCCAACTACTTATTTAATGAAAGTGATTCATTAAAACACTCTTTTAAAAATATACTCTGTCTTCACTCAGCTTTTGGAACAGATAAGATAGGAAAGAGGAGAGCTGAAATCTGGGTTCCAGGTATGTGGGTGCTTGGTGAGCCTGAGGAAAGGGCACCTGGAAGGAGTGAAAGAACCCCCTTTAGTGCTATAATAAGAGCATAGCAAGCACAATGAGCCTCATTTTCATATGTAAAATGGGAATGGTAGGACCTGTTGATTTTGTACTGTTCGTACAAAATCCCACATGAAAGACTGAAATTTGTAAGTCTACATATAAAATGCATTCATCAGTAGAGGCAAAATGTAGCCAACATAATGACCTATTTGATGATGAGAGAATAGTGTTTTCTCTCCCCATCTAATCTTTTCCTTCCTACCTCTACCCAGTTATTTAACGGGTATTTACAAATGGCCTAATGTGTGGCAGACACTGCATCAGGTGCCGAGAATACAGCGGAAACTAAGCAGCTGAGATACCCTGTGAGGCAGGGAGCAGGAAGACACTCAATGAACGTGTACGTAAATAAACGAGCAAACTCAAGGGTGAGCAGGACTGAGACCATAATGATGATCACAGAAGAACACTCCGAGGAGAGAGTATGAGGTCAGCAATCTGAATGGTCACACACAGTCTCTGGTGCAGAAGAAAAACAGTGGCAAGACTACTCCAGAAAGAGACAACAGAAACAACAGCAAGTTCCTAAGGCCAGAATGATCATGGCATGTTCAAGACACAGAAATAAGGCCCCTACCAAAGTGGTATAATGACTGAAGAGGAAGGTTTTGGCATCCCCAGTTCCCATGCCTCCCTCCCCCTCCTGCCTGCAGCTGCCTGGGAGATAACGAGGTGCTTTAAACTTAAAATAAACTAAAACCGCATTCTGCTTTGATCACCCCATAGCACTGCCAGCTGCAAGATAACCAAACAGGTGACTAAGCTCAAAAATCCTTTTCTCTCTCCCCCTATAAAAGAGACCCCTCCTCCCCTACAAAGGCGGAGTCTTAGCCACCCGCGACACAGCTCCCTCCCCGCTCGCTAAGCTCAGACCGTCCACAGCAGGGCTCCTCACCACTTGCTGATTCTCCCAATAAACTTCTTTTTTCATGCTCACCACATCTTAATGACCTTCTAGGCGACTTCATGCTTACATTTGTTGCCGAAACCCAGGATTCGGACACCGGCTTCACGGGAACTGCTGTGTGGGACTCGGGCCCTGGGCCGGCCCCAATCCTTGGACCCGGAGTCTCTCAGATCTCCATGAGTTGGCAGCTCATGCTTCCCCTATGGCTTGCTGACCCCATCTGCATCCTTTTTCCTCTGACACCTTCCCTGACCGCCATTTACTCTCAGTCAAGACCGGTCATCAGATTCACAGGTGAGTCCTTGCTTTCGTCACCTCTGGTGGTTCTGTTTCCTGGTCTATCAAAGACCACTCTGGGCAGTTCAGTCCTAGATCTGAGTGCTGTCAGAACCACTCTCAGAGTCTCCTGACTCCTTGGGTCAATCCGGACCCACTCTCTGGGGCCTGACGACACCTGGGGAATCCTGGGACAAATCAGTGCCTCTCCTCTTGGCCTTAGGCCCTCAACTCTCAGGTCGAAATGGTGACGCTCATCTCGACAGATTGTTGAGCTGGGAACATTGGCTTGGAGTCACCCTACTCCTCTTTCTTGGACTGACATTAACCCTAATCATTGCCATGGGAATCAGTCAGTCTCTCCCACCCAAAGATACCCCTCTTGAGTGTTTAGTCCGTAATCTCAGACCTCTCCAACTAAATGGAGAAGTCAAGGCCCATCAACTTGTCTTTCTGTCCACTGTCGCATGGCCCCAATATCCTCTGAATATCCAGACTTGGTGGCCGCAAAATGGCACACTTGACTTCAGAGTTCTCACAGACCTCAACAGCTTTCTCTGGCGGTCGGGCAGGTGGTCAGAAATTCCCTATGCGCAGGCTTTCTGAACCCTTCAAAGCAAACACTCTCTCTGCGAACAGCTCAATACCCACCAAATTCTCCTTATCCAGAAAAAGCCACCTTTCTCTCGACCTTCTGCACCCCCTCTAACCCCCACCCCCTCTAACCCCTTCTCCTTCTTCCTTGTGTGAAAAACACTCACAATAAAACACCAGAACACAGGATTTTAGCAGTAACCAAGGCAGTTGTTTATTCACAGATCTGCAGCTTTGGGTGCAGCCGAAAGCCAATTCAAAGATGTGTGCCAAAAAGATGGAGCTGCCTGTTTTTATCCTAACGCCAGTAAAGCCCTCCCATTCCTCCCTCCCCCTCCTTCTATTTCTCTGTTTTTCCATGCTAAATACTCCGGAGTTATAATCTAACACAATTAACTAAATTAACTGAGGGTGATAATTAACTAAGGGTGATCTGGTTATAGGTCTGTCTCCAGCTCTTCCTTAAAATTTCCCTATCCTTTTTGCTGGGCTGCCTAGCTACATTTTCCCATTTCCCAGAGTTTGGTGATGAACGTCTCCCCACTCCCTTGGATTTCAGATATCCTTTGTTCTCAGAAGCATTTGTGCTGAGCTGCAGAATGCCCTTCTTCTGATTTGCAAATATGCTAATATTGTTAACTCTGGCTCAAAGGCCTTCTAATTACATTTGCCCTTTGCTGCTAATGATTTCCTACTGGTCTGGGAGTCACCAGTTTCTTTGCCCCTTGCACGTGGACACCTTTGATCCCGCTGACCACCCACTTCCCTATGACACTAAGCCGGAAGCCTCCTCATCCCCTTCAGAACCCCAGTCTCCTGACTCCTCACAGTCCCCAGTCCCCCAAGACCCTGGACCTTCTCCTCCTCATACCCAATCCCACAGGCCCATCCCTACCTCCTCTTCCCGGGCTCCCTCACCCTCCAATCACTGTCTCCCTTCTGGTCTCTACCCCCTCCGCGAGGTCACTGGTAGAGGCGGTGTCATGTGAGTACACATCCCCTTCAGTTTAGCTGATCTTTCCCACCGCAACCCACCTTCATGGGACTACCAGATAAATTCCCCTGACCTTCGCAAAATGTCCCACTTCCTTACGTGTCTCCTTCCTGGGATGCGCCAACTGGGCTTTAAGGCTATCAACTATGACAAAACTCTCAAGGTCACCCAAGGACCTAGTGAAAATCCAGCTGCCTTCTTAGCAAGGCTCACAGAATCCACCCAAAAATACACCAATCTAGACCCCGCTTCGCCTGAGGGACGCCTATTTTTACGTACCCACTTCATTAGTCAGTTGGCCCCAGACATTCGAAAAAAGCTCCAAAAGTTAGAGGCGGGCCCTGAGACCCCCCCAAAATGAACTTATTCAAGTTGCCTTTTGAATATTCAACAACCAGCAAAATAAACAGGAACAAAAAGAAAAGGAGAAGGAAAATGAGCGACAGGAATGGGAAGACAGGCGTTATCTTTTGCTAATGCCCTGGGGAACTCCTCCAGGGGGCAAAATGAGCCTAAGGGCAAAGCCTCCACCATCAGGCAGCCTCTGGGCCCCAGTTTCCGGGGCGGTCAGGAGGGACACTGGGCAAAGCTCTGTCCAACTCCCCCGCTTACCTCCTCCGGGTCCCTGCCCTCTCTGTCATAAGACAGGTCACTGGAAGGTTAACTGTCCCACAGCCTCTAACTGGGGGACTAGACTGCCTACCCCAGCAGTGGATCTGGACGCGGGCCTCCTAGTCCCAGACCTCCTCGGACTTTCCACCGCCTGACTGGCCCAGATTCTGGAGCCCCGCCTCTCACCGACGCAGCTACAAAACCCAGGGTAAACGTATTGGTGGCAGGTAAGCTTGTTTCCTTTATCCTTAATATGGCAGCCACGTGTTCTGTCCTGCTCGGATTTGGGGGGCTCCTAACTCCCTCTGCCATATCGGTTGTAGGAATAGACGGCATGGCAACCCAAGCCCCAACTACCCCTCCCCTGACCTGTCTCATTGTGCATCAGGCATTCATCCACTCCTTTCTAGTCCTGCCCCACTGCCCAACCCCTCCTCTCTTCAGGCAGATAATGGCCCAACTTTTGTTTCACAAATGCCCCAGCCAGTAGCTCAGGCACTGAACATTAAGTGGCAGCTTCACATCCCATACCGACCTAGTCATCAGGGAAAGTAGAACGAGCTAATGGTCTATTAAAAATCCACCTAACCAAACTTAACACCGAAATGCATCTCCCATGGCCCAATTTACTGCCTCTAGCCCTCATCCGAATTTGTTCAGCTCCCAAAAAGCCCCACATGCTCAGCCCCTTGGATATTATGTATGGCAGATCCTTATTTCTAGGGAACACTCCTTCTACCAAGTCGGTCTATGGAGACTACCTCCTTTTCCTCTCACACCTGAGACCCACCCTCCAAAGCCAGGCCAATTGCACCCTCCCCACCTCATCCACTAATCACCAAGAATTCCCCATTACACCAGGAGACTATGTCCATCTTAAAGCCCTTACACCTAAAGCTCTCATTCCCCGAAGGTCCGGCCCACATCCAGTCCTCCTAACCACCCCTACCGGAGCTAAACCCCTAAATATCCCATTTGGGGTACATTTGTCCAGTATCAAACTTGCTCCTCAGGTACTGGAATCTCCTCTAACCTCGGATCTTAAACCCACCATCACCCAGCTCGTCCCCATCCAGAAAGAGACACAAGCAACACCGCCCACGTATTCCTGCACCCCCATTGGAAACCTGACAGTAAAAATCACCCGAGCCCAACCCTCCTCTAAATGAGCCTTCCATGGGCCCTACTTTTTACTCATCTCATCCCGCAAGACCTTTTATTATACGAAAAGCCCCCCATACTATCTCTCAGTTTTTAGAACGCATCTCGGACGCCTGGCTGCAGGGCACTCTCAGCGACGACACCCCTGACAAAATTTACTTTTACACTTTCATCCTAGTTCTATCCCTCGCTGACATACTCGAATCACGGTAACCAAGTTGACTTCCCTCACAATTACGGTGATCGCCCCTCTGACCTTTGTCACCTCATATCGACATCCTCTAGCCTTCACAATACAGCAAACAGCGCGCTGAACCAACAAAACCAACTGCTGGATCTGCTCCCACTCCTCCCACCACCCAGACATTGAGGTGACCGCCTTCCCACCCAATCTCACCACCTTATAGAACCTTACTGACCACTTTCTCCCATCCCACTACTACACGGGTTCGGCAGATCTCCCTGAACGACCCAGCCAGTAGCCACCGTCACTCATATTATGGGTCCTGCCACTCTCTGCATCCACTTCAGACATGTCAACGGCACCCACATTCGGCCTCGCTCCTTGGGCACATTCAACCCTTCCCTTCTCTGCAACCACACCCTAGACCTAGCCTTCATACACTATGAAGGCCCACCAAGACCTCCTACTCGTCCTTACATATTAGCCCAAATTCACGATCATACCAACACTTCAGATTTTCCAGCTACCCTTACATGGATCATGGATTTTCAATTTAACCAATACAGCCAAACATTTCTTCACAAAATCCTCCATAATGTTTGGTGCCAGTCAATCAAAACAAAACTCACCCCAGTTGCATTGCCATCACTGAAGCAAAATATAGCACTGCTATGTCCCTTCAAGGGACGGGGTATCACTTCCTATGCGGTACGCAAGCATATCTAATAATTCCTCCTTACTGGACTGGCACCTGCATGATAGTCGCTCTAATACTAGATGCCTCTATACTAAGCTGCCAGCAAATGGCCACTTCCGAGGCAATCCCCAACCTTGGCTCCTCCCCCGAGACCTCCCTCTTGTCCCGCCCCCAACACAAACGAGACCAGCAGTGGTCTGAGTTTGGCAGACATGTGTACAGCAACCCTATCCTTAAACAACCCTATCCTTAGGAAAGTGCCTTAATCTGACCTGCATGATCAGAATCTTTGATAAGATCAACCATAGGGGAAGAGTCTCTGTTGACATTATAATACTGATTTTTTTTTTTCTTTCAGACAGGCAGGTTTTCCACAGCGGAGACTCACAGACATCTCAAACTGAACCTGTGTCCAGTTGAGATTTCTCTCCAGCAGTCTTCCTTCCTTCAGAAAGTCACTATACGCTTCCAGTTTCCAGAACAGAAGTCATGAAGCCATCCTTGACTCATCCAACTCGTGAGCAAAGCCTGAGCCCATTTCTCACCTTCTCCATGCCACTCCCGCGGCCCAGGTCCTACGCATCCCCTGCCCAGACCATTGCTCTGGCCTCCTCCCCATCTCCCTGCTTCCCACCTTGTCTCTCTTAGGTCGGTTTGCAACACAGCTGCCGGAGGGAGCCTGTTCAAATAAAAGTCAGGGGACATCATTTCTCTGTCCAAACCCTCCATTGTTCTCTTACTTCAGAGTCTAAGTCAAGGGCCTCACAATACACAAGGAAGCTTGAAAACGTCTTTCACGCTTTCCTCTCTTCCCACATTTCCTGCCATTTTTCTGCTCACCTACTCTGCTCCTTGACCGATCACGCCTGCTCCCACCTGAGGCGTCTGCTCTCCTGGCCCCAGTGCGTGCACTATATTCTCTAGATACACATAAGCCTTTCCCTTTCACCTCTTGTAGGATTTTACTGAAATTCAGAATCTTGATTGAGGTAGGAATTTAATTGTTTGTATAGAACAGTATTTTGTTTTTTTTAAATGAATATGTAATAAATGTAGCTTGAAGCCATGTTTGGTTTATTTTTATGCAAATTACTTCTGCAAAAGAGCCACTATTTATTCCTTGAGTAAATGGACACAGTCTAATGATTTCTTAATGCTATCTGGAATGACAGTCAGTGCCTTTGTGATAGATAATGCACTCCTAGGTATAAACTTACAAATCCCTTTGTAGTGAAGAATTCACATTAAATACGCTTCTCTAGAAACATAGTGATAGGAGATGGAGGGTTCAACCAGCTGATATGAAGCCTGATTAAGACCAGCTCTGCCCCAGTGATCCCTGCGATGCAGTATGCTCTTTATTACATCATCCCCTTCAACTGCTTCCCCATTGTCCTTGAGATGGAGGCCAGAATCTTTACCACGGTCCCATATTCTGGACCCTGCATGTCTCTCAACCCCATCTGAGGCCCCGCTTCCTCTTTGCCCCCTGCCTTCCACACATTCTAGACTTCTTTAATGAACATGCCTTTCTTCCTCTTGTCTTATGACTTGTGCTCATGGCAGTCTTTTAGCGTAAAATGCTCTTACTTCCTCCTACAGGAACTGTGTTAACTCCTACACTTTAAGTCCCATAGCAACCGTCACTTTCTTTAAGGACATTTTCCCTGACTTCATTCAACAGGTAAAATACTTCATCCTCTCCTTATATACTCTTATAATAACATAGTCCTTTCCTTAAAAGAATCCATCATAGTTGTGACTTAACATGGTTTACTCTGAGTCTTTATTTTTTATCTCACTCACAAAACAGGACCAGGACAAAAACTGTGTGCATACCTGCTCTCCAAACCCCAGAATCCAGCACAGCGCCACATCCATTTAAGACGCTCAGTAATTCCTTGTTACATAGGTGAATGGAGGACTAGTATTAAATTTAAAAATAAACAAAACGAAATTACAATTTGGGTTTCTAAGGGTCTCAGTCACCTTTTAACAGAATATCATCATCATCCCATATCCAGAGCTTTTTCGTCTTATTATTTCCAGGCTCCTAATATGATGATACAACTTCCAAATATTAATAATGCATAATTGTGAATTTGCATTATGTGATTATGCTTTCAATGAGCTTTCACTTTCATTTCTACATTGCACTCAATTTATGGATAAAGAATCTGGAGCTCAAAACGCCACACAGTTAACAAGACACAACACTGAGGCTAAAATGCTAAGCACACCAAACATCCCGCAAAACATAAAAAGGGAAAAGTGACGAACTGGAAATTGGGTCTAATTCCAAAGGCCCAGGGGAATATATATCTAAAAATAGAGGTATCTCTCCAACTTCAAATGTAAAGAAATATTTAGTTTATTGAAAGGGATTATTTCATTGAAGTTGAGTGAGACTGGGCCACATGTCTATCTTACCAGGGAATATATCTGGTAGGAAACTGTAAAAACTCAATCACTCCAATTTATGGCTTAGACAGCAAGCTTTATCAATTTCTTCTCTATGTATCTTTTTTGTGCTTATTCGTTATACCGTGTAAGCACCAACTGCACATAGACTCTCCTACTCTCTATTTGTCTACAAGTTAGCACACCATTGAGCGGCTCTCGGCGTTTCCTATGTATACATTGGGTCTCAAGACTAAAATAGGAATAGATAGGAACTATGTCTTAGATCAACTCAGTGCCCTGTACTTAGGGTCTTAAGGACCATTTGAGCCAACCACCTCTTTTAACATAATTCACTGGGAACTAGTCAATCTCAGAAGAGATGACTGAGAAGCTGAGCAGAGGTTTTGGGAGTATTGAGTAAGAAAGACAAAAATTGGAGTCCTCAGGACTCCAAGGAAGGGGAACCCTGGAAATTCCCCATGCTTTCTTCTGGGTATCCGAAAAAGAGCAATACACCATACATAAATAAATCTTTACAATGGCAACGTCCTGCTTCAGATCATCCCATCCTCAAATTTAGGTTAAGGTTATCCAGGATTTCTAGTGGCTCTAGCTTCCTGCTAGAAGCCAAAATATGTCCTCTCTGGAGGAAGACCAGCTTAGATCTCACTTTATCTGACATCAATTTTCACACACAGTTTCTGGAATTCAATAAGAATTCAACCAAAGAGAAGGAGGAGTAATACAAAGGGATCACAAACAGAAATAAAAAGACTGTATTTGTATCAGAGATACCTAGAATAGTGCCTAGCACACAGTAGGTACTAAAAAGTATGAGTTTTGAGTGAATAAATAAACATAACTGTAAAATAGAGGCACTGAAAGCAGGATAAGCAGTTTAATGAACAACTTACTCTCCAAGTATGAAATACTGTATAAAAAGAAATGGATTATATTACCTTTAGTTTAAAGGTCACTTACTCAGAACTTATAAAACACATTTTGATTAGACTAAGTGTTGTGCTTCTGTATTATCTGTGAAGAAGAATGGTACAGATGGGAAAAGGGGGAAGATGGGGCAGATTTTATTGACTTGGCATCAATTCAGGAAGCATTCATTTATGGACTATTGACAAGTTATCATTTATGTCTAAATGGTAGGTCAAATTTTGTGAAGATCTATTCATGAAAACAGAATTTTGACTATTAAAGTTTCTTCCTATAATAAAAATAAAATTTAATTCCTTAAATAAAATTCTAATTAAGCCCTTCGATAACTGAGACTGGTCTTCCAATCAAATTCAGGGAATTTTTTATAATGAGTTATAAGAAAAATGACATTTTCAATGGAAAGCAAATGAACACTTTGGTAGCCTGTGAAATCAGAGCTTCTCCTTCTTAAGCTTATGAGTAGTTCACGACAACTCTCAATACCTGTTTCATCTTTCGGAGCCTGAGCGCCAACGACCAGAATGTGTAGACAAACAAAAATTACCAGGTTCCCTGCCAATAATGCCAAGTGTGTTTTTAGAAGACTTCAAACACTTCCACGCTTTGCACGCACTGTGGGCTAGGATCCAGCTAGAAGTGGAGGGCATACTCACCCTGGATAACTGAGGTAAGCTTAATAAAGGCACTGCTTTCCAGGGGCCTGGGCAGAGTGAGGGAAAACCAGCAGGGCTGGGGAAGCACCAGGGGCTAACGAAGTGGGAGGCCTGCCATCGACACACCTAGTCCACAAGGAGCAAAGGGGGAGGGAGTGGGGACCAGAACCAAGGGACAATCAGAGCCACAGCTGTGGGAGAGGGGTGCTGGCAGGGCTGTGGCCTTTAGAAAAGAAATGACCACTGCCACCCACTGCCCTGCAGGAAGGCAGACCACAGAGTCAACACGCTGACCTCACCCTTCTTTCACCCTTGGGTCTCCCGCTAGTGCCCTCCGTGATCCCACCGAACAGGAAGCTGAAGGGCATGGCAGCCCGGGACGCCGTGCATCGTGCTCAGCGTCTCAGGGCACGAAGCGGTGGGGAAAGGGGAGGGAGTGGATTTGAGGGACGAGACAGAGAATATCCAGCATGTACACCTTTTCCAAAATTCTTCTACTGCTAAGGGTTTAGAAACTCATTGTGAACTTCTTTTGCTATACACCTACTAAGGTTGATTGAGAAAAAGATACATAATAACAACAAATTATCCAATAACAAGGACATTGGGTAGTCCCTAATATCATTTTCATAAGAACAGAAGATTCATTGATTCCATACCATACCATACATTCCAATGTATGGTAAAGGGAAGTTTTCTCTTTATCACCCTGAAACCTGCTGAAATGAACATAAAGTATGGAAAACTGGAAAGGTAATTTTCTTTACTATGAAACTAGCAAAGAGCCAATATCCTCAAATCACAGACTACAAGAATTATCTGAGTAAAAACTTGATAAAATCAATGAACAACCCTAAAAGGGGATATGCTCACAGAGACCTCAAATTTCTCTGTAAGTAAGAAGAGAGCTCAGGGAGGCCCAGCGTTGGAACAGTGAGGAGTGGCATGAGCAAGTCAGACATGGGAAACACCTGTGTGGAGGGGCCAGTTCCATACCACAGCGGTGCAGACATGGATGGACATACTGTGTGAACCCTCTAACATTATTTTCCATGAAAGCCTCAAACATCAAAGCTTAACACAAAGGACTAGTCTGGAGGCAAGAGATGGAGGGAAACAGAAGGGAACTAACAATTACCTTTGTGGATGGCTTGTCCCCTCCCCTTCACTTGTATGTGCTAAGCAGAATCAACTACATAGTGATAACTAAGCACCAAATACCTGTCTATTATCCTGGCTGGTGTGGCTCAGTGGATTGAGTGTCAGCCTGTGAATCAATGGTCACCGGTGTGACTCCTGGGCAGGGCACTTGCCTGGGTTAGGGACCAGGTCCCCAGTTGGGTGCGATCAATGTTTCTCTCACTCATTTTCTCCCTGCCTTGCCCACTCTCTGAAAATAAGTAAATAATCTATTTTTTAAAAAATCTGTCTATCCCCCTACACTACATACACACACACAGAACACACAGTGAGCTGGGATGTAAATCTATCTGATTGACTTATTCACTACAAGGCATCTTTAGAGCAGAAGACATTGCAGAGTTGTAAGACATTTTTATGAGACAAAATATCTAAAGACACTGTCTTCCCAGACACTGCCTCTCTCCCTTCCACTTGTTTTTGGGCAAATGCAGGTTTGGCTAGAACTACCTCCATTTGGAAACGCATAGCAAGTACAAAGCTGCCAACACACATGATTTCTATATGCGTAGTTATTATTTTTACATAGGAAGAGAGGCAGGTAAATAATTTCAAAAAATAACACAAGAAATAGATAAAATTTTAGATAAAGTCTTCTCCTTATGTTTAAAGCAGTTAAAACGTGAAACCTTTAAAAGAGGAGTGCAAAGTGAGCTGGCAGAGGCAGGTAATAAGTTGAAGATGACAAGAAAGCCATCACAAAAGGGAAGGCTACATTGGGATGAATAAGAACTAAACAAATATTGCTAAAAACAGAGTCACCTTCCCAGAGGATAGTCGTGAAAATGTAAGAAAATCTCACAGGAAAACGAGGGGAATGAAAGCAATTCAACAAAGTTGTGGAGGGCAGTGAGTAATACATGTACCTGTGGTAGATCACGCAAGTAGATTTTTAAATTGAAAGCCATGAAAAAAATATCTTTACAAAAAAAAGAAAATACGAATCTTCAGATTTAAAAAATATATATACCATTTCCCAGCAAAAAAAAAAAACCACAAAAAACAGAAAACTCACACAATGACTTACTGTGAGAAACATCACAGAAAAGTTACTTAACTTTCATGTTCAAAAATAAGTCTGTCAGCCCCAAGGCAAAAAAGAAAGAAAAAACATTGCAAAAGTAGACAAGAAAGAGGATGCAGTGGAGCTACAAAGAGGAAATCATCAGGCTAGCCTCACACTTTTCCAGAGCAAGAGACAATGCCAGAACACAGTGAAACAATGTGTTATAGGATTATGGGGGTGGGGATGGGGTGGTGCACCACTCCATAATCTCAAACACATTCAAGTTGGTTGTTCACAGAGGCAACAGAAAGGCATTTAAATTATACACCCATGGGCCTGAAAACAAAACCTTCCAACTAAACACCAAATCAACACAAAATGCTCAGCAAAGAGGACGCCAGTGAAAAGAGCGCTGGTGGTGAGCTTGACTCCATTTAGACCCAAGGCTAACACTGCCACCAAGCATGGCCCCACCTCAGGACTGTTGCAGCTGCTCTTCTTCTGCACCCCTCACTTTGTTCCAGTCTCTATTCAAACTCTCCAACTCAGAAACCTGTCTCCTGGCTACTCTATCAAAAATAACCCTCCCTCTTCACCCTTCCAGGTCTTAATGTGTTTTACTTTCTATTCATACCATCGATCACTTCCTGAAATTAACAAATATGTACATATTTTACTATCTCCACCATTATAAAGGATATCTGTCACAGGAGAACCATTTTCCTGTTTTGTTCATTCACTGCTGTATTCTCAGCATTTAGAACAATGCCCATTGGTTGAACGAACCGTGAAAATTATGTTTACCGTTCAAACTTGCAAATGTCAAAAACTGTGAGAATGTAAAATTAACAATATAAACACAATTGGGTCATGGGGGGTAGGGGCTAAGTGAAATACTCCTAGTTCCTCCAACGTGAAGAGCAAGAAATTAATAAAGACTATGTTTGACAAACTAAAAAAACTACCTGGTCACTTTTAAAAGTTAATGAGACATTTTAAATTTTGCCTTCGTAAATAATTTTCATTACCTTCTGGGCTCAAGTTTGCTATTTGTAATTTATGACTTACCAGTGTTTTGAGAAAAACTGACAAGTAGCCCCAAAGGGCCTAAATCCAGTGGGGAATGATTACAAGAAATTAGACTAGTCAGATATACATGCTCAGCTATAAATATGGAATGTGGCTAGAGCTGACAAGGACTTGAGGAAACAGAGACTCTCAAGCATTACTGGTGGCGAAGTGAAGTGATACAACATCTTTGGAGGCACTTTGACAATATTTAGCAAACTTTATAATGTGCACATTTACTCAGAAAACCCATTTCTGGAAAATACAGATTTATTTGCAAGGTGTGCAAGGTGTACAAGGATGTTCACTGCAGCATTGCATATAAAATAAATAAATGGAAGCAAACCTAAATTTCCACCCAAGGCGACTAATGAATTATGTTCCAAAAGTAAATTCTAAGCAGCTAATAAAGACACGTGAGGCAAATGTGTATATGTTGACATGTGAAAATATGCACAATATATCAAATGGAAAAAGCAAACTACAGCACAACATATACAGTGTGATTTCATTTATGTGAAAGGAGGTATTTCAACCTATATAAGCATGTGCTTCCAACTCCATTTCATTGGCATGGAAAATATCAGGAAGAATACTTCCGAACTATTCTGGTAATGACCTCAAGGGACTGAGACTTGGGGGAGAGGATAGAGAAATGGGGAGGTTTACTTCATAAACTTCTACAACATTTAATATTGTTTTAAACATCATACATTACTTGCATCAGAAAAATTAATTTTAAAAGCCTCATTTTAAACACATTTGTTCAATGTCTATAATGTGTTGAACACAGGAAATGATGTGCTTTGTGTCACAGGAGGACAGACTTAGCAAGGAGATGGTTTGAGGTCACATAGCATCCACAGTCACATATGGAAGAAACTGTAAGCTCCTTGAAGATAGGATCAGTGACATTTTGGTCACATCAATCCCCAGTATCTATCACTGTGTTTGGTACATAGGAAATACACAATTCAATAAATATTTGCTGAGTAAATGGATGAAGGCATATTTTAAGAACCAGAAGTCATGTGACTCAATATCCCTACCACACCTACCCTTTCGTGAGCTGAGATTTGTTTATGTGAGAAACCAAACTTTAGCTTAGATGCTCTGTGATCTCCTCTGGATGCTTTAAATTTATCCTGTGGCAAAGTCCACATGTAAAGCAGGTGCCTGATAGGTGATGAGGATTATCACTTCTGAGCCCCAGTATTTGCAGGAAAGGCAACAGTTTAAAGACGCACCATATTCTCTGTGCCTTTTGGCTCTGGTACTGGATGTTTTGGGAGAGCGGCAGGGGATGACATTCAATATTATATTAGTTTCAGATGCACACCCTAGAGGTTAGTCATTTTTATATCTCACAAAGTAATCTCTCTGATAAGTCTTGCACTCACTGGCACTATACGTAGTTATTACAATATTATTGACTTTATTTCCTATCTCTACTTTACACCCTAGTTACTATTTTGTTGTTGCCAATTTGTACTTTTTAATCCCTCACCTGCTCCTGCACTGTTTGGAAGATTGTTCTAGAGGCGTGTCCAGCAAAGCCTATAGGTATTGGGATCAAATTAGTAACTGCACATACTGAAGTGCATTCCCATAAACACATCGCTCTGACACTCAACCCCAAAAGGAGGGTAGCCAAGCACAATCTGATAGGACCCTCTTTGCTCGTTACCTAGATTTTTTTCTTATTTCAACTAAAATGCTCTTGTTTTATTAAATCAATAGCACTCACAAATGATTGTCTTTTTATTTTCACTCAGTTTCATTTCAAATTACTGGCCTTGACTTATTCATAACTATCAGATATTGGCACACAACAGGCTATCTGGCTTTTAAAATCGATAATTCCTCTCTCCTGTTGCAGACATTTGCAGCATTCTGATGCTTGGCTATGACATTTTCAATGTCATCTGTTTTAAATACCTTCGAAAGGAAAGCTGGTTTTAGTTGTTTTGAACTTTTAAGCTTTGAAGTTTTAAAACACAAGTAATTACTATCACACCCATGCAGAAAGCTCTTTGATGGTTCCCATTGCACTCAGCCCCATCTCAGAACCATTTTTCCGTCCCTACCAAAGCTCCAGCCTCACTACCCGTCTTTCAGTCCGTCCAACTTGCCAAGGTCTCCCCTGCCTCAGGCCTTTAGCGCACGCTGCTTTCTCAGTCCAGAGTGTTTCTTCCCTCTCCTCATCGAACTGACTCCTACTTGTCCTTCAGATCCTACATTTTGTATCAGTCCCTCCGAGACCTTCAATGCCCCCCACCATCACCTTGTAACCTGTATCTCTTCCTGCTTTTTTATCTGTGTTTTTCTCTCTGTGGCACTTACTGAACTTTATATTTATATATGCATTTGTGTTTGCTGTTTTAACTCCTGTCCCTTCATTAGACTATAAACTCCAGATGTTGAGAAGCATGACTGTTTTACTGATCAGTGCTAATCTCAATAAATATTTGTTGGTTAAACAAAAATAAAATAAAAGAAGGAAGTAAATCTTATTCCCCCCTTTTCACCCTTTTTTTTTCATAAACCTAAGTTGGACGAGTAAGTAAGAAAAGAGAATGGCATCCCTACCTCACTCATGTTCAAGGCAGGCTGTCCCAAGATGAGATGTGGGGAGGCTTCACATTAAGGGGAACGACAGGATTTGGCATACGGGAAATTGCTTTAGATCCAAGGTAGGACAGGAAAAAGTGGTATTCAGAAAGGGGGTAAGGGGGTGGAAAGCTAGTTCCTTTAATGCGCAGAGAATAGAGACGGTTGACAATGCTGGTGGTTAAAAAGAAGGTAAGGGGAACTTTGGAATGTCACACTGGAATGGGAAAGCCAGGGTGAGGTTGGTCAGGAGAGAAAAGGTTGGTTGAGGCATCCACTTGGACCTTGCAGAGGTCGAGAGTGTGATGAGGAAGGCTTTGTTCATAAGGAGTTCCAGGTGGGAGGTAAGTGTACCTGGAACAAAAGCTTAACTGAGGGACAAAGAGGAAAAAAGAAGGAAAGGTCAGAGGAAATAAACTTACAAATCCTCTAAGCTGTTCCACAGTGATTGAGCATCAAGGTCTAAGTCTGGGAGATATGTTATACATTAGAGTGTTAATGAGACCACAAAGATGAATGTTACTGCCCTGGCAAACATCCAGGGTGCCCTCTAATCTGACACGGTGAGATGACTGGCCCTATAAGCTCTAATAAAGCATCTAACCTAAGAAAATGACAATGAGCAATGAGAATGGAGGGTGCCAGAGGCCAAGTTGTCGAGTTTCTGTTCTGTGTATCCAAACCTGTTGTGTCTTCTGGTGGATTCTCCATGCCTACAATGGTATCTTGAGAACTATGTTACTCTCAGTTACACTTGGGGCACTGCATTTCTTTATAAATTTTCCAGAAAAAAGAAAGCTCGGTAACAACCCGAGACCCCACAAAATGTCAACAGAGAATGCTGGAGAACAGAACAATAATAATGGACAATAGATAATATTTATAAGTAATGGGTGATATTTGTTGAGCTCATTTTGTGGCAGGCTCTAAGACCCTTATAATTATCAACTTGTTTCACCTTCACAAAAAATGGCATAAAATAGTTATTTGTATTATTAGTCCTCTTTCCAGAAATGAAGGCTAGAAAGATTGACGTCATTCAGCAAAGTGCAAAAAGACTCAAACCCAACAGACTCCAGAACCTTACTCGTTAGCTCCTTAAATTTGTATATACCTCACAATTTACAAAAGCCCTTTAAAAGAAATAGACATATTATCTGATCCTCTCAATAACACTTAGAAGTAAGGGACATTTTTGTCTCCATTGTATAAGTAGGGAAACTGAGGCTCAGATATATTAAATTTCTGGTGGAGGAAATCAATAGTACTAGGACCTGCCGAGGAAGAGGCTAAAATCTACAACTCCTCACTCCTAAAATGCCACACCGTCTCTCACTTCTGCTTTAGCAGCCTAGTTGGTAGGGATTAAATTGCATCTGCACAATCAGATATGCAGAGGGATAAAAGCTGCATCTAGGGTTTATTGGGTTTGGCATGAAAGTCTTGATACTGGAAACAGGACATTATCTCCAGGCTGAAATATGATTTCATACAGCCTCGGTGTCAGGGAGTACCCGTGGGAAGAGAACAGGAGGAGGAGAAGCTGACCAAGAGAGGAGTATTTAGTACCTGGCTCCAAAAACTACCCTTTCTTGGAGCCTACCGCCTACCAGAGTGGCCCTGCTGCGGCAGCAGCCTGGGAGAGGGACCAAAAAGCAATGCAGGGTACGAAGACAGAGAAGAGGAACCCCACTTGGAACCCACCACTGAAGCCATTTATTGTGTCTTTTCTGGTTAACGCCCCTCTTGCCTTCACTCTTCCTCATCCCTCGTATACCGTGCCCACGGTGCCAAACGTTGTAATGCAAACCCCGGCCACCTTCATACACTTCTTTCTCCTTTCTCAATTATCCCAGGATCAAATCAATCATTGGGGGTTGGGGGCGCCTGATGGTTTCCAGCAGCCAGGGTATTGCAGCTCTAGCTCATATCACCCACTAACTCATCATCCTTCACACCGAACCACAGTTGCTTCCGATCTGCAGTAACCCACCCCCTCTTTAAAAAAAAACAAAACAAACAAAAAAAAAAAACTGCAGTCCAATATTGCTGAGATGGTTAGGAATCGGAAGTAATGGCTCTTGCGGCCAACTCCCTGAGAAGCGGAAGCTTAGGGCAGGGACGGGAAAGCCTGGAACATACTTCCCTCTCTGCAACATCTTCCCTTCTGGAGGGCCTGCTGGTCAAAGGACGGCCGCAGAAAACCTCGCATCCCGGCGCTCCTACCCCCTGGCTCCTGCCGCAGCGACTGCTGCTATAGAAACACCCGGCGTACACACTGAGCTGAAATTAAACACCCATCCGGGACGGGACTAAGACTGCTCCGCCGGCTGCCTCGGTCGCCATGGCAACATGCCGGGAGCAGAGCAGCAAGCGACTCGCGTGGCGAGGGGATACTCACTCCATCGCGGGGCTCCGGGCTGCCAGGCGCGCTGCTGCGTGGCTCACCGGCGCTGCTCGCATCTGCCCGAGCCTGGTGCGGCGCGCGAGGTGGAGCCGGGAGCTTCTCCCCTCCCCGCCCGCACCCTCTCCTCCCCTTGAGGGTTGAAAGTAAACGCTCAGGCTCTGTCAGCTCCCAGCCTGTGAATAAAACGGGAAGCAATTGGATAATGTTCGTTGGGAGCTAGACAAGCCACTCAACTTAAGTGTTTTGGGGGGGGGGGGACAGCACTGGCAGCTGCGCCCCGGGCGATGTGGCCACCGGTGCTCAGTGCCCGGGTGCCCACGGCGCCAGGTGTGCCGGCGGCTCCCGGGGGACATGCGGCGCAGCCCTGAGACGCCAGGGTCGGGTAGGAGGGGGACGTGAGCTGCTGTAGCGGGTGGCGCAACCCAGAGAGCGAAGGGAAACGATGGAGTCATTGGCAAGATTGCAGCTCTCGCGGTTTGGAAGTTGGAAGAGAAAGATGCTTCTGGCCTCCGCAAATAGCAAGTACTGCCCCCCAACGGGCTTGGCGTGGGTTTGGAAACGCCATTGTGCCAGCCCAGCGGGCATCGGTCTGAGTTTCCCAAGGAAAACTCCAGCCACCTTACGGCACGATAATGCGGTGTTTCATCACTTTGGCGATCCCACGCCCTTCTTATCATTCCACGTTCTGCATATTCCCGCCTACCAAAAAGATATTGTTCAGCGTTCTTCTCCCTAGTCCGTTCTTTGAAAACAATAGATATATTGAAATATGGTTTCTCAAATTACCAAGGCCCCGCTGCAGAGTTATAAATCTCCCTGGGGCACGTATTCCTTCCCTACACCCCTCTGAAAATCCCCTGCTCCTAAAGGTTTCCAGAGTGGAAACCTGGCTGCCATCCAGGTGCCCTGCACCTGCTGCAGTGAAGAGTAGATGGGACAATTGTCAGGCTTCATTGGACCTTACTGCCCAGTTCCTCTGTGAGTGGGTGTCTGCTAGGTGCAGAGGATGCAGCCCAGGCATAGCCATAATAGTCCTAGTGGAGCTCACAGATTAAAGAAGAAAGACGAAGCACAGAGAAGAAGAAAAATAAACAGAATTCCAGGCTGAAAATATTGCTTTAAAAAAATCAAGTAATAAAATGTGATGAAGGTTTTAAAATTAACTTGTGATGATAATTGCACAACTCTATATACTAAAAACTGTTGTATTGTACGTTCTGAATGAATTTTATGGCAGGTGTATTATATTATACCTTAAAGTTGTTTAAAAAATAAACAAAACTCTGATGGAGAATAGAAGGGAAGTGGACCTGCTATGGTAGTGTTCAGAAAGGGCCCCCCTGAAGATACTGGCCTGAGAGGGGGGAGGGGCTGGGACACGCAAGCCACAGGGACGAGCATTCTAACCAGTCATCAGCTTGTTTAGTGGCTCTAGCAACTGGAAGGAGGCTGGTGCCAAATGTTCCGGGCACACTCACTGTTTTCCCTCTAAAAAGTAAGCCGCAAAGTCAAACGCAATGAAGACTCACAGTGCCGTTTTGTCGAGAGGTTCTGGATCATCTCCAGCTGTCCGTCACCGAATCTTGTGTGAACTGGAAGATCATAAAACCCTCCCTTCAACCCCTGTCCCTCTCCAGCTACCATCTTCTCTCTACTTTTCTCTTTCATAGACAAGCCACTTCAAAGGGTTGCTTATACTGTTCTCACCGTTTCTACATCCCCACTATCTTTACAGCCTCACCTCCTATTTACACCTGTAGTATATAGGGTTAAGTTCAGCTGGGAGTAATTAAGAAGCTTAACCAGCAAAGAGATTTGTATTTATACCTCTGAAGAGTTCAAAGATAAGCAATCCTGGACCAGTTTAACAGCTCTCAAGGAGCAAAGGGACTCGGGCTCCTCCGAAATGCTGCTCTGTCATTTCTGTTCTCCCTTTCTAAAATTACTTCATGGTCCAAGTTAGCTGCTGCAGCCCCAGCCATCATGCCTGCATTCTAACCAACACAAAGGTGCAAGGGGCAAGGAAGGGGCAAAGGAAGCGTGCCAGCTGCCCCTTAAGGAAGGCTTCCAGAAGCTGTCTCGGGACACCTTCCTTTATATCTCTTTGGCACATGCCCTATTTCCAAGGACACTGGGCAAAGCAGTCATCACTCTGCATAGTCATGAGCCGAGCCAAAAATCAGAGGCTCCATTCCTATGAAAGAGGGGAAAGTGGTTATTGGGGGACTACCAGCAGTCTTTGTCATACTTCTCAATCCTTAGCATTATAGCTTCTGTCTCCCCCCGTCACTGACACTGCTCACCAGAGTCATCAGTGCCAAATGCAGTGGGCATATCTCATTCCTCTCTTGCATGATTTATGTGCAGCATTTTGATGTTTTGACCACCGCTTTTTGTATTTGACCTTTTTACTTTAAGTTGGGCTTTACATATGGTAGAACTCATTTTTTTAGGGGTACAGGGCTATGAGTTTGGATGCATTATACAGTCATGTAACCACAAAAATAGTCACAATGTAGAACATTACCATCATTCAAACAGTTCCTTTGTGTCCCTTGATAGACAACCTCCTGCTTCCACCTTCAAGCCTTGGCAACAACTCATTGATTTCTGTCCTCACAGTATTGCCTTTTCAAGAATGCCATGTAAATGGAATCAGACAGAATATAGTCTTTTGTATTTGGCTTCTTTCATTCCTCAAATACTTTTGAGAATCATCCATGTTGTTGTATGTATAGGTAATTCCTTTTCATTGCTGAGTAGTATTCCACTGTACAGATGTACCATAATTTATTTACCCACAATTTGGTAGGAATTTAGATTGTTTACAGTTTGTGGCAATTACTAATAAAACTTCCATAAATATTCATGTACAGGTCTTTGTGTGAACATGTTTTTTTTATTTCTTTTGGGTAAATACCTAGGTCACTCTTTCTATCTTAAAATATCTTCTGTGATGTCACACTGCTACAACTCTGCTAACCCTTCTCTGCCACTTTGTCTCTTAACTGTTGGAGTTCTGCAGGGTTTAGCCTAAACCCTCTTCACGTCTCACTGTACATACCCTCCCTAAGCAATTTCATCTACTTTCATGGCTTTATTTAACCACTTCTATGTGCTTTCTTCCAAAACTAAATCTCCAGCCCATGTCACTCTCCTAAATGTCTAAACTGAATATCCAAAGGCCATTGTAGCATCTTCATAAACACCACAAACCTAATATGTCCAAAGTTCACTCATCATTTTCACCTGTAAACGTCCTCCTACTAACCTGCCAGCCTAACCTAACGACAGAGAGGGAAGTGTCCACACATCTTTGATTCTTCACCATCCTGAATCCCCACATCTAGTCAACCAACAAGTTTTATCCAGGCGTCCTTCTGAAGAGCCACAGAGCCCATTCGCTTCTCTCTATTCCTGCTGCTGTTGAAAAACAGCCTCCCTCCTGGCCTCCTGGCCTCCGGTCATATCTTGTTCTAACCCATTCAACCGAACAGCCAGAGCAGTCTCCCAAAATCACCAATCTGATCACATCATCCCCGTCTCTAAAACCTTTTCACGGACATCTCTTAACTTTAACGTAAAGGTTTTTTTTTTCTTTTCTTTTTTTTTTTTTTGTATAAATGCATATTATTTTCTGATTAGAGTTGGCATTCAATATTTTATATGAGTTTCAGGTGTACAGCACAGTGGGTAGACAATTATATGATTTATGAAGTGATCCCCCTGATAGTTCTAGTACCTACCTGGCACATACATAGTTATTACAATATATTGACTATATTCCCTATGCTGAACTTTATATCCCTGTGACTATTTTTTACCTACCAGCTGTCCTTCTTAATCCCTTCATCTTTTGCCCCCAGCCCCCAGTCCCCTCCCATCTGGCAACCATCAGTCTGTTCTCTGTATAAGATAAAGGTTAAATTGAATTGTAGGTGCATCATAATTTCTTTTGTAATATACTGATTTTTAACTTTTTTCATTTTATGTATTTTTTATTTTTCAAATTATATTTAATATTTAATACACAATTTTCAAATGCAGCAGAAAAGTTAATTTTCAATAAAAGAATTAATTTATTTTATAATGCTGGCTTATTAAGAATCATGAATACATCATCTGCTACATTAAACTGTAGGAAAAGATAACAGGCTTTAGTGTCAAACAGACTTTGGTTAAAATTTCACTTGTTCACTTATTAGCTTTGTGATTTTGGATCTATTATTTAACCTAAGTCTCAGGTTTTTTGCCTATAAAATGAGGATAATAATTCTTATCTTTGAGGTTGGTTTTAAAATTAGATACAATGAGTATAAACTACTTAGCAAGGTGCCTGGTACTAAGCAGATACTCAATAAACAGCAGCTATAATAAGCTATTATTATTATCACCAGCATCATTATCATTACATTGTAATTTTCCTCTGAAATCTCAAACATTTTAGGAGATGTATCTTTATCTTCATAGCATCCCTTTAAAGAAGTGAAACCATTAGGGACATAGATACTTAGAAGATCAATTTGTTCATTCTCCTTGATTAAATGAGAATATTAGACTAAGTGGCATACTTATTTATTCATTAAAATAATATAGATATATCAGTGACTGTAGCATAGCTACAAAGTAGCAGGATACAGCTGTGTGGATCCATTGATCCACATTCTTATAGTTTATTCATTTAAGTCGGGCTCAATGGCTACTACTTGCCCACCAAATGCACATTAATATCTCTCTAACTTGGAAGTCAATAACTTAACAACTCTACCTATCTGAAATTTAGTCTAGTATTAGAAAATAAACAAACAATAATATAAACTCTGTGCCATAAGCACTTATTCTTAACCTTACTAGGGATGAAAACTATGGACCCTTCTTCTGGAAAAACACATAGGTGGCACAAACCCACATTCTGCTTATAATTTTAGATGATTTGCAGACACCCCAGAGCCCATCCTTATCTGGAGTTGGCACCTTACTTGCACATATGACTTTATACTTATCCTGCAAGTATCCCATTATTATCACCGCTTTATAAGTGAAGAAACTGAAGTTTAGAGTAGTTAAATAACTTACTCATGTAGTATGTTACCAAGAGTTAAATTCATCAACAGAACCAAAGTCTTCAACTTCCCTGTCGAAAACAGAATGAGCCAGCTCTGAGAGATCCCCTAACAGGATTTTAAATGTGTTATACGGCAGAAGCTTTAGAACAGGAATTCTTAAACTGGGGATCATGGGTGGGCTTCAGGATCGGCAGAATTATGGGTTGAAAGTCCATGAGAGGGAGAGAAAATGGGAGTCCATACCTTTCACTGGGATCTCTGTTTCCTGATTCAAGACAAAACTCTTACTATGACTACTTTAGATATAATACTTCATTATTTGGTTGAAGGGTTTTCTGGTTCACTAGAAATAGAAACAAAATCAGAAGGGATTGGAGAAAAACAGGAAGTGTGTAACTTCGAGCAGTAACAGCTAAAAGTGAAGAAGGAAAGTGTGAAAATGGGCACAAGACAACAAAACAAAGCCACAAAAATGTCAGTGTGCCTCATTCCACATAGGAACAAGCAGCTCATGTGTCACCACAGCTCCTGAGAACGTCCCAGGATATTCGGCACCTGTGCGCAAGACTAAATAGGCTTCCAATTTTTTCTCCCATTTATATTAGGTCTTTAATGTTTATCTTTTGGCTGAGCTAAAATTTAGTTATTTGAAAGTGTATTCAGTGTTCAAGTTCACTCTCATTCCTTGCCAGTGTTGGATAAATGGAGGCATTACTATAATTTTAAATATCTAACTGGTGAGGAAGGGAATAAAAATAAGCCCAATCACTTTGTCAGGCTCAAGGCACCATTGCAATACATTAACAAACTCAAAGCAAACCATTAGATTGATCATTAAAATATGAAAACAGGAATCCCTGGCTGGTATGGCTCAGTGGATGGAGTACCAGTCTGCGAACCAAAGGGTCGCCAGTTTGATTCCTGGTCGGGGCACATGCCTGGGTTGCAGGCCAGGTCCCCGGTTGGGGGTGCATGAAAGGCAACCATACATTGATGTTTCTCTCCCTCTCTTTCTCCCTGGCTTCCCCTCTTTCTAAAAATAAATAAGTAAAATCTAAAAATATATGTATAGGAAAACAGGAAGTCTTCTTATTTGCTTGACATTACCGGATTTCAATTGTACTCCTAGAAGTATCATGTCCTGTGAAGATTTACATATTTTATTTACTTTATACATGTACTACTTTGCATTTTTGGCCCTTGGCTGGTTTGGCTCAGTGGATTGAGCGTCGGCCTGCGAGCTAAGTGTCGCTGGTTCGATCTTCCAGTCAGGGCACATCAGAGAAGGGAAACTCTGACTCCAAAAAACCTCTGCTGCCTTGCGGCATACCTCTTCAGGGGAAAGGCTAAGGGAGTAAACCCCGACAGAAAATCCGGAGCCGGAGTCCCTAAGGCGGTTTGACGTTGTAGTCAACACCGGCAACTCCTGCGGCGCACCTGAAGCCAAGCTGTATTGACTCCGTCTTTCCCTTGGACCCTTCAGCTGTGAAGAGAGGGGGGGTCTGCTGCATGGGCAACAGCAGACCCTCCATATCACCCTGCCCAGGCTCTGTAGCTTCAGCTTCACTGGAGAGGACACTCCAGCGTCATCACAAGATCTCAATTCAACACGGGAGGAGACAGATACCGTGTCACTCCTGAGTTGGACTGCACAGCCATTCTCGGCGGTGCAGATAGACTCTTAAGAAGCTACACCATCGTCTCTCGAGACGGACGGCTGCCGACGACGACTTTGCATTTTACTTCCATGTAAATAATGTTACCATTAAAGATATATAGGAAAGAAACATATCTCTAGCAGAAACTAGGTATTCATTTACCTAGACCTGTGCATGTGTGTGATGTGTGTGTATGTGTGTAATTAAATAATTTACTGAATTATATTGACCTGTAGACTTCCCACTTGGTTTGCCAAGCTAGAGTTAATACTACGGAGTCACTATCACCTGCATGTCTCACTCTTCCTCTATCATTAATAAGTTGTCTCTGAAAATATGTCACCTCAAATAGCTTCTTGTAATTCTACTGACATTGAATAAAATTAACCCGTTGATTGTGATAGGAAAGATACTGGCAAAATGCAAAATTATCTTTAGTTAAACATAAGCAAAGGCTATATCTCTTTTTCATATTGACTTTTATGTATATTTACGAGTATGCTCAGACAAGATACTAATAACATTGACTTCTGACTCACGGATGATGCTTGGAATCATAGTCTATTGACAATGGAAGGGATTCTGGGGGTTACCTAATCCAAAAGCCAATGAAAATTTCTACAATTGACCTGGGATCATCCTCCTTGTTGAAACACATTTATTGTTTTCTTTTAGCTCAAAAAAATGAAAAGGCCTATTTGTTTTTTGTTTTTAGAATCCTCTCACCCACCCACAAAATGACGTATGTGTTCAGAACAGCCCGTGATTATGTATGTACAGATGTAGCGAGAACATTTATTTCACCACTGCCAAGTCTGACCTACAATGGAAGATGAACAATGACCTCTCAGAGATAACCCAGTGACACCATGGACTCATCAAGGGGATTTTGCCAAGGAAAAGCTTCCCCTTAACCACAATTGGAGAGAAACCAGTCCGATGTCACCCAGATACATTGCACATTGGTTAAGCTGAGCTGGAAGACCATGGTGATGTTTGCTATAAGGCTATTGATACTTAATTTAGTATAATCCTATCAGCTCTGCTATGCTGAATGAAGCTGAAGAGGCTATTTGGTGACGTGGTGGTATCTTTGAAGATATATCATCATCATCATTAAGTACTTTCATCTCCTGACACAAAGATTAAATGCCAATATTTAAAGTAGCACTACCTAAGATGGAACTCAAGGGTTTTTTTTTTTTTTTTGGAATCTGCTTTGAGGGGGATCACTAGAATGCTGGAAACCATTTCTCCCTTATGAGAATTAGGAACTTGGAGTTATCCTTGAGGGACAATGTTCTTTTGCTCTAGGACAAATGCAGACAGAGCATATTAATTAGGCAAATGCAATCAAGTACCCATTAGAATGTAAGCCCTATGGAGACAGAGATTTATTGTTCCATTTTGTTCACTCATATGTCCCCTAAAACAATGCCTAACATATAGGAGGCTGTTAATATTTGTTGAATAAAATAATGAAAAAAATTCCTCTTGGAAAAGACCCTCTTGAGAGATACTTGTGCTTTCTTAGATTTTTATTTTTAAGTCAGATCCAAGTCTTCACAGCTGGTGGTTCCCATTAAAATATTTCTTCCTCTAAGTATTTACTGACTGCCCTATGCCTGTATAGTATTGTTTATTCATGTGTGTATGTTACTATCTAAGAGATCAGGAACAAGACCCACCCACACAAATACACGCATACGCAATAGGCAGGAAAACATGCAGATCTGCCTTCTGCTCCTTTGATTCTGAAGAAAAATTTGAAAAGGAACTAGATAACACTGAGGCAGTAAAACTTGGTCCAGACTGTCCATGTCCACTGATGGTTTTAATACTCAGTAAACCTAGACCTTGGGAATACGTGTGGAACCAAGTATTATGTTTCATGTCTTTCAGGGGTCCATAGGGGAAAAAAAAAGTCATTGTAGGTAGGGCAGGGTTTCCAGTGAAAGGAGTAGACAGTCCTACTCTCAGCCATCCTAGGACTGGGCCGGCCCTGAGAAATCTGCGCTGCAGATGCGGGTTAGCAAGGGATTAAAGGAAGGATGGTATCAGGTACTGTGGTGGGAACTGGAACTACAATCATGCATGAGATGGTGTCTGCTCATAAGGACCTCAGGAGGAGGAAAGACACGTATGCAATCAAAACTGGAACACGATGTGCGATCACACAGGTGAGGCTGAGCAGGGAAAAAGGAAAAGCTTGCTGGAAAAGATGATTAGGCTGTGTCTTTAAGAATGAAAAACACTTAACTTGATGCATGTGTGTGTTTCTATGTATGTCTCTGTGTGTGCAAGGAGGAAGAAGAAACTAATGTGAAGATTTTCTAGAAAGAGAGACCAGCAAAATCAAAGAAACAAGAATCAGCAGAGCGAGGTCTACATACAGGAGTGGGCAAAAGTAGGTTTATAGTTGTAATACAAATAAATAATATGATAATTAATAAATAATAATACAAGCATAAACTCTGTGTTTCATGTACTCACAACTGTAAACCCAGTTTTGCCCACACCTGTATTTTTGGCATTTGCTGGAATGCAAGGCAAAGAGAAGATCCATCATATCAGTTAACTCCAGAGGCAGCACTTAAATACATAAAACACAATGAGATGATGCTCCCTGGAGTTGTGCGATGCAGTGGTCCTGAAGGAAGTGGTTAAAGGTGAGGCTAAGGGCCTTGCATGCAGAAGCTTAGATAACCACAAGCAGAGCATCACGATTGGAAACACAGCCTCTCCCCGCTTACATTTCCTTACAGACTTCGAGACATATACAAACAGAATTGTGCTTCGTGATTGTCATAGCTAATTTCATCTGTAATCATAGGTTATGTTCTGTTGCATTTTAAATAGTTGGCATTTTCTCCCCTGGGGATATTGAGGTAGTTTATTGTGATGCGGAAGAAGGTGTTATCTGGAGGTTGTGCATCATGGCATCTCTCTCTCAGACGTATGCGCTTGCGTCCACCCTCTGTTAGCGCAGTACTGGATTTCATGACAGCATGAGTGATGGATTTTAGGGTGGACAAGACTGGAGGCTGGAATGCTAGCTGGAAGGCTGCTGCAATAGTTCGTACAGGAGATGATAAGGTCTTAAATTAGGGCAGCAAGAGTTGGCATGGGAAGGAAAGGGAGTCAAGAAATATGCCAGGACTCAAAATGTGAAGCTAAGAGAAAGGCATCGGGCCTGATTCTCACGGCTCAAATGACTCAGTAAAAGGTGATAAGACCAACTGGGCCAAAACATTCAAGAGGAGCCCACAGGTGCCACCAGAGGATTCTGACCTCAACAAACAAACAGCTTGTCATCATTTCCCTCTGGACTGGGACCCCCTTGTATTTTTGGGTGTGTGGCTTCTGAACTATATTAAGCTATTCACAGTAGAGCTATGCAGAGAGGTCAGGAGAGAAGTAATATTAGAGGAGTCCATTGAACTTAATTTTCTACAATACACTATTCTTAAAAGCTGTGAGAGTGTAGTATCAGAGGACTCTGGGGAAAATAAGTGTTGCGGCCAATCATTCAAAAGTTGTACGTTTTTGGTTATGTGTTAATCTAGAGAGTTAGATAAAGTATTCCCAGTAAGAAATCAGGTGATTTTTAGGTAGCAAACTCTCCGTTGTTAGAAAGATCAGTAAATGAGGCCAGACATTCTCCAAGCTACCAGTTAGTTGCCACTTCTCCCCATTAAATCTCCATTCTCAGATAAAATTTTTAAATGTCTTTCTTTGACCCAAATGAACTATCCCAACCTTTCCCTCCCGTTAACTTTGTCAACATTCACCTTCGTTGACACCCCCAAAATTCCTCTCTAGGCCAGATGTCATCATACCACCGACTCAAATGCTCACATGAATGCCTTAGGCAAATCATTCTCCATAGTTTCTTGACCTCCTTAAAGTCAAAAGCTTTCTTTCCATTCTCCTCAAGCCAGCCACACCCATCAGACTTCATGCTGAAATGCCAAATATGAACATAACCTATTTTTAAAGAAGGGTAATAGTCTTGTTTCACTTTCTCAGATTTCTAGAATCCATGTTCTTCCATATCCACTTTTTCCTCTCTCCTCCCACAAACTACTGCAGCATGAAAATAGTGGAGGGCAGATACGCCTGGGTTGAAGTCCAAATCCTGGGAAAGATATAGTATAGTGGCATCCCATGGGCCTGGAACTTTCAGATTGTTTATGAAAGATGGAAGTACACTCTGGCTTCTTTCAAATAAATGAAAAAGAATATTTTTACCCACATCGCCAATGTTTGCCCAATGAGGCTGATACAAATGCAGATCTGGACAGTGAACCTCAGTCAGTGAGAAGGTCCAAGTCAGTATCAGGCTAAGGTTCTGCGGCCAACAAAGAGTGAGTGTCCAGTTAAACATTTTGAAAAAGAATAATTTTGTTCGTAGAGCCCTCCCCACTCTTTTCCTATCCTCTGTCCCATTTTCTCTGACCCTACTCCCCATCTGGCTAAGATGTTAGTCTAGGTGAGTTTTGCAAACTTAGCATACAGAGACAAAGCATGTATTTTAAATGAGTAGAGTGGTCTGCATAGAGGGACAATAGGGAATGGTGGGGACTGTGACCAACTTGGAGTCTATACACCATCAAACAGTAGTAACCTCCACTTAGCCACAGCCAACTATCACCATGTAGAGATATAGATCTGGTGTGTCCAGATCTTCTAAACTTTCTCAAGGAAAATTCTTTATTTTTGTGTACGATTTCCCCCAAGAAGATGGTGTGTGACTACTAAAAATTTTTAAATGACCTTATGAATCAGAAGGCCATATTTGCCCCTTTACTACTTCTGGCTTAAGGGGAATCAGCTGTGATATAGGTTTGAATTTCACAAACCACATGGAAGTTTCATAGCTTTCCTGCAGACTGACACAATTCACTGCACAGCTATATAGTGATGGATTTGGGGTGGGAGTTGGAGGAGGTCTGGACTTCTTTAAAAGTTGCTGGTTGTTATGAAGCAGGAGAGGTCAGGCCACATAAACAGATTTTGGGGGAATAGTTATGGGTTTCAGGACAAATCAGAACAAGCCACTTAAGGAGCCTGTAAGCAAATGAGTGATGGGAGGGGAGTAGGGGTACTTCTCACAGAACTCAAAGGTGGCAGCAGTCCCTGCAGCTTCACTTCCTTGAGATGAGGGGCTCAAAGCCCACTCTGTTGCCTGTAGGTATGATGAACAAGATAGTAGCCGGAAGCCCATATGTCCCAACTATCAGAGCCTAGGGTGACAATTCTGCCTCCCAAGCTGTCCTTAAGACCACCTGAATCTACTCTCCCATTCTCTGGTCCCTCTGCCTTGACCTATAGCTCTAATTAACATTATAGATAACTTTTCTCCTGGGAAATCTCTTGAACTTGAGCTAAAGTCCTCTGTGCCAGCATCTTAACTGTTGACCAGCAATGTTGCACAAAAGCTATCCCATGTCACCATATCAATTTTTCGTAATTGAATATGAAAATGAAACAATTTACAAATGTTTTTACAAAATTCTGTATTACTCTCAGTTTTGAGAATTGTATAAACACAAGTGAACTCATCCTTGGTCAACAGTGTATGGGTATGAAAACAAGTTTTTTCATGACTGGTCAACAATGTGTTAAGCAGCTTACAAAGATTAACTTGAGCTACATGTGTTTGTCTCCAACAATGCAAATAATTTCTTCCCTTTTAATTTTCCATATTCATAAGCATCATTTGCACAGCAGTCCAATACCAAAATTTTAGAGAACGTGTTTGAGAAGTTAAAACAAAAATAGTGGGCAGGGCAGAGTCTGGCTCTGAAAAGTGAAATTGATCTCAAGACCCCCACAATCTCCAGGCTCCCGATCCTCCCTTAGAGATTCATATTTCCATAGAGGGCACTTAAGGACCAAAAATATTTTAAATATCCCTTCTTCATCAAGTGAACCTCTAATGTTCAAATTTTAGACTAGTCTTAGGGGAAGTATTGGGTAACTGGGTAGTCTTTCAAATAATACCAATTTAAAAATGAAGATTAAAATTCCAGTAGAAAGGAGCAACTTGGCCGATCAAGTATAACATTGTACAAATCATAGGACTGTCCCAGCCAAATAAAATGTTAACAACCAATGCCTTTTAGAATAGTTCTGGGCTTTGGTTTCCTGCGTTACAATGCAAAAATATTCTAGAATATGTTTTGCTTCTGTGTCACATGCCTTTGCCCCGGTCGGCACTGTAGGCGCCATGTCAGGAACCGGAGCAAGCGTAGGCTGCCAAGACTGAGCAGGGGTGAGGCGAGGACACGAGACTCGGGGACACTTTGAGGTCAGAACCAGCAGACTTGAAGGGGAAAGGTGAGATACCCAGAAACCCAATAAAAATGTATCATCTCACTAGTGACTGGATCAGAGTACGAGAAAGTGAAGTTTGTAAGATGAAAAGTCAGGCAAGGCTGATAGGCCCGCCTGTAACCATTTCACAGCGGGGGAGGCTGGAGGAGTTTCAGGTGCAGGCTGTATTGCTTTGATTAGAGTTCAATGTGAAGACTCAGCTCTTCTGAAAAGTTGGACAGTTTTAATTTATCACACCCACCACCCTATATTCCTTGACAGAATCCGTATGGACAATGGTTACTTGTTGGTATTTCAGTCATTTGGAGCATTTTCTTTAGTCTAGACTTTAAGCTTAATAACTGAGATTTTCTTTAGTTGAAATGCTTCCAATAAGATATTACCTTCTTTCCTTTATTTTTAGACTCTATCAAAATCACAACTAACCCTGAAGACACAATCACTGTTGACAGGGTGTTTACCTCTTGAATCTCTAGTAAGGTGGCTACCTGAATAGAAGGAGTTATAGGTAACAAAATATATATAATAAAATATTTTAAACGAATAGTATATCAGAGAAAGGTATACCTTGATTGTTTTTAATGTATGGGGCATTATCAAAAAATTGCCAACAGGGTTGACTATCAGTCACGTCAAAATGGAAACAGCGCCAATGGAAGATTGGTCACCTACAGGAAGTTTGAACAAACTAAATACATGTGGATAATGGGAGCCAGGTTTCTCGGTGTCAGCAAAGGGAATAATAAATAGAGAAAGGGAGAAAACCACAATGAAACATGTGGTGTTGGATTGGGATTAGAGGTGTTAACTCATGGTTTGCAATACATATAAATAGATATAGAAATGAATATAGGTACAAATGTGGGTATATATATAATGTATATATGTAATGTACACATACAAACATATACTCTCTCTAGCCCTGTCCACAAAAAGCATGAAAGCAGTGACACCCCCAATAAAAATAGAGACACCTAGCCCTCAGATCTAGATTTCTAGATATCATTCTCCATTAAAAGGGACCAAAGATGCTTGGAGAATGACTCATTCCAGAACTGGGCCTGGGGAAGTACAATATGAGTCTGAAATAACTTATACCAGAAAGCAAAGAAGTACTAAAAGAATAATGGAACATACCAAAGGACACGGTAACCAACGTGAACTGATTTGGTCTCAGGGACCAAATTAGAGGCAATAGAAATAATAATAGAAACAGATTATGACCCACCAAATAAAGTAGAAGTGTATGAGTCAATAGTGATGGAAGGCAGGGAGGAAAGGAAGGATGAAGAGAGGGATAGTTGGAGGGTAATGGAGAGAAGGAAAGCAAGTTGGTTGAATGACAAATGGGCTATTGAAAAGATAACTTTTATAGTGGAGAAGCTTAGAAGATATCACCCTAACAAGGAATCAAAGTGAACATCACCAGTAAGGGGACAAACTGACACCCTGTACCACCTGATGGGATGCTGTGAGAACAAACATCATTTCTGTAGTATTCCTGACAAAGATGAATAACCTGTGTTAGTCATGAGGAAACACCAGACCAATTCAAACTGAGGAACTCTACAAAATAACTGACCTAGAATCTTCAAAGGTGTCAAGGTCATGAAAGTCAAGGAAAGAGTGAGGAACTGTTAGAGATGGAAGGAGGCAAAAGAGACCTGACAACCAAATGCAACTCGTGATTCTAAACTGGGTCTTTTTCCTGTAAAGGATATTATTAGAAAGCTTGAATGTGGTCTGAAGATTGTATAGTAATAACACATCAAGGTTAATTTCCTAATTTTGATGGCTGTATTGTGGTTTTAGGGATGAATGGCTGTGTAGAAAATATTATACACATCAGACAGAGTGATAGGGTATTGAGTTAGCAAACTACTCTCAAATGGCTCAGGAAATAAAAGGTCTCTATAGTATTTCCAACTTTTCTGTTCATGATTGTTTTATCTGTGTAATATATAAGACTATATATA
Organism: Furipterus horrens; assembly: GCF_987537825.1. Taxonomy (NCBI): domain Eukaryota; kingdom Metazoa; phylum Chordata; class Mammalia; order Chiroptera; family Furipteridae; genus Furipterus; species Furipterus horrens. The sequence continues at coordinate 184,614,911 of NW_028327174.1, read as the reverse complement.
AAATACATGGTTTTCCATCTTAATAAGCTATAACAATTCCCTTGATAAATATATTCATTATCTTGTATACAAATTTTTCTGGTTATGCCGGTATAATATCATAATTTTTATTAACTGCTATCTTCAGCCAAAGCAACCAAGGTTTTTCTTCAGAACAGAAAACCTGAAGTAGAAAATCAAACTATAAAGCTATTTTTGTCCACAAGTAACATTATGTCTCATTCTATAAAGAAATTGCCTTTTATAACTTAATTTAGTTGAACACAGAACTTTGCAATTTTGTGATCTTAAATTGATATTGGTTTGTCTAAGCAGCTAAATCTATAGAGAGGGTTTAGGAAATTCAAATTAATTAGGCTTTTCGTTAAAAAATATATACAAGATTGGCATAGAAGGAAGAGATAGTTGTTTTTAAACAAATTATTAAATCACTCTAACTTTGTCATTTTGATTATGAATATTAAAAGAGCTGTTTTCTATACCCTTCTATTGTCATATATTAAAACTTCCAAAATATTTAACAACACATTTTTTTATTTGATTATTTAACCAAGTTATAAGACTGGTAATGAAACTCATAGTTAAACCTTATTTTTCTGAGTAACAACTGTAGCCAGAAAAATTTCTTATACAGTCAACATATTTAAATCATATTTTGAATTTTAGTTCCTCTTATTTTGCATTTATATAAGCACTTAGTATTTTGAAATTATTTTTAAATATATTTTATTGATTATGCTATTACAGTTGTCCCAATATTTCCCCCTTTGCCCCCTCCACCCAGCATCCTGTATTCCCTCCAGCAATCCCTCCCTTAGTTCATGTCTGTGGGTCGTGCATATAAGTTCTTTGGCTTCTCCATTTCCTATACTGTTCTTAATATCCCCCTGTCTATTCTGTATCTACTCTGTATTTCTTAATCCCTGCACCTTTTTTACCCCATCCTCCCCATTCTCCCTCCCAGCTGATAACCCTCCAAATGATATCCATAGCTATGATTCTGTTTCTGTTCTGCTTGTTTGCTTAGTTTTCATTTTAGATTCAATTGTTGATAGTTGTGAACTTATCACCATTTTAGTGTTCATAGTTTTGATCTTGTTTTCCTTGAATAAGTCCCTTTAACATTTCATTTAATGATGGCTTGGTGATGATGAACTCCTTTACCTTTACCTTGACCAGGAAGAACTTTATCTGCTCTTCCATTTTAAATGATATTTTTGCTAGATAGAGTAATTAATATAGGTTGTAGGTCCTTGCTTTTCATCATTTTGAATACTTCTTGCCAGTCCCTTCTCACCTGCCAAGTTTCTTTTGAGAAATCAGCTGATAGTCTTATGGGAATGCCTTTGTAGGTAACTCTGCTTTTCTCTTGCTGCTTTTATGATTCTCTCTTTATCTTGACCCTTTGGCATTTTATGTGTCTTGGCGTGGCCCTCTTTGGGTCCATCTTGTTTGGGACTCTTCATGCTTCCTGGACTTGTATCTCTATTTCCTTCACCAAATTAAGAAAGTTTTCTTTCAGTATTTTTTCAAAAATATTTTCAATTTCTTACTCTTCTTCTTCTCCTTCTGGTACCTCTATGATTCAGATGTTGGTACATTTGAAGTTCTCCCAAAGGCTCCTTACTGTATCCTTGGTTGTGGCTGTTGTTTTTTAATTCATTTTTCTTCTTGATTTTCTGATTGAACGTTTTTTTCTTCCTTATCTTCCAAATCATTGATTTGACTCTTGGCTTTATCCACTCCACTATTTGTTCCCTGGAAATTTTTATTTATTTCACTTAGTGTAACCTTCATTTCTTCCTGGATCTTTTTCATGCTGTTGAAGTACTCAATTAGTTCCTTGAGCACCCTAATAACTGGTGTTTTAAATTCTGTCTCTGAGTTTGCTTATCTCCCTTTTGTTTAGTTCTTTTTCTGGAGTTTTGTTCTCTTCTTTCATTTGGGTCATCCTTCTTTATCTGCTCATTTTGGCAGCCTCCCTGTGTTTGTTTCTGTGTATTACATAGAGCTGCTTGGACTTCCTGTCTTAGCAGCATGGCCTGTTGTAGAAAAACACACTTGAAAGTTGGATGGGGTGTAGCCTTAGGTAATTGCCAGGGTGGGGCAACCCGTGTCACCACTCTGTGGCTCTGTGTGGGGGAGGGCTCAGAGAGGGGAAAATGCTCCTGCCTGGCCTCTGGAGTTTTGTATGGGAGGAAGCAGTCCCCTGCCACTTGCCTTGATGCCAGACACTTCAGTTTCTCCTTGTATGCCACTGGTGCCCTTCTAGCTGCTGCCCTAGGACTAGAGCCCAGAGGGAGTGAATCTGTGTCCATCACAGTACCTTTAAGAAGAGATGCCTGAGAACCCTGCAATTTCTTCCGCTGCCCCAACCCCCAATGGTTTTTACAGCCAGAGTTATGGGGGCTTTTATCTTCCTGGCACTGGAACCCTGGGCTAGGTGGTATAGTGTGGGACTGGAATCCCTCGCTCCTGATGTGTCCCTCCTGATTTTTATCCACTATATATGGGCATGGGACTGCCTATTCTGAATCTACACCCCTCCTAGCCATCTGGATGAATGTGACTTCTTTAATTCCTTGGCTGTCAGACTGCCATAGAGCTCTATTTCCTGATGATTGTGGGTGACAGCTGTTTTGGAGTTTCGCTGTAATTTTCACTGTGCCTGTGAGAGGAGGTGAGCTGTGTTTACCTACACCTCCATCTTGACTGGTTGAAATTATTTATAAAACCTAACTGAAAAAGGTACTTGCTTCATTAGTTTTAAGAGAACTTATAATCTAATTTATCAACTCACTCTGGAGATAGACAAAGTATACCTAATTTATTTGCTCAAAAACTATTTCATATTTACAAACTAGGAATTTTTATGCAACTTAGAGGAGCCGATTGTGATAAGCAACAGAATTTAAAGTACAGTGATCCCTCACTTATTGCGGGTATTACATTCTAACCCCCCCCCCCACGATAGGTGAAAATCCACGAAGTAGGAACCTTACATTTATTTTAGTATCTATATACATTTTAAGGCTTTATAAACCCTTGCCACACACTTACAAACCGTTCTCAGTCCCTTATTAACCTTTCCCACTCCCTTATTAACCTTTTCCACACTTTTATAAACACTACTTATGTTCTTAAACATATTCTACACTCTTAAACCTACACAACTTTAACAACATACATATACAGTACCACAAAATCCCACGGTATAGCAAAAAAATCCACGATAAATAATTAAATATAATATTTTTAAAAATCCTGCAATACAGTGAGGCTGCAATAAGTGAACTGCGATATAGAGCAGGACTACTGTAAAGGTACAAGTATTTATTAAGGATGTTGATCAGTTCAGAAAGAAAAATGTGTGATTAATCACCATTTTTTCCCTTTGGGAAACATCAGTTTTGATAAATTTGTATAGTTTTGTATACAACTATAAACTTATAGTAATGTTTCTCTTTTATTTTTCTGATGACCTTACTTTTTTTTAACAATAATGATAATCCCCCTCTTTAGCCTTATTTTATAAATCCTGGAGAAAGTAATTTTGTCATTATTCAATTGTTTTTAAAAATGAAAGCTGATCACTGAATACTAGGAATTCAGCTTCCTTTTAATTTGGTGCAGAAATTTTAAAACATATTGAAATGAATACTACTTGTTAACAAAAGGTAAAAATTAATAATTTCCCACACCAATCTCATCCTTCGGCCCCCACCCCCAAAGGCGAGGAAAACAATACTAATAGAATGGAGTCTATCTTTTTTACCTCTCTTTCTCATAAAAATATTTCATCACAGTATTTCATAAATATAATAAAATTTTTGCTTCAAAAATATTACAAGTAAATATACATACATATAGATGGGTGTTTCGTTATATTATTCATTATCTTGTATCTTGCTCTTTTTTCTTTAGCAGATCATAGACTTCTTTCTCCCTCTGAGTCTTTATAATTCTAAAACTTTGGTTTGTTTTTTCCAAGAGAGAATAACAGCAGTGGGTACTCAGGGTGTGATTTAGAGACATAGATATAAAGGGGACATTGTCTGGTGTCCAAAGCGGCCATTATTTATCTAGCTGTGAAGGGCTGCTGACTTTCATTCATAAAGCGTAGGTGACTATGTACTTGAATGAAAGAAAAGAAAGGAAATAAATGAATGCTCCTTAGGTGGAGTAGATGAATGATAGAATTAAGTAGTCAGTTGGTTTAATTTTAGCTTCCAGGCTTCCCCCATCTAATAAGAATTGCACTTATTCCACCTCTGGTCAAAAATAATAAGTAGATTGTATTGTGTTTGTGATTATATATCTGAAATTAATAAAGGAAAAAATGAACAGTAAGTTCATTCCTTGGAATTTTTTCTTATGGTTTCTATTCAATTGATCTATTTTGCTATGGTTCCACTGTTTGTAAATGGTGCTCTGTAGACCTTCAGCATCTGAATTGTGAGGAATGTTATGTACAAATGCAGATTCCTAGGCCATGTTTAGACCCCCAGAATCAAAATATCTGGAGACAGATAATTTTCTGTTTTAAAAAACCTTCCTCCCGGTGACTTTAATCAACTAACAACTAAGAGAGTTGCTATCTTGCTTTTAATTATCTTCTCTAGCCTTCAGATTCCTAGTATCACTCCTATCTTCTCCCCTTCTCTACCCATTACCCCCAAGTAGGCTATTGAAGGAGGAACCTTACATACTTTTAGGTTCCACCCAGTATAGGCAGCCTCTAGATAGAACCTGAGCCCCAAGAAGCACATGCGGAGGTGCTGCTGATTTGACTGGGCCTGACAATGGCCTTTGATTCTCTGTGTTCAGACACATGAAATAGTAGTTCTGAGTCTGCTAGGACCCTAAGAGTTACTCAAGATAAAATACTTTCTATCTATAAGAGAGGCCAGAATAGCATGCAGACACTTAAATGGATGCTAAAAAGAAATGCCATGAAGAACTAGGAGAGCAAGGACCAATAAGAACAGCAACTTTGCTTTTTCATCTTCTCATTCAACACCAGCAGCCAATGACTGTTCTTGAATGAATAAAGGTCAGTGTGTGAATGAGTGATTGAATGAATTAGTTTAATACTTTCTGGTGACCAAAAATGATCGTGATAACAAATAATTTCCTAGTCACTGAGATTATAGCCCACTTAAAAAGATACATGGGTGCTTTATATTGGTCATCAATCAGAATGCCATCTGTAGCTTTTAATAATGTCTATAGGGAAACCTGGTGGGAACAGATTCAATAGGTTTTAAAACTCCAATGTAAAGTATGGAATTCCCTAGAAATGGCCTGTCATGAAGACAGTGCTAGGAAACAGCTCTGGAGCTTTGGGGGTATCTGATTCAGGGCCACACAAACATTAAAAAGGAAATAGTGAAACTAAGAAAAGCCAAGGTCAGAGAGCTGCCCTAAGCAGACACAATACTGCCCACCAACTAAGTTCTAGGCTACTCTGCCCAACCTCAAGGAATCTGAGCTCTTCCCAGGTTCTAATTTGACCAGACATTTCCTCCATTAATTTGTGATGTAAGGGGGAATGAAAAAAATAGAGTCCTTGGAGAGAATGAAAAATAACATTTTATGAGAAAATTAGCTGAAATGCAGACAAAATTTGCCACTAGGACATCATAATTTCCTCAAGGATATAATTTGCCCACTGAACCTATCCACAAATACTTTTGAAACTCAGAGACATGCAGCACGCTCTTTATAAGAGGACACTACTATGATTCTCTCAAATGAGGACACTGTCCTTGTAGTCGGCTGTGTCTATGATGGCTCCCAATGGTCTCCACATCCTGGTATTCACACCCTGTGTGATCCCCTTGAGTGTGAAATGCCCAATAGAAAACAGCTGAGGTGATGGGATGTCACCTCTATGATTATGTTATTATCTCTGTCTTGCTAACAGATGCTCCTTATTGCTTTTCGGGTGGCATACTTTGATGATACAAGTGGTCATATTGGAGAGAGGTCCACAAGGCAAAGGGCAGCCGCCAGCCAACAGCTATGAGGGATCTGAGGCCCTCAGTCCAATAGCCCTCAAGGAACTGAACTCTGCCAACAACCTGAATGAGCTTAGAAGGGTCCCTTCCCCAGTTGAGCTTTCAGGTGAGACCATAGCCCTAGCTGGCAACTCAGTTGCAGCCCTTGTGACACAGAGGAATCAACTAAGCTGTTGCCAGACTCGTGACCCACAAACTGTGAGTTAATAAATTGTGCATCATTTTAAGCCAGTAAGTGTGTGCTAATTTGTTACAATGCAGTCCTGATCCAAGCTCACATCCAGAAGAGAATGCCTGGTTTTCACAGTTCTGAACAATTGCTCTTACTGCCCTTGCCCTTGCTGGAGTCTGTGAAATAAGACACACTCTCTCAAGCGGCCAGTATCCAGCACGTATATGATGACCTCCACAGCCACAGCAGGGTTCTGAGGAGCACCAAGGGGGAAAGTCAAGCCCATGGAAAATATACCCACTGATTTGTTAAAATAGTAACTGGTTTTGGCTTGTGTTCTAAAGAGCCCTTTAAGTCTCAGAGAACAGGATGACATGATGAGGGCTACATCTGCATTTTCAGCCAAAGGCTTTAGTTCTAAGTAATTCCACATGCTACAACCATCAGCTGTGTGCAGCGAGGCTGCCATATGAATAAGCCTTCATTCGCTTGAAGCCAGGATTTATTTTTCCTTTGAGATGAGATTCACATGAACACACACACACGCACACACACACACACACCAGGCAGTTTTTGTGGGAGGATGGATTCATTGAACTCACTTTTCAATTGCGTCAGCTTCTCTTTTAATGTAGTGATGAATGGATACGATTAGATGGAAACTGTATTGACGACTGGCATACCCAAAGTCTCATTTCTTCCCACAGATTTCATAATGTGCAATCCCTAAAGGCATTGCATTTCTCTGCTGTCTCTCCAGGTTACACCTGTAGGCAGCTCTCTGACCAGAAGACTGTAGTTGATTTCTCAATGTGGCACTGGTATAAAGAATAGAGACCCCCTGAGACACTTGGTAAGGGACAACAAGGTTATTTATCTCTTTTAACTTCAAACTCAGGTCTCCTTAGGCTCAGCTGACCAATGGAGGGTAAGATCTGGGTCACCCAGGGCGTCTCTTTGTCAAGTTTGTACATTCCCATCACAAAGTTCTTGGGTCCACAAGACCAGCTTCCCCTCTGTCACCAATTGCAAGTTGGAATTTGTAAGTCCCTAAAATTACAACTCTAAACAACGTGGACCGGTTGAAAGCTTTTGAACAAGGATATATCATAACAAAAACAGTGCTTTAAAAAAAAATTGAACTCGGGCAGGATCAGCCTCATGGGTGTGCAAACTATGCAATTACTTGGGAGGCCAAGTACAGAAGGGCCCATGCTTGGTTTAATGCACTACCACTTTTGTGCTGAAAGTTCCAGTGATTTTGAAAAAGGGACCCTGCATTTTCATCTTTCTCCGACTGGGACCTTGAAATTATATGGCTGGTCCTGAGCTCAGGACATAGCGATTGTGAATTAATAAAAGAGGGAGACCACGTAAGAAACAATAATAATAATAATTCCAATGCAAGCAAATGAGGACACGAGGTGGGGTGCCCTTCCAATTCTCAGTAGATACTGTAAGTATTTAGGGGTGATAAAGAAAGCTCCACACTACTTAGAATGACTCTTAATTGACTTCTTGAGTCAGAATGAAGTCCAAAGTCTATGGGAAGCCACTGAAAATTTTTAAGCAGGGACATTACCTAAGAAAACCATTCAACAAATATTTATTGAACACCTGCTACGTGACAGGCACGGTGGTAGAATGAGAAACCTGCTGGTTCCTGCAAAAGATTGATGGTTCCTGCCATAAATGGTATCATAGTTGTGAGAACTTTGTATTTTAAACAGCTTTATTGAGATATAATTTGCATACCATACCATTGAAAGAAGGCTATGTGGAGACTGAGGTGGAGATTGGCGTTTTGCAGCCACAAGTCAAACAATGCCCCAGAGCTAGAAGAAACAGGAAAGGATTCTCCTCCAGAGCCTTTAGGGGGAGCACAACCATACTGACCCTTTAATTTTGGACTTCTAGACTCCAGGTCTGTAAGGCAATAAATGTGTTGTTTTAAATCACCAAGTTCGTGTTCTTTGTTATGGTAGTCCCAGGAAATTGATACAGGAGGTGAAAAAATCTTATCTTTTTTACATATCAAACAGATATATATGTGTGTGTGTGTGTGTGTGTGTGTATGTATAGTAAGTGCATACACAGATATATCTGTGGTATTAAATTTTCATGGAAGGAGGAGATTAGGAAAAAATACCTTAAAATGCTCCTTATTGGGCTATAATGAAAAAAAGTTGTGCTATAGGCTGTGAAGATATTAAAGGAGGCTGGTGGGGAGCACAGAGGGGTCCAGGGAGCATGTTTTATCAGAGGCTACTTTCAATAATAGATGATTGGATAAAGAAGGTGTGGTCCATATATACTATGGAATACTACTCAGCCATAAGAAAAGATGAAACACTTCCATTTGCCATTATATGGATGCATCCTGAGACTACCATGCTAAGTGAAATAAGTCAGACAGAAAAAATCAAGACCCATATAATTTCACTCATATGTGGAATATAAAACTGAAAGCCACAAATGAATAAGACAGAGCGACAAACAAAAACCCAGACACAGATGACAATATGTCAGTTAGCAGAAGGAAACGCGCTGAGGGATATTAAAGGGTAAAGGAGGCCAAATACATGGCGACGCAAGATTTGACTTTGGGGGGTGAGCACACAATGCAATATACAGAAGATGTATCATAGAACTATACACCTAATTCCTATATAATTTTTAATCAATGTCACCCTAATAAATTTAATGTCTAAAAAAGGCTACTTTCTACTGCTAGTAAAACTGCCCTTCTTGTTCTTGGCATTTGAACTAAGTATTCCCAGTTGTTTCTTCTTCCACTCTGGCCCAGATGCAGTTATTGCAACTTCCAGAAAAACCGTTCTGCTATCCACTTGCAACAGTATGTGTCCCCAAATGAGGCAGAACCATCACTTGCAATGTGCCAACTTACGGTTTTGTGTCTCCTTAGAATACTCTCTGTCGTCACAGGAACTGTAAGGCAGTGTCCATGTTTCTGCGCTCTTCATGCGGTCCCTGGAACCCCCAGCTTTATCTCACAACTCTGATGCCTCTAGGAAGATGAAAGGCGGTAGATTATGTCTTTATTACATTTGCCTTTTTCCTGATAGTTCTAGTACAGCAAAAAGAACATTGTATGTGATTGCTCATTTTATTGTCCTTGAGTGGAAGACTGTAGTCCTATAAAGACTATTCAGGCCACTGTCCATTCTGTCCTGATAGGGGCCTCAGGCAAAGAGACTCTGGAGCTGGCTGGTATGGCTCCAACTTTGTCTGGGCTATTGACAGAAACCATTTGGCAGTTGATGGGAAATGGAAGTCTCTAGGGAGTTCCCAAAAGGTAAGTAACCCTGAGTACTTAAAGGGTTTGATTTAAGTCTCCAAACTCTTCACAGGGAGTCACAATGAATATGTTATTGGCCTGGTAGATTTTGAGAGCAGGCATGATCTACCCACTTTTATTGCAGTAGAATCTTATCATGATTCCCTTGGAACATTTCACCTTGAACAGAACTGCCTCTGGGTGTGTGTGGCATCACAGGACATTAAATATGGCTTTCCCTCGCACAGCAGAGTTTTGGCTGAGAACAATAGGATGAGACCACCTGTGTAGGACGCGCTGAGAAATAGGAGTCAGGTTTTGCAGACCTTCACTCATCACATTGGGACAGGCTTGAGGATTTGTCACAGAGATCACAAAGCAGGAAGTTTTTTTAGAAAAAGATTTGGTGTGCTGTGGCATGGCCACTCCCTCCCCACTGGGAAGTAGAAAGGATGGGGGAAGCTGTTTTCATCTTAAACTGCATGGAGGTGGGTTTCAGGTCTCAGAGAGCTTAATAGGTATACTTCACAATTGGAAGAGAGCATCTGAAGCTGACGCATACCCAAAATTGTCAAAATGTGAGAGGTAGGCTGACCAGAGGGGCTATTAGTGGCCACCAGGTTTTTATGAAAGCAAGTCTCAGATCAAAATCTTCCACATGTACAGATACTAATTAAACCAACTTTTATAGAAAGAAGACACAAAACAGATCATACAACTGCTTTTGATTTTTAAGTGTTCCCCACCTTGCATGGGACATTAATCAGAGGCAGATGCCACAATATTCCAGAGGCAGGATTCTGTCACCCTTATGGTCCACAGAAAGCAACCAGCATCATCCCACTCTGTGGCTCAACGCAGGACCATTTAGGGGTCAAACCTCAGGTCCCATCCCAAGAGAACAGGCTACAGGACTTCCAAGGGGGACAACTGTCTTTAAAATAGGATAGCCAATCCACATTTTTGGAGAACATTTAATTTCACTAAGAGACTATTTCTAACATCTGTTACACAGATTAACAAGATGTAAGTTCATTCATGAAAACCCATTTCTGACATTCATTATGTTAATTAATAAAGGCTCTGGCAGTGACTGAGATATGATGACAACGTAAATGCCATAGCAGCTGTCTTTGGATATGGCTTTTCTGATTAAATGCTAGCTGATCACCCCTGGGGTGTGAATTGTTTATTAGGGCAACTGACAGCCCTTAAAGAGAAGCTCATGAACTCACTAATTCACACATACACACACACACACACACATATCTATACTGAAGAATTTAAAGCAAATTACAGACATCATTACAGTATACAAATAGGAAAGAACATCTCTCCGAAGTTACTCTTTTGGTATTGCTATAACTGACATTCATGACATTAATTTGAAAACATTTAAATAACATAAAAATAATGAAATGTGTTTGATATTATTCTTACAGCACTTTGCCTTTTCGTTTTTTAACTTGGGAAACATAAAAAGCATAAATTAAGTTAAAATCAACCACAATCCTATCCAGAACTTATGTTAAGTTCTAGCCTTTTCCTACATGCTCACACATAGACACACTTTATTATACAAAACTGGGTAATCCTAAATATTATACCATGAATGTTTTTACTTGTCATTAAATATTTTTTCAAAAACTTGAATTCAGAACTACATATTGTATCTCATAGCTATACCATAATTTGGTCAACTAGTCCCATATAATTTATGATTAGTTTAGCTTGTTTCTCCTCCTTCACTAACATAAACGACCTTTTGCACCTACCCTTCTGCAGGGCACAGGTGGCAGCACGTATATTGGGAAATTTAGGCAGAGTTTACTAAAGGTTTTATTTTAAAAGTCAAGGGGAAGGTTCAGGAAAGGCAACCGTGGATGGTGTGCCGCTTGGTGGCTAGACCTGCTGGGGAGCTGTTACCTGATGGAGAAGCAGCGCACACCAGAAACAGAGAGCGCATTTGGAGGGGGCTGCCAGACAGGTGCTGTGCCAGCCAGCGGTAGGGTTGACAGCCAATCCTCAAGGACAAGACAGGGAGGCAGCTGTCGAAAGAAAACTGGGACCTCCTTCCAAGTCCCCTGCCTGTGCCTCCCATTGGCCAAACCCAGCCAGAAGCCAGAAGGCAAGGAAACGCATTGGTACAGAGCAAAGGGTCCGCCTCCTGCCTGGAGCAGCGTCAAAGGATGCAGAGGAGTCAGGAGGGGCAAACGCACCACACCATGTGAAACATTTTTCATTTTCATGCAGAAGTTCACCGAAACTGGGCTTAAAGAAAGATAAGTGTATGATAAATAACTTCAGCATTAAGAGATGCCATCTGTGAGCACAGGAAGAGGGCAGCGAGCTCTCTTTAGGACAGGTGTAAAGAAGCGCTGCCTAATCCTCTGATGAATGAAGTTACACCTGAACTCGGATGCAGGGCTGAGCAAGCCAGATCCCGTGGGAGGGCAGGGAGGCAGTACTGGCATTTGGCAGGGATTCTCCTGTGTCTGGGTGGATCAATGAGACTAATGCCTGTTTCAAGAACCTTCTCATAACAACAGCTCCCATTTTCCCAACCCTTTCTACGTGCCAGGCCCCATGTAAAGCGTCTCACACACATGACCTCATTAACACTCACAACAAGACTGAAAGTGAATATTAGTATCCTATTGTTTTTTACAGAGGAAAAACTGAGCTTGGAGAAGTTTGGTGATTTGGCCAAGGTCATGCACCTGCCAAATGGTACAGCCAGACCCCAAGGCCAGTCCACTTAGCCACCCCAATAGACTGCTTCGACCATCAGCTACCCTACCCAGAAATACTTAATGAAGGAATAAAGAGTAGAAATGTGGGGAATAAAGGTCAAGCCGCCCAGGGAATGTTTGTCAAGAATTAAAGGAACAAACCCTGGCTGCTGTGGCTCAGTGGATTGAGCATCGGCCTGCAAACCAAGTGTCGCTGGTTTGATTCCCAGTCAGGGCACATGACTAGGTTGCACGTCAGGTCCCCAGTTGGGGTCGCAAGTGAGAGGCAACCACACAGTGATGTTTCTCTCCCTCTCTTTCTCCTTTACCCTTTCTCTACAAATAAATAAACAAACAAATTAATTAATTAATTAATTAAAGTGTTTTAAAAAAAAGGAACAAGAAAACTACCTGGGGTGCTACTAGGGTTATGCTCTCATTTTAAAAATTAATTATAACGTTAGTAATAATAAGCATTGGTCACTTTTGGAAGTCCTATGGCATCAACTTACTATTCTGAAAATTAATAAAAGGAAAAAATCAAGCATTTGGCCTGCTTTTCCAGTATAAGCTGTATTTCAGGGTAACCAAACAGTTGATGAGTAAGTTGTTCTTTATAAAGAAATTCCAGATAATATGTACAGAAGGGATGATGGAATTAGATATAGAACTTTACAATGCCTAATGAAACAATGAATCTAGACAATAATTATTGTTGGATGCTAAATTACTAAATTGATGAGAGAATTTATAATGGATGGATCAGGCTGACAACTCTTAAAGCCATTGATCCTCTTAGCATCACACACACACACACACACTCAAAAAAAAAAATGGGGAAATGAGACATTGCATGTCATAGGAAGTATTTGGCAAAATCCATGAATTTTCTTGCCAGAATAATTGAACCTGAATCCAATTGAGTCTCTATAGAAAACATGGGAGATCTAGAGGTAGAAAAACAAGTTAAACATCCCAAGAAGCAACTAGCCAAAACCAGAATGTAGGAAATTCTGCAGGAGAAATGACCATATTTCTTCCACAAATAAATGGCATGACAAAGGGGACCGAGAACAATTGTTACAAACTAAAAAGAGATTTAAGAGAGCAACTGCTATTCATTTTTCCCATTTACAGTCTTTGAAACAATAACCTCTCCCACGAAAATTCTCTTTTCTGAGGTGACCTAGCCTACCCTGAAGCAGGACCCAGTACTGCAGCCCAGCCTGCAGCCGCAAACACCTGCCACAGCAAGAGTGAGCAACACAAACCAAAGGTTTTGTTACCGTAGTGGAGGGAGAATTTCACAGCCCACAGCCCGCCATCCAACTCATGTCTTTTCCAAAAATCTTTCCTCTTGGTTGCCCTTATTTGGTCTCTAGATTTCTCCCGGAATCGCAGAAAGCCAAAGGTTATTATTCCAAGAATGACTTGGCTTTCAGCAAACAAAAGCGTATTTAACCATTACCATTCAACGGGGAAATTATAAATGACAAGTAATTTTTTCTCTCATAATTTTTCCTGTCACACAAGCTAATGTCTCCAATTCCTTAGATTGCTACACAAACAACATAATTTCTTAGACAAACATTTGAATTTATTCCAGCTGAGTTACCTCTCTTTAGTTATGTGTGGAACCTAGAACCAAATGTAAAACCCTGGTCTGGGCTGAGAACAAGCAGAAAAGGGTCCAAATCTTTGTCATCTGAATAATTTTACTGATGTGGCCTAGGCCCCCAAAAACTTGTAGAAATTCCTTTTCACCAGTTATTTACACTGAGATTCCTGGCAACAGAACTTCTCTTTTTCATTCATGGTTCTATTAAACCACATCTTTCCTCATCCTATATTTGTGGCATTGCTTTCACATTCAAGAGTTAAGATCCACAAGCTCTTCCTATTAAATATAATTTTAACAAATTAGTCTGTCATTTTGCTCTATCAACATTTTGGGCTCTCTGATTCTATTACCCAGCATTTCTATATTCCTAATTCTTCCTAGTTATCACATCTGAAAATTTGAGGCACGTGCCATCTAGAAATTTCTAAACAGAGCAGAACACTATAGTCTGTCCTACAAATCTCTCTCCAAGTTAACTTTTCTCCATTAATCATTACTTTTAATGAGTCTTACTGATCCCTCTTTTATTTTCTCAATGTTCTCAAGTAGGATTGTTGAGTGTTCTCCTATCTTTCCAAGGATCATATCAGGCTCCAGTTCTATAGTTTTTGTCATGAAAATCTGCAGGTAATACATTACTTGAGAGTGTCACTTATAAGGAAGGACCATATATATGATAAATATTTAGATTTGAGTATTAAATATTGTAAAATCTGTTCTGGTACAGGCTGTGAAGTGTCCCATTCTTTAAAAAGTATGTCATGATAATTTCCCAACAGACGGAAAAGTATTTTAAGGAAGAGGTGCCTTTTGCTAATTCACAAAAAGGCTCCATATGGGCCAATGGTAGCTCTGCTAAAAAGTTTGTTAGCTCATCTTATTGAATGTGTATCCCCCCCCCCAAATTTCTGTGCTGAAACCCTAATACCCTATGTGAGGGTATTTGGAGTTGGGGCCTTTGGGAGATGTTTAGGTCATGAGGGTAGCACCCTTATAAAGGGGACCCCAGAGAGCATCCTTCTCCCCTTCTGCCCTGTGAGGACACAGTGAGAAGAGGGCTGTCTATAAACCAGAACCCGGCTCCTCACCAGACACTCAATTGCTGGCACCTTAATCTTGGATTCCCAGACTCCAGAACTGTAAACAATAAATGTTTTCTGTTTATAAGCTGCCCAGTCTGTGGGATTTGATTATAGCAGCCCAAACAGACTAAGACAACTCACTTCCAATCTGCAGGGCGGCCCCAATTTTCTACAGTTTCTCACAGGTCACTGACAACAGCTTCATATAGTTGTAGCTCTTTAATCTCTGGATGTAATTCATCAGGGTCTGGTTCTCACTATTTTCTTACCTCTAGTAGGTTGCAATTCTCTTTCACACACTCTGTGTTCTACCCTTTCCAGAGTGGAGACCATATATCCTTGAGAGAGAGGATGAAAGAAGAGATCGAAATCATTCGGCCTTCTTTGTCACCAGCCTTGGGGCCAAGCTGTGGACATATCACTCTCTCCTTTTATGCAAACCAGGATCCTTTCCTCCCAAGCTTCCTGTCCCCATCCCCCTCCCAGGCAGGGTCCAGTGTTCTCTGCCCTTTGTCCAGGGCTTCCTCCCTGATCCCGTTTCACAGATAACTGCATTGATGTAGCTTCTAGTGTCACACCTGCCCCACTGCTGCTGTTTCTATCAACTTTGTGTGATTACCAGGCTCTTCCTCCTTTGAGTCCGAGGTCTCTTTCTTCACAACACCTAAGTATGAGTTTCCTGGGTCAGTTTCCTGTTCTGAAAAGCCTTCCGTGGGGTAGGGTCCCTCGGAGCTGCTCCCCAGTGAGCCTGTGACCTGCCCAATGAAGCTGCCTTTCTCTTTCTTCTGTCACTGAAAGCTTCCCCCAAGGCAAAGCTGCCACCCTACCTGGTAGACGCCCTGGGCTGAGAAACCCGCTCTAAAATTTTCATTGATTTTCTCCACAGAGATGATAAAGTATTTCTGCCATAAGGTCCTCAATACCTCTCCCCTTGCCACTATTTAAAAAAAAAAATTTTTTTAATGTATTGATTTGAGAGAGAGAGAGAGGGAGAGAGAAATATGGCTTTGTTGTTCCACCTAGTTAGGCATCCATTGGTTGGTTCTTGTGTGTGCCCTGACCCTGACTGGAATCAATCAAACCTGCAATGTTTGGCATATGGGGGCAATGCTCTAAACAACTGAGCTGCCCAGCCAGGTCTTTCCCACCCACTTTGTTAAGTCACCTTTAACTTGTCATTTGTTGGAGAAATGATTTCTCTTCAAGCTCCCTCTTTCTGGTTTTGCTGTTGACACACCCAAAGTTCACAAAGTGCACCGTGAGAGCTCCAACCATGCCCTCCTACTGTTCCTGGGAAACCCCACACTCCACCCACCAGCACCAGGCCCCACCCAGGGGCCTCATCCACAGTATTTAAAAGAAAAAGGAAATACAGGTGTGGTTCCTGTCTCCTGACAGGATCTTGACAGCTACACATCAGCAAAGCCCTTATAAAGGTCGCTGAGCTTCCTTTTGAGATGAGATCCTATTGATGGCTCTGAGGGCCTGGCAATGCGCATGAACACTCGGACCCACGTTTCCTAAAGGCTGGATTTCACTGCAGACTGAGAAATCTATAGACCTGGGCAATCTCCCCATTCTTGGGTAACCTTAGTTGTAACTGAAACACAAGGATTAGCTAAGTCTAGGGTTAAAAACAGTTTTTAACACATGAGAAAATCTTGTTCGGAGTAGCCCCTATCCAACCAAAAATAAAATAAAATAAAAAATAAAACCCACGCATTCCTGTTGGGCAGAGTCTTTCATTGTGATCTGGCTTTGCCAGTCTAAGATATTACTTCTGCTAGATTCACTTAGAGATAGGTTGTCGGTCCTGGAAGCTTCTTCCTAGTAAACAGGAGAAACGCAATGAAGTTTCTGCTCTGAGAACACAATTAACTAGACATATTGGGCCTTGCAATTTTTTTGAATAAACATTTACTAAGCCACAAAGCAAACGGCACCATTAAGTCTCTGTGTGTCAGAAGGACTTGAGGAATAGTTTCAGCTTTGTGGCACGAAAAGCAAATCCTTTGTATATTATCTCTTTGGTGATGAGAAGAGCAGACGCCTGATGGAAACAGCTCTGCAATGAAGCTGTCACTCTGTCACCTCAGCCCATCGCATCCCTGCAGTCACAAGACACCACAGCCAGGGCTCCAGCCCTGTGCACTGACATCGGCCTTGGGGTGGAGTTAGGGCTGAGCCAGCCCAGCACATATCTTTTTTCTGTAGCTCTAACGTGAACTAAAAATTAGACCAATGATGAAGAATGGCACATAGTGGCCCTAATCCTACCCGGAAGTAATGACACTGGGCTGTGTGATGACAATACCAAGTGCACCTCAGAAGGTGGCAGCTTTGGCAGCCTGACCCTTTGACTGACCCTTGCTGCAGACATCAGCAGCCCCCTGTGGGTGCTCACAGCCACAGCAGGGCTGAGGAGCCACTTTATAAAGTCCCTTGGGCCCAAGGGAAAGAAAAGGGCAGGAAAGAAGCTCATGGGCAGGGATTAAGAGGTGGCAAAGAACTGACAATTCCATGAAGGAACTCCCATGAGACACACGCTAGGACACCCAAGGGAGGCTCCCTTAATCCCAGGACACAAGATGGAACTCTGCGTTTTTCGTCTTCCTGTGGGGAGAGTATGCAAGGTCCCAAAAATGGAGCAAAACGTCTCAGCTTAAGGAGAGGACTATGGGAGGACACTGGAGAGAAGTTAGGAAATGAGATACAATCATCATAGGGAAGCTATACCCCCATAAGGCAAGTGCACTGTAGCAAGCAAGAAAGATGCAAAACAGGGAACCAGGAAGGAAAAAAAAAAAAGAAAGAAAGATGCAAAACAGAAGCATGATTCTCTATACCTGCCTCATATTTGCTACCCTCCCCATCATCCAGCTTTGGGCATTGACCTGAACTCTTTCAGGAAAGCAACTGATGAGATCTCCATCGGAGTCAAGTGCATCATCCTTCTAGGGAAATGCAGGCGATGGTAGGCATCAAATGGATCAGTAAGCAAAGAGGAGAACTGGCCGGAGGCTAACTCTTCAGCCTAAGGGAATAATAAAGCTGGCTCCCCAGATTCACTACCCACTCACCTGCACCCCTCACTGCCCCCAGCATCCTAGAGAACAGCCCAAGACCGCCTGGTCACTCTTCCTTTTAACCCTGGTGTGTTCTCTTGGGGTATTCGTATTCCTGCTGAAAAATTTGATAAACCAAGGAAAATAATGCTTAAAATCAATCCGTGTTTATTGCAGTATGTACTGTGGGAAAAGCCAAGACCTCATCGCAGTCCAAACCACGCCTGCTTGCCATGAGAGCGTGCAGAAGTCCAGCTTTACTTGGAAACTTCAGTAATTGCTTTGGGAGCCTGTCAGAGGCCAGGAGGCTGGGAAGACAGCTTCATTAAGTGCAATCTCTGTTGGCTCTGAGAGGGAAATTGAGGACACGGTAACTGGGTGCTATTCAGGCCACAATCTGCTCCTTTTGTTAAGACACAGTGAGGGTCTCTCCTTTTGCCTACAACAAACAGGAGAGCTATAATTATGTGGTGTCAAACTGCGGCTGGGCGTGCTGTTTGGGATTTCATATTTTCCTGGAGAGTTTTACAACCAAAAAGATGAATTGCCACCCCACGTGAATGGCATCTGTATTTGAGGTACTAGAGGCCCTGTAACACTCTCCAGTCCTAATTCCACTTCTCATGTTGAAGAGAGGGTAGCAAGCCAAAATCTGGCTGTGCACGCTGCATGGAGCTATAGAAGCCTTACGTACTGATTTTCTAGGGCTGCCCTAAAAAGCACCACAAGCTGGGCAGCTTAAACAATAGAAATGTATTGCCTCTTACAGTTCTGAAAGCTAGACGTCCAAGATCAAGGTGTCGGAAGGTTGTTTTGTTCGAAGGGCGGAAAGGGAGAATCTTTCCCATGCCTCTCTCCCAGCTCCTGGTGGTTTGCTGGCAATCTCTCACATTCCTTGGCTTGTAGGTGCATCTTTCCAATCTCTGCCTTCTTCTTCATGTGGCATTCTCCCTGTGTGTGTCTATCTCTGTGTCCAAACCTTCCCTTTTTATGAGGACACAGTCCTATTGGATTAGGCCTCCCCTCATGGCCTCATCCTAATTTGACCATGTGCAAAGACCCTAGTTCCAATCACAGGTACTGTGGATTTGGACTTGAACATCTTTTGGGGGGATATAATTCAACCCATAACTCTTTGGTTCCAATGAACTCTCATATGGATGCCTTCTGTGGGAAAAAATGCAAAAAGGAGAGCTTCTCTGATTAACAAGAGGGTGCAAAGTCTCTGCCAGTGTTCTCCATACGGCCCCCTCCTGCAGTGTTAAGAGGTCTGGGCAGAATGCAGCTTCATGTCCTGGTTTTAAAGCAACAAAACTGGAACTTGGACTTATTTTTCCTTTTTATTTTTTTAACGGGTATGTGTCAAAGATTTATTTAACTCATTAATAAGAGAACCAGTAAGGTGTTAGAACCAGTCAAAGGAGCATTCGTAAAAAACAAGGCTGAAATGAATTTACAAATAAATGCAAAACTAGTCAATATCTACCGTGCAATAACCAACTGCATCTCCACTGGACAAAATTCATCTGCATTTCTGTGAGCAAGAATCATTTGCATCGCTATCAGTTTTCCACAAATGACAGAGTTACAAGAAAGCTCAGAGGCGATGAAAGGTGCAGGTACCTGGGGAGGGTTCACTAGACAAGACACCTGCTAGTCTTTTTTGCCCACTTCAAAGTTTTATACAATTTTTCCTGGTAGAATATATGCCTCCCAGGTGCTCGGCCCACCTGCTCATATGCCACTAATCATTGAAGGTGTTTGCGTTCTTTGGAGGGAGGCGGGTGTGCCGGCTGGAGAAGGGGGTGTCCTCCTTCAGGTCTCAGGAACTATGAGGATGGCCCCTCCTCTCCCACTACTGCTCCCAAGGCCCTGCCAGCAAGGAGACAGGACTTCCTCCATGAGTACAGGGCTTCCTCAGCTCCTTCTGAGAGCCCAGGCTTTCCGGAATGCAGCCCCACACTCTCCCCTCCCATCCTTTGCCTCTGCTGCCAAGTCCTTCCCATGCTCTGCCCCTGTTCCCACCAGCTTTTCTCTCCGCCTCCAGTATACAGTTCTGTGGTCAGCCCAGTCCTGGACAGGCACGTCACTCAGCCACGTCCCTAAACTGGAAGCCCGCCCCCCTCGAGACCAACCTGGTCCTGTCCTCTCTGGCATACCTCCTCACCACTCTGAGCCTTCAAGCTCCAAGTCTGAGACCAGAGACCTAAATTTTTCTAATTCACTTAATGGCCATGTGACCTCAGTGACATCATTTCCCTAAGTTTCCATTTCCATCGTCCTAAACCTCAAAGTTGCACTGAGCATGAACAAATGAGTGGAGCAAACGCTGTGATCTTCCATCCAGGTCCCCTCTGGGCCCTAGGACTGAGACACTCATTCCTCCCCATGCCCACCTCCCATCCCCCACCCCCACTCACTCAGGGCACAGCCACTCCTCAAAAACTGCCCTCTGCCAAAGCCACTTCACCCAAGGTCATGACCCCTCTCTGGAAGTAGCCACATGCAACAAGTGGCCCCACTGGGGGTACAAAGTCTCAGCCCGCTTGCCTCAATCTAGAACGACTCGGAAGTGCCACCCAGTTTCAGTGCTCCCACGTGGGATCAGCGGGGGTCTCTGTTGTGTTAAATCAGAGCTCAACTCCTCCTCTTCCCAGTCTTGCCCTCCCTTACACATTCCCCTGGGTGTGTTTCCAAGGGCACCAAAGCAATGAATTTCTGTTTCCTTGGGAACAGATCCTACAACAATGAGATAAAGCCAAGCATATAATAGGGGCTCAAATGTGCCACTAGCACATTATGTGACCTTTGTCAAGTCCGTTCTTTATGGCCTCAGAAAACTAAGTGTCCCTAAAATGAGGGTAGCAGACCCACTAGTCACGTCATTTCTTTTCAGCCAGCAACATTCTAATAGCTAGTTACTGAATCTGTTGGGTTGACCAAAAAGTTCATTACAGTTTTTTGCATAAAATAAAGGACACATTTTTTATCTTCACCAATAACTTTATTGATTTGGATATTTTGAGTATGTCAGCTATCTCCCACTATCAACTTCTTGTAGGTAGAGGCCAGGGGTGCTGCTAAACATCTTCCAGTG
Organism: Furipterus horrens; assembly: GCF_987537825.1. NCBI lineage: Eukaryota > Metazoa > Chordata > Mammalia > Chiroptera > Furipteridae > Furipterus > Furipterus horrens. The sequence goes on along the minus strand of NW_028327174.1, from coordinate 184,593,824 downwards.
CATAAGGCAGCCCCACGGCAATGGATTCTTTGGCCAAAATGTCAATAGTGCCAAGAAACTTCACAAACCATGTTTGACACATTCAATCAGTCGCAGCACCTTCCCCATACGCTGCACAAATCTTTTTTTTTTTTTTGCATTTCAGTTGAGTTTTTACCTTTCTTAACATAAAGCATAATATGCCAAAAATGTCACCTATCTTCTTCCATCTTCCATACTAAAATGGCTGCACAAATATTCACCAATTTTGATAGGTTTTTTTTTTTTTTAATGTATGCTGATATGACACCTGTCACAATACAATCTAACAAAATTGTTTCAGATGAAGCGAAAGACAACTAAGCACTACTAGAGTGGATCGTAGGGAAAAAAAACCAAACGAACTTTTCTGGCCAACCCAATACAAACCGCAGAGGGATGGATGTGTGCTTGGGAGACAGACACCCTCCCCATCACTGCCTGGGCATCACGAACATGCACATCCACACTGACACAGTTATGAGAAAAAAGCTAAACTGACCTTGGTAACTTGGCTCAGAAGCGGAGCAGGGGCGCAGGGGGCATGGCTGGCTTTCTGCCTCTAATGGAAATTCACATGACAGGGTAGGAGGGGGCACGGCCTGAGCAAGGTAAGCTGGCCTGAGATTGTTTCCCTTCCACAGCGCGCCAGCCTCCCGAAACCGATATCCCTGGGAAAGGCTGACATCTTACAGAGTTACATTCAGCGTCATCCCTAGCCGCATGCGTGCTGGGATCTTGTCAGGCAGCCCCACAGCAGCAGCCACACTGGGGGTGGAGTTTTAGTTGCTTTGAGGGTGACTGCCTCTTGCTCAGTAATGCCCTGAAGCAGAAGTACATGGTGTAGCCCTCAATCCCTTGACTAGTACACAGTACAGTCCCTGAAACTCACGTATCTCATTCCTGCTTGCAATTGAGAGGGACCTTGGGGACCTGAATGCCCATAAACACTGCTGGGACTGTAATACACTCACGGACACACACACACACACACACACACACACACACACTTCCCACCACTAGCTGAATGAGATTGGCATTTTATGCCCCAGGAAACATGCAATTCAAGCTTATACAAACCTGCTTATTAGTTGTGAGACTTCAGGCAAATAAAATGTTTTAGGACTCCATTTTTTTCACCTCTAAAATGAGGGTAAGTATTAATGTGAGTACCACAAGTTGATAGAATAAGTAAATTCCAAAAACCTCATTGGCTTAACACAATAAAAGTACACTGAACAGCCCTGGCTGGTGTGACTCAGTTGGTTAGAGCATCGTCCTGTAACTAGTAGGATGGGCATGTAGGATCCTCAGCCCAGGCACATACTAGAGGGGGAGAAGGGCAACCAATTGATGTTTCACTCTCTCCCTTCCTCTCTCTCTGAAAGCAATGAAAAACAATGTCCTCGGATGAGGATAGAAAAAGTTTACTGAAGAGCAGCTGTGCTCCAAAGCGTGATTCAAAAGCCGGACTGCTTCAGCTTGCTGATCCAACATCATCATGCTTATCTTCGCAAGACGGAGGAGTGGAAGAGAACAAGGAGGGGCAGTGATGGAGGAGGAGCACGTTAGCAGGCCTGGAAGTAACCAGACTCAATCACATCACCACATGTAACTGCAAAGTTGTCTGTTTGGGAAATGGAGTTTATCTGCGTGCCCACGACGGGGAGCCTGCCAGTCCCTGCCACAGGATGATAACCTTACAGGATTGTCGTAAGATTAAATGAGATAATAAGCGCTCTCAGTGCACAGTGGGTGTTCAATCGATACTAATTATAGCAGATAAAATGCCACAGAGGCATTCCACAGGCCCCCTGAGAAGTGGTTGGGGGTGTCCCATCAGACATGGGATCTGAGCCAGGGAGGGTGACTTTGTCTCGCTTGGGCCCAAATGACACACATGATAGGCTCAGAACAATGAACTCAAGCTCACACTTCTGCTGACTCCCCTGGGGGGGAGAAGAGGTGGTGGGCTCTAGCTCTGGGTTAGGAGGAGGCAGGGAAATAGTGTGCACTCCCATTGCGTTCACACTCTCTCGGGGAGACCTGCTGTGGCCAGTGCTCTCAGCAAACAGCAGAAGGCGAACACGACGGGCACCCACTGCAGGTCAGGGGTTCCCAGTCAGGCTATAAGAAGGATATATGTTTTCCTGCTGCTTTGACATTGGACCAGCTCCTTGAGCAAGAATAACCTTGGCCTTATTTTTTTAGAGATACATTTGCCTCTTTTCTTCCTTATTTTTAAAGATCTACATAGTGTATCAAATGCCTCTGCCTGACATTTGGGACAAAGGCTTCGTGCTCAGATTGCTTCTCTCTGACCTCCAAGTTTCTCTCTTAATAGTAGAACAGAGGAAAGGGGTTGTATTAATGCCAACATATGCGGGAAAAAATAAAAACCATCATTACTTGATACCCCCTAACTGCTACATTGCACACACACACACACACACACACACACACAATCCTACATGTTAGCAACAGGAACAACTTTTAGCTGTATTTGTCAGTTTGGCTTGGGGGCTTGGGAAAGAAGAAAGGAATGAGAAGTGAAGGTAGCAGGACAAAAGGAAGATAAAATATAACTGGGAGGAAAGGGCAGGTAAAAGCTCCTTGGAGCTAGCGTGCTGTGAATTGCTGCCCCACCCCAGGTAAGTTTAGTTCTAATAACCTAGGTTTCTTACAAGATAGCATATTATAGCAAATAATTCTTTAGACTTGAAAATGCAGGAAAATCAAAGAATAAAATGATTTCTTGACAAAAATGCATCAGTCTCTTGGGAAATATTGGTTCACTGGCTTATGCCGCTCTTGCAAATGTTGGTGCATTTTATTATATGATATCTAAAAATCCGTTTGTTATTATTACTACCTGTCTCATCAGAAAACTCCTTTAGCATTAAACTGTCAAGCTCATGGTGACAGAAACCAGTTTTCCAAAAGTCTAATTTTTGCTTGAAAACTTGTATTTTGATCATTGGTAACAAAGGCTGTCAGCTGTTTTCCTTGAATGGCATGTTCATTTTGTTCATTTTCAGAAAAATATCTGCCAAATACCTTATTCTGAATAACCACAGTTTGTCAGTCAATCATCCTTTTTAATAAAAATGATATTTCATTTTAAAAAGTGATTAACTGAGCTCTCAACTCAAACGCACCAGTGCTTTTAGTCAAGACAGCTGTCAGCCCTCAGAAGTACTTCACGCATACTTCATGAGAAAGGCCAAGAACACTTCAATGTTATTAGGAAAATAGTTTGACTCACAAGACCTCCTGAAGGGATCATGGAGACTCTTAGGGATCCTCAGGGCACACTTTGGAACAGCTATTACAGATCAAGTTGAACCCCTCTAATCTAAATCCCTCCAGCACAGCCATTAAGCACAATTTAAAAAACAAAAACAAAAACAAAACTTTAATCTCTGGCCGGTGTGGCTCAGTGGGCGGAGTGCCAGCCTGCAAACCAAAAGGTCGCTGGTTCAATTCCCAGTCAGGGCACATACCTGGGTTGGAGGCCAGGTCCCCATTTAGGGCCATGGGAGAGGCAGCCACACATTGATGTTTCTCTCCCTTTCTCCCTCCCTTCCCCGCTCTCTAAAAATAAATAAATTGTTTAAAAAATAACTTTAACAATTCTGAGGTCCCTAGGTTGCACTGTGAAAAATGAGTGATTGCCTTTTTTGACAGTTATGTGAACTTCCAGCATTTGTTATTTTTTAAAAAGTGGTTACTATATAGTAGTTGCCTTCCCCCCCCCCCATATACTTATAATGGGTAGGATGATCTGAGGTTGGAGTTGAGTTTCAAAAGAATGAACATGGACTTTGGGGTGGGTCAGTGATACACACAACTTTCAGCTCTGTCACTTGGTAATTGAGAGATGAGCAGATCACTTAGGACCTTTGAACTTCACTCTCTGCATTGGTCAAACGGGCACATTCCTCATACCGTCACTGTGAGTATCACACAAAGCACTAGGGGCAGAGTGCCTGGCACATCTCAGCGCACAATAAGTAACAGCTGTGCATGCTCATTCGTCAGCCATGAGAATTATAGCATAACTTTCAGGTGGACTGTTTTCATTATCAGCCTTTGCATGCACATGGACAACACTGTAGTGATTGCGAGGGCAGGGAGGGGATAAGGGGGCTAAATGTCAATGGAAAAAAACAATGAAAAATAAAAATAATTATCAGAAGTATTATGGATTTGATTGAACCTATGATTCTGAGAATATTTTATACATACAACTTAAGTCTTCATCTCTCTGTAGCTGCCATTCAAACTCCACAGAACTTTTCTTTCCAAAGAAGCCACGACTTTCCCGATGGTGGAGCCCAAAGACACTGCTGTGCCCTCCTCATGTCTAACCTCTCCATAGCACTGACAGCTGACTGTGTTGAGACTCTGCCTTCCCTGACTTCAGTGACACTCATTTCTCCTCGCTTTCCCAAGCTCCCCGGCAACAACATCCTTCACAGATGCCTAACCAGCAGTATTCCTTGGGGCTGAGTCTTTGGCTCTCATCTCTTCTCACTTTTCATTTCTCTCATTGCGCGATTTTGTTTGCTTACACATACAGATACGACCTGTATCTCCATCTCCAGACCTGGCCTCTTGCTGAACTTCAGGTTCTAGTCTGTAGATCTCTAATGAACTCCTCCACATTGCAGTCCCTCAGACAGCTTCAAGTCTGCCATGTTGAAAATGCCCAAACTCTCCAGTCGATTCTCAGTTGCCTGGTTCAAGCCCCTCCTGTAACTGACCTCTTTCTCTAGTCTAGTGTCCTTCATCTATCCTCCAACATGGACCCAGAATGATCTAAAACCCTCACACACATACACACACACACTGAGTTGATACGAGGATTGCCAATTAAGTATGACCATAAAATTCGTGAGCTAGACGGAGACACTTTTGATGATGGAAGTGTGTGCAATGGATAATTATAGAGGAACAACAGATAAACCCTAACTATGTCATGGATTATGCTAAGTGCTTTATATACAATAATTTACCAGGTAATCACTATTGCTATCCACTTACAGATGAGGAAATGGAGGCTTGCAATGATGAAGTGGTTTGCTCATAAGCACACAGCCTAAGTCCCACAAATTATATGATCCCAGAACTCACACCCTGAACCACTTCCCTATACTCATCATCATCATCATCTTATTTTTAAAAATATGTTAGGCCTCCTTATCAAGTTCACAACAAAGCACTTGTGGCCTGACATAACCCCCGCCTCTGATCCCTCCTCCTCCACAGGAGCCCTTACTGCAGCTGGGTACACCACTCTGGCTGCCTCCCACCTCAGTGCACTTGCTCTTTGTTTTGCCCCCAGTTTTCCTCCCATATTCCAATCCAATTCCTCATAGCCCATCAAACAGCTCACAAGTCACCTCTCCAGGTTAATGCTCCCTCGGCACCAAGCATACCGATAACTCAGAGTATAAATTCCACTGCACTTCTCTATGTCCCCACTGGTGGAGTCTACTCTACTGTCTTCTTCCAACTATTGTGTAGAACACTTTATTTTCCTTCAAATGTTCCCACTTTCTGATCAATGTGTTTAAAGCTATCATTTTCCCTCTGATTATTGCTTTGGCTGTACCTCATGAATTTTGACATATGATGATCCCTTTAACCCAAAGATTTTGAGGACTGTTTTTGTTTTTTATGTGTCTTATTGTATGTTGGTTTTCAGCAAATGGAAATTTATTTAAGTCCTTTATTGTTACTGATTTTTAATTTTATTGCATTATGATCATAGGACACAATCTGCATGATATTGATTCTTTGGAATAAAGAGGACCTTTTTCTATGGCTTAGAACATGCCCTATTTTAATATACAATGTATGATCACAGGTGCATATTCTGTTTGCCAGATATAAAGTGTGGTAGGTATCTGTCTTTTTAGGCTTATTAGTCATGTTATTTAATTCTTTTGTATCTTTGCTTATTTTAAGCCTGCTTTGTTATTTGGTGTTCAAGAGAGCTGTATTAAAATTCCCAAATACCCTATTCAAAATTGTATTCCCAGTATTTAGTGCAGGCACCAGATGTGATAGTTAATAGTTGAATAAATAAAGATACACCATCACTTTCTCGATACCTAGGACTTTACCTTATTAGAAATAAGTCATATAGAACTCAACTCAACCTACCTTGTGCTCTGAGTCAACATGTCCTTGGCCACTAGAGTGCCACTCTATCAGAGGAGAAGGGTCACAGTGTAGATGGAGACCATGGCCTTGGAAAGACCACATGCAAGAGGAGGGTAATACTGGTGCTTAAACTTTATTAACTTTTTGGCAACTCACTTGTGAAAGTGCTTTCTTAGGCCTTAGCTATTTGGTTTTATCTTCATGACAGGACCACCAGGGAAGCAAGTTAGGTTTTATTATCCCAAATCTACAGCTGAGAATCTGAAGGGCTTGATCACACTGCAGGGTCACACAGTTAATGACAGAAAATGATAGTTAATGATAGAGAAGGCCCATTTTAGTGCTGTTTTTGCAGAAGCATACAGAAGCCCACTCGTTTTTTAAAATTAAAAGTCATCTATTTTTGAAAGGTGTTTGAGAATTTGGTGATTTCCCCTTTAATTAAGTCCTTATCACAAGAGCATGATAAATCAGTAACAAGCATTGGCAAGTATATGTAGGAAACTGCTGGTGGGAATGTAAAATGGAAAACAGTCTGGAAGTCCCTCAGAAATGTAAGCATAGAGTTAACATACAATCCAGCAACTCCACTCCTAGGTGTAAACCCAGAGAACTGAAAACATATGGTCACACAAAAACTTACAACTAAATGTTCATAGCAGCATATTCACAATTGCTTAAAAATGGAAACAACACAAATGTCCACCAATTGATGAATGGATAAACAAAATTGGTATATCTATACAACAGAATATCATTCAGACATAAAAAGAAATGGATGACTGATATATGCTATCCCATGGATAAACTTCAAAAACATCCATGTATAGCCAGACACAAAAGGCCTTTGTATAATTCCATTTATATGAAATGCCTGGAATAGGAAATCCATAGAGATAGAAATTAAATTAATGGTTGTCTGGGGCTGCAGGAAGGAGAAAATGAGGAACAACTGCTAATGGGTACAGATTTCTTTTGGGAGGTGACAAAAAAATCTGGAATTAGATAGTGACAATGGTTGTACAACCTTGTGTTTATACTAAAAACCAGTTAGAAGGATGAATTTTATGACATATGAATCATATCCCAATTTCTCTTTTTTAAAAAGGGTATGACAAATCAGGAATTATAAACCACAGACCATTGCTCTCAATCCTGATAGAAAATTCCCAGGAAGCAGCGCAGCATACAAGAGTGTGGACTTTGGAAAAAGAGGGAACATATTTAATCTCCACCCTTAAAATTTTGACCTCCAGAAGGCAGGAATTCTATTTAATTTTTCTAAGCATCCGTTGTCTTACCTTTAAAATGAGAGGCAATAGCACCTATTTCATGGGGTAGTTGTAAGGATTAAATAAAGCCATCCATGTAAGACAGCTAAGACTATAACACAGATTTAAGAGGGATAAATAAATGACTGCCTCTATAATTAGTACTTTTACAATTACTATTATTATTTTCACATTTTTCAGATTTTCATATCGAATAATATTTTTAGCATTATTCTTTTTTTATACTTCTAAGAACGAAGAGATTAAATGTTTCGTTTCTGTGAGCATAATCTTGGAAAATTCTTTAGAAGACATGGCTTAAAGAAAAAATTTATTTTTAGTTACTAAGCCATCTACTGTGACTGTTCCATGAAATAAATAATAATTAACAAAACAGCTGCTGAAAATCAAGTCACGTGAATTCATTCAATACACTGTTCTAAAGAACAGTAGAAATGTTTGTTCGTTGCGCCCCCTTGTGATATTTTAGGGAACTACCTTTACTCGAGACAAGACTTGGCTTTAAGCCTTGCAATTCAGTGTGGTCCTCAGATCAGCAGTATGGGCATTACATAAAACTTGTTAGAAATTCAGATCTTAGATTCCACCTCCTGAGCAGAACCTACACTTTAACAGTCTACCTGGGTGATCTGTAAGCACATTCAGTTTGAGAGTACTAGCTTAGAGCATATAGTAAACTATTTTTATGTGGGAAATAATATCTTACTATTCAATGTTCAGCATGGTGCCAGGAACTTTATTTTATAAAGATATTTGGAGTTAAAAACCTGTAATAACTAAAATGAACTATTCACGTTTAAAAGGTAGGCTTTTCCCTGACTGGTATGGCTCACTAGGTTGGAAGTCATCCCACAAACTCAAGGATTACTGGTTAGATTCCAAGTCAGGGCACATGCCTGGGTTGTGAGCCAGGTCCCCAGATGGGGGCATTCCAGTAGCAACTAATCAGCACATTGATGTTTCTCTCCCTTTCTCCATCCCTTCCCCTCTCTCTAAAAATAAATAAATAGCTCGCCTCTTCACACAACCACATCAAAATTACAACTAAAATATAGAAAAACCATGACTCAGGACCATCAGAAAGCAAGTTGAATGAAGTCTGACAACTACAGAATTAAAGTAATCACATCCATCCAGACTGGTAGGAGGGACACAGAGGCAGAACAGGTTTATCCCACATCCACATGTGGTGGATAAAAATTTGGGAGGGATATCTCGGAAGTGAGGAGTCCCAGTCCCACACCAGGCCCCACAGCCCAGGGTTCTAGTGCCAGGTAGATAAGTCCCCACCACTTCTGGCTGCAAAAACCAGCGGGGATTGAGTCAGTGAAAGAAACTTCTGGAGCCCCAAGCAGTTCTTCTTCTTTTTTTTTTTTTCCTGGCACCCTGCCCCCCCCCTTCTCCCACATTCAGTCTCCACCCAGTTGTCCATGTCCATGGGTCATTTATACATGTTCTTTGACTAGACCCTTCCCCTTCCTAAGCAATTCCTCTTAAAGAACCAACACATGAACTCACCTACTCGGACCCACTCCGCTCCCTCTGAGCTCCAGCACCAGGGTAGCAACTTGAAAGGCACCTGTGGCATACAGGGAGAAACCAGTGTCTGGCATCAAGGGGAGCAGAGGCCATTGTCTCCCTTCCTAAACCCTCCTCCCACAGAGCAGGCAAGCTGATGCCATATCTGAGACTCCATCAACCTGGCTAACACTATTTGACCTTCCTTGGAGATCCCCAGAGACTCCACCCCACCCACCTTTTGGGCCCACCCAAGCTGCTTTTCCATATGAATGGCTGGTTTTGGCTCCTGCTTCACAGCTTCCTAACTCCTCTCAAACAAGCAACAGCTGGCCTCAGTGAGCTCCAGGCCCTGCACTAGCAGAAGCCAGCCTAGACTCATAGCTTGGCTTTGCCTGGGAATCTCCAAATGCAGAACAAGCAGCATCCACCTCAGATTGCTTATAGCTCAGGCAGGTGCCCTGGTCAAAACACAGGTGGGGGCTGACCATGGTCTGGACCATCCAGGAAACCCCAGGGCCAGCACACCCAGTGGTCAGCTACAGACCACATCGGAGCACCACCACAGACGGCAGAGCTTGGTGGTCAGTAGTCACAGGCAGTCCTTGCAGCTGCCTGGCCGGGGTAAATCCTTCTGATTGATCTGCCAACAGCAATCAAGGCTCTACTACAAGAGGGGGGTGTACCCAGCCCACACGAAGGGCACACCTTGAGTACCCAGTTTAGACGATAGGGGAGGCTATGCCACTAGTGCCTACAGGACACCTATTATGTTAGGCCACATTACCAAGACATGGAGTCAAAGCAGCTCTACCTAATACATAGAAACAAACACAAGGAGGCTGCCAAAACAAGGAGACAAAGAAACATGACCCAAATAAAAGAACAGATCAAAATTCCAGAAAAAGAGCTAAATGAAATGGAGATAAGCAATCTATCAGATGCAGAGTTCAAAACCCTGGTTATAAGGATGCTCAAGGAACTTAGTGAGGACCTCAGCAGCATAAAAAAGATCCAGTCAGAAGCAAAGGATGCACTAATTGAAATAAAGAACAATTTACAGGGAAACAACAGTAGAGTGGATGAAGCCGAGAATCAAATCAATGATTTGGAACATAAGAAAGAAGAAAACAATCAATCAGAACAACAAGAAAATAATAATAATAATAAAAATTGAAGTTGTATAAGCAACTTTTGGAACAACTATGTTTGCATCATAGGGATGCCAGAAGAAGGAAAAAAAGAGCAAGAAATGGATATTTGAGGGAAAAAAAAAATGAAAGGAAACTTCCCTAATTTGGTGAAAGAAACATACATGCAAGTCCAGGAAGCACAGAGAGTCCCAAACAAGCTAGACCGAAAAAGGACCACACCAAGACACATCATAATTAAAATGCAAAGGTTAAAGATAAAGAGAGAACTTTAAAAGCAGCAAGAGAAAAGCAGAGAGTTACCTACAAAGAGGTGCCTCTAAGACTTTAGCTGACTTCTCAAAAGAAACGTTGCAGGTAGAAAGGGACTGGCAAGAAGTATTCAACGTGATGAAAGGCAACCTGCAACCAAGATTACTCTATCCAGCAAAGCTATCATTTGGAATGGAAGGGCAGATGAAGTGCTTCCCAGACAAGGTAAAGCTAAAGGAGTTCATCATCACCAAGCCATTACTATATGAAATGTCAAAGGGACTTACTTAAGAAACAGAAGATCAAAACTATGAACACTAAAATGACAACAAACTCACAACTACCAACAACTGAACATAAAAAATAAAAACAAAATCCAACTAAGCAAACCAGAATAGGAACAGAATCATAGGTATGGGGATCATTTGGAGGGTTATCAGCTGGGAGGGCAAAGGGGGAGAAATGGGGAAATGGTGCAGGGACTAAGCATAATTGATTGATACAAAATAGACATAGGGAAGTTAAGAATAATATAGGAAAGGGTGAAGCCAAAGAACTTACATGCATGACCCATGGACATGAACTAAAGGGGGTGAGATTGCTGGAGGGAAGCAGGGTACTGGGCAGAGGGGAGCAAAGGGAAAAAATAATGCAATACTGTAACAACATACTAAAATATACTTTAAAAAAAACAGGTACTTTTTTTTTGCAAGAGTTTTTCTTTTTATTTATTTGTTTGTTTATTTATTTTTAGAGAGAGGAGAAAGGAGAAAGAGAGGAAGAGAAACATCACTGTGTGGTTGCCTCTCATGCACCCCTAACTGGGGACCTGACGTGCAACCTAGTCATGTGCCCTGACTGGAAATTGAACCAGCGACACTTGGCTCGCAGGCTGACGCTCAATCCACTGAGCCACAGCAGCCAGGGCTTAAAACAGGTACATTTTAATATGTGTTATACCTCAGTGAAATCAATTCTTTTTTTCTGAAAAACACATTTATAGGGGTTTTCATTGGAAAAAAAGAAGGAACTGCCCTCGAAGAGACTTACAGTTGCTAGGTGTCAGTTGGAAGTGGACTATGGAATGCTCTGGCATCACTGATGAGGTCAGAGAAACCCGGTGGCAGTTTGAAACCCAACAGTCATACCGTGCAACGGCCACAGTCAGTACTGCTCACCTCGCCAGCGCAGTGAATATGTGAAGGTCTCACAGCACTGAGGGCTTTGATCTACACTTCTATACCAGGCTCATTCCCAGAGAAGCAAGATCAGCCTGGCCTAATGGACAAGGCCATCAGGTCTCCAGTGGCGTTTCTAGGACCCGCCCCCTCCCCACCCCGGTGCTCCTGCTGGCCCCCTGGTGAGAAGGCATAAAAGGAGGAGCATCTAGAGGTAAGGAGAAGAGGACTTTGAGAGCTGAGAGCTTGATCTGGTGGCCCAAAGCCAGCTAGACCAAACTGTGTCTCTTCTAGGGAAGAAGCAGAAGTGAGAACCAGGGTGGTCTTCCTGCCAAGACATGGGCACGGGACAGGTTAGGGGACAAAAAGGTTTATTTTCACAGGTCTCCACTATACCTGGAAGAGAAATTATAGGAAAATAAATGTGTAAGAGGCTCTCAAACTCCAAGCCCAAGATGTACCTTTATCTAGAACTTACACTCTTCCTAGGTAACCTCAGTAACCATCAAACCCCTTCCAATGCCACCAACCCCTTCCTCCAGGTGGGGGTCATAGGCCACAGGTGCTCAAGCCCTGATTACTATTGACTTCATCTGTGTAGGCTTTGCTCACTATGATGTCATCAGTATAAAGAGGCAACTCAAACTGGGGCAATTAGAAAGGACAGTCAGGCCATCTGACCTTAGCCAGGACCCCTGGGTCATATTCCATCACTTCACTTCTGTGGGCACAAGAAAGCCAACATTTTACAGCATTCTAACCAAGCACATTTCGTATACTTACTACTAAAACCTAACCAAGGTCTGTACTATGAGACTATAGATTTATGTTACGATTGAGACTATTCTTCAAATAATATCAATAACGGCTAGTACTGCCCTGACTGGTGTGGCTCAGTGGATTGAGCACTGGCCTGCGAACCAAAGGGTTGCTGGTTCGATTCCCAGTCAGGGCACGTGCCTGGGTTGTGGGCCAGGTCTCCAGTTGGGGGCACATGAGAGGCAACCACAAATTGATGTTTCTCTCCCTCTCTTTCTCCTGCCTTTCCCCTCTCGCTAAAAATAAATACATAAAGTCTTTTAAATTTTTTCCTTTAAAAATAGTAATAGTAACGGCTAGTACTTATTAAGCACTTACATTGTCCCAGAAACTGTGCTAAGTGTACGAAATGCATAATTTCACTTAATCCCCACAACATTCTACGAGGTGGTTACCATCATCCCCATTTCACAGAGAAGCAACTGGGGCTGAGCCACTTGCCCAAACAGTAAATTAAGAGGAGGAATTTGAACCCAGGCCTGACTATTGCTCTAGTTATTATTCCCACCACCACCATGGGATCATTTGGTTATAAAGCAAGGGGAAACAATTGCCTCTCGCACACCTGCAACTGGGCACCTGGTCCACAACCCAGGCATGTGCCCTGATTGGGAATCGAACGCGTGACCTTTTGGTTTGCAGGCCAATTCTCAATCCACTGAGCCACACCAGCCAGAGCCATGAGGCCAGATTTGGTAAGAGCAGGGAGTGGGTAGTGGAGGAACAGGATTTTATTACAGCAAGGCTAATGAGGTGCTTCCTTATTCAGAACCGGGCATCCTACTGAATGGTGAAGGTCAAAACGTACGCACCAAGGAGACCCAAGGAAGGAGAGGGGATGTGAGTTCGGGGAGTGGAAAAGTTTTCAGGAGCAGAGAGCCATCCACCAAGGGGCAGGGCTCAGATGAGCAGGATATTCCTGGCAGAGAACAGATGAAAGACCAAGGGCTCAGTCCTACAAAACTGAGTCCAGACACCGGTTGCAGGTCCTGGTTGTCACCTGTGTTTCTGACTGAACGGCTGTAGGTAGTAGGATTCCATGACCCCTTCCTCTGGTTCAATTAATTTGCTAAAGTGGCTCACAGAATTCAGAGAAATATTTTACCTACCACGTGACCTGCCTATTATAAAAGGATCTAACTCAGGAACAGCCGGGGGAAAGAGATGCACGGGGCAAGGTATGAGGAAAGGCCTGGAGCTTCCAAGCCCCTCCCAAATCACGCATTCACCAACCTAGAAGCTCTCCGAACTGGGTCCTCTTAGGGCTCTGTGGAGGCTTTATTTCATAGTCAGGATTGATGAAATGATCGGCCATTGGTGATGGGTTCGACCTCCAATCCCTCTCCCCTCCTGGGAGGTAGGGGTGCAGGGAACCTGAAAGTTTTAACCTAATCACATGGTTTACTGTCCTGGCCACTAGCCTCCAAGCTTAGAAGCTTTTCAAAGGTTGCTTCATTAACATAACAAAAGACCGCTTTAGTACTGTTGTCCCTTAGGAAAATCCAAGTGTGTTTTTCTTTTTTTTTGTTATGTTTTTTTCCCCCTTATATCCTCTTCCACCTCCCCCCACCACCATCCCTCCTCCGCTCCCCTGCGATCACCACCATGTTGTGTGTCCAAAAGTTCTTTTTCTTAGGAGCTCTGTGTCACCGACAGGGACAGAGTCAAAACCAAGTATATACTTCCTACCATAAGTGACAATATCACAAGAGGCAAGTGACATCCCCAGGTCACCAGGTCCTCACACAGAATCCCACACAGCTCCCACTGCAGACAATGGAGCAGGAGTGGACACAAAACTGAACAGAACGCTGAACTATGAAATCTTGTCCTTATCCTGCAACTTGCCTTGACAAACCAGGCTGGAAGTTTGCTTTTAGACTCCCAGCAAAAAGCAGGAAAATGAGAGCTGACCTGTACTCTTCATAGGCTTTGCACTTCCTTGTACCTACCCCCTTCTCCAGGGCCTTAGGGGGTCTTCAGACCAAAGGAGAGAGGCCTGAAACTAATGTGTCCTCCCTGGCCTGGGTGTGCTATTGCAAGCCCAGGATGCAGGGACCTTTCCACAGCCAATAGTGTCACATCTCTGGTCCCTCAAGCAAGGATCATTGGACATGGTTGTCACTCTACTTCCTGTTGCCCTGTAGGGTCTCATTAGGGTTTGTGAAAGTCTTGAACACTGTAGGACTTCGTCCTGCCGCCCCAGAACAGAACGACCTAAGATCGTCACCTCCCGGGAAAGCCCCCCGGACCCTCTTCCCCATTAGGAACCCTTGAACATCAGAGGTACAGAAGCCAGTTGATGTAGAACTTCCCAAGCGGGAGCCTGTTTCTCAGAAGGACTCCTGATCTTTCCCACCTCCAACTTCAAAGGTTTCCTACTTTACCCGAAAGTTTCTGGCAGCTCCTCCAGCTTGACCCACAGGTGTGGATTCTCAGGATCCGGACTGAATTATTCGAATCTTTTGTTTAATGATTATAAATCCAAATAGGTCTTTACTGGGCACTTCTCCCTGAAGGCAGGGTTTTTTCTACTCACTTACCTGAGTGGTGTCATTTAACACTCCCAGCAAGGCTAAGAGGTCGGTCCCATTAGCCCCAGTTTAGATAAGAGGAAACTGAAACATGAAGAGGTCAAGTTCACAGGACTAGGAAATAAGGGGACAAGATTCTTCGTCTTACTCTGGCGCCCAGACTCCTGATTCCTCTGCTCCATTGCTGGGCTGTCCCGCAGGGTATTTGCTAGCCACTATGGGAGTTCTTTAAGTTTAAATTAAGTACAATTACAAATCCAACTTCCTCAGTCATCATAGTCACATTCCAAGTGCTCAGTTGCCACACATGCCTAGTAGGTAACTTATCACAGAGTGCAAACATGGAACACTCCCCACCTCATGGTGCGTTCTCCTAAACAGCTTGTCACCTGATTCTTCTTGTTTATGCATCTGGACAAGGAGCAAAGTCACTGCCTCTCTATTCACTTCAATAACTCCTAATGCTTTTTTCTTTTCTTGCCGCCAGCCTTCTCTCGTCTCCAGGAGCTGGGACGGAACCCTCACCACCGAGGCGCAAGGAAAATGTTCTAGGAACTAAGCGCTAAGACCGCACATCAGGCCTCCCACCCTTGTTTCAATTGCCCACCACCAGAGCTTCAGTGAGTGAGGTCCTCAGTAGTGGCCTCAGGCAAAGGGGTTTCTCTCCGTCTCAGCCTGGACATTACTGCTGTCCCTCAGGAATGAGAGTGCCCTCCTGACGCCCACGCTATGTTATGGCCAGTTGTCCCTAGAAACAAGGGGTCTGCTAGCTCCTGTGGGATTAGAGGCCAAGGAAGGCCTGATTTTCATAAAATCCTGGGTTCCTCTTGGCTTTTCTACACTCAGAGCTTGCATCTGAAGAGAAAGCGCATTCTCTGGTTAGCTACCTGGTGGTTTCTTTCTACAAATGAATTTTGCTAAAGGAATGTGCCCAGAACGTGGGACCCTGAGCACCAAGTAGACTGGGCCTCCTCTACCTGCAAAGTCACATTCCCCAGGATGTCCCGGTCCCTTCTCCCCACAAATCTCCTGCTCTCTGGACCAGCATGAATGCTGGACCATCTTCCCTGGTCTTTGCCTGAGCAGCCTGAGCTCTGATTAATTTCTGGTCCAAGGACAGCCTCGTGCCACTGTATTTTTTCCTGCTAACTGTGCTTCCTATTCAGCTTGTTCCTCTGTGACCACACCCCCAACTCAACGCAGATGAGAAGGGGGCTGCAGGCTCTGCTTTCTGAATGCATGCCAACTGAATCTTGAGAAAGCAGAAGTCAAGGTGCCAGAGTCTTCTGAACCCCGTAATGAGGACTCATTCCACACCCCAGGCTGCAGTGACCTGCTACATGGAGCATCCTGACCATGAGCTTTGCTCATCCTCGGACAAGTCTCTACCAGGAAAACTGGAAAACTGGCTGTGTCCTCTCCTCTACGTCTGCTCTTCAATGTCGGACTCAGCATCAGACAGGAGGTCCCCAATGGACACATCTTCTCTACAGTAAGCCCCTCGGGAAAGATCTCTTTCCTTGTGACTGTCCCTCTCTCCTCAGCCAGGGGGTTGGTGCACTCCTTGTCCTTTGGACCTGCAAGTAGTGGGTATTAAGGACCCTTTTCCTGTTTGATGGTACCTAGAAAGCAAAGGTTTATAGGAAGAAGAGTGGAATGAGGACAGCATCGGGAAGAAGACGTTGACTGGAAGAAAAAGAATTTGCAGAACATTTGCTGCAAGAGCCGCTGTCAGTCTATGTTCATAACTCTTCTGTTAACTATGGGAACAGCCCCCACAAATGGATAGGAAAATTTCATTCAAAGTTTTGAAAACTGGGCAGAATTTATGAAAAGGCGATTCACACACACCTACAGACACACACATACACAGAGACATGCACACAAGGTCATTGAAAATGTCTAAGTGGGAATATGTTCAATTTCACTGATAGTTGGGGACATAAAGTTCAAGTAACTGTGAGAGGGCAGTTCTCACCCATTAGACTGGCAAAAATTAAAAACAGTGCAGGCAGAACGCTTGGTCAAGAACTGTGAGGGCTGGCATGATTTCTGTACACTGGCCCAATTTCTGTACCTTGTATATGTGGGGGCTGCAGAAACACGAGGCACTCGGGTCAGAGAAAAGAGTGAACCAAATCAACAGCCAGAGTAACTTGGCAGCGTCAGCCCCAACACACGGGCTATGCTGTGAGGGCCCATAGAGATTCTCACCTGAGTGGCAGGTTCACTCATAGACAGGAGATGAGGAAAAGCATTTCCTCCCTTTGTGTACAGGAGAAATGCAGACACCCCTTGCTCTCTGGAAAGGAGAGAGAAAATCCCTTGTTCCTCAGAGAAGCGATGGGAAGGGTCCTAGATTCTCACTTGAACCTTTTGGAATGTAAGGGCCAACGAAGCCCCAGGACCTCAGGCTTTTGCAACCAAGAGACATCTCAAAGACAGCACCCCGGTATACGTGGCACGGTGGAAGCTGAACCTGGGGGTCTAGTCCAGGTGGTAATCATTTTTCCCTCCTAGGAAGATTAGAGAAGTTTTATTGCCCTTTTGAATTAGAGGAATTAACAAATGGCTATAGATCCAATTCTCATAGCATGTGAAACAGCAACATGTGCCTAAAGAAAGGAAGGCAGAGACATCTATCTGTCTGGATAGTGAGCACCTTTTTCTGGGCAAATGCATTGAAAAAAATTAACTGAAACTGAACACAGCCTCTCACAGCAACAACAGCTGGTACACTGATACAAGTGGGTTCCTAGAACACTCACATAGCAGGGGAAACCAGTACTACAAGGGACCTACCCTTCAGAAGATAATTCCAGGGCTTTTTGGGTCCCCCCTCCCCTTGTATATCTTGACCGGGAAGAATTTCCATTATGTATGCAAGTGAGAAAGACAGAATGCAAGAGATACAAAAAATATCTATTTTGCAAAAACAATGAAAAAGCTTACATGTACATATACCATATCTATGCATAATATAGACCACGGAGAAAGATGTGGGAGAGTATACTTTTAATATTAATTGCCTTTGGGAGAGTAGAGATGCAAAAGGGTTAAATGCAGCAAAAAGAAAAAATATGCATAGCTCAATATCCAAGGAAAGTTTAGGGTATAGAATTTCCTCTGTGATATTAGTAAAGTATATAGAAATAAATGTGTTCATGGATGGGGAATAGAACAGGATATCAACAAATGAAAATGTCTTTTCAGGTTTATTTATTCACTCAACAAACGTATTGAATGTCTACTCTGTGCTAGCACTGTTCTCATCTCTGGAGAGAAGACAGGCCTAAATAATATCCTAATTCATGGAGTTGACTTTTCTGTGCGAGAAATAGACAGTGACTTACGGTCAAAATAAATTCATCAGGAAATGTCAGGTGGTGATAAATGCTATGATGGAAAATTAAACAGAAGGACCAGAGCAATACGGCAGCTGTTTTAAACAGGAGGATAAGGGAAGGCATCTCTCTAGAGAAGCAACACCTGAGTGGGGACCTGAACGAAGTAGGGAAGCAGTCATCGGCTTCCCCTTCCCTGGCTCAAGCCT
The DNA here is from genome assembly GCF_987537825.1 of Furipterus horrens. Lineage (NCBI taxonomy): Eukaryota > Metazoa > Chordata > Mammalia > Chiroptera > Furipteridae > Furipterus > Furipterus horrens. The sequence continues at coordinate 184,575,338 of NW_028327174.1, read as the reverse complement.
CATGGGGCTCCCATCCCCCACCCCTCATTGCCTGTTTTCTGTCCACATTTCAGAGGATTCCAATTAATGGATCCCAAAGCCAACCCCAGAGCTCTTTAGTATGGTCTAACTAGCCTGGGGTAGAGGTAGTGAGCACACACCATTTCCTGGAAACATGATGGTATAGGTAGAACAAACTTGTTCTGTGGGCAATAAGATGTCATAGTGAAATCTAAGTAATTTGGAGTCAAGAACTCTAGATTCAACCCCCGGTTCTCCTCCTTACTAGTTGCATGACCTTGAGCAAATTATTTAACCTCTCTGTAACCTTATTGATATAATGAGGAATAATCTCTCTATTCCCATAGAGAGGAGAGATTTTAAAGATTTAAACAGTGCCTGGTACATAATAAAATCTAAAAAAAAGAATCACTCTTGTCGTCACTTCTGTTACTATTTAATATTATTATTGCCACTGCTACTAACTGAAGGGTCAGCCCTTTCTTACAATGTTGACTCACACTGAACTTGTAAAATTTTGAGGACCTGGTTTAAATTAAGAGGTGAAGACAGTAATGGATAATGGGACACGACTGCTTTTGAATCCTGCGGTCCGGGCAGGCCTCTCTGAGGAGACAATATCTGAGTGGAATAAAGTAGTCAGACAATCCTTTTATTATTAGAAAAATGAGTTTTCATGAGGCAACATGGAGCCAACTGGAAGATGCTTTCGGATTCACTCTTAACCACCAACTCAATGAAAAATGAAAAAATTATTTACATCTGGAATATTTGTCACATGACAAAATATTTATTTGTGTTAAATATTCTGTTTTCACCTTTTATAAAAAGTAATAGGTGGTGATCATTTTTTTATTATTATTGAAATGCATGATCTTATTACAACACATTGGTTCATAATCAACAAACCTTTGTTTTTATAATGTCAGCTTTTCTAAACAATCTCTGAAAATTGTGGCACAACCCTGTCACAGAAAAATGATTCCCTATTTATTATTATGGCCACTTATTAACATTTTAAAATAAAGTTATGAAAAATTATTTTTTTGATTTTTGAAAAGAATAACTCATGATTTGAAGAATTCCCAAAAATTCCAAGAAACTCCTAATTTTCATTCTTAAATCTCTAAGATAGATATCTACCAGGAATTTGGAAATGTTACATTCCAGAGGGAGGAAAGAGTAACATATGGGGAAAACTGAATAGATAAGAAAATGTCAGCTGGTGTTAAGAACAATGAACTAAAATCAGGATGCAGGGCTAGATTGAGATGGGGGTGGCTGTTTTAAATAGGGTGGTGAGTGGTGGGGAAAACATGTAAACAGATAAAGACAAGAAAGTACAGGATGTCCGAGGAAGACATTGAGCAATCCAAGAGGGAATGATGATGGGCTATGGACTCCCAGAGGAGGTCCTGGCAACACTCACGTTTGGAGGTTTACTGTGAGGAGGCCCCAGGATCTGCACATGTAGAAGTAGGGAAACTGAAGTGGCCTGAGCACATTTAGAAATGACAAGGAGCCAGGTGTGGCTATAGCACAGGAGAGTGGCAGGTTGCTCTAGCTACAGAGGGAGAACTGGGACAGGTACAGAAAGCATGCTTGGGAGTTTAGCTCACTGGAAACCGAGATCAAATCCTGGCTCTGATCTGGTTTATTCTGTGGAAGATGCCTCCCAGTGTGGCCGGATGGCTGAGGGCCTGAAGTCTCCCTTCCCCAAGTCCCTGCCAGGATTGCAGCAAAGACCACCGCAAGACATGTCCTGATGATCTAATTTTCTCACTTTTGCCTTCACACTTTAGAGTCAGCTTTTTCTTCCAGACAGCATTGACAGAGATCCTGGTTGCCTATCCAATATTCATTTCCTGTCTTTTGCTTAGTAATAGAACTCCCAGCTTCAGCAAAGCATAAAACTACTTGGAATAAAAACCTTATTGCCCAGCATCGCTTGTGAGTAGAGCTAAGTTCCAAAATGAGATATAAATAAAAGTGTGTGGGAGCTTCCTGGAAATCTTAAAAGACTGCTGGATTATGCCTTCCTTTCTTCCTTTCTCTTCCTGCTTCCTGTTAGGCAGGATGGTGGTATGATAGAATGTGAGCCCTATCACCGTGGACCAACAAGATGGTGGAGAAACCAAGAGCAACCTGGTTCCCATGATTATAGGACTGCCCTTCCAGCCTTGACATCTTACCTCTGACCTTTGTTTAAAGGATCAATAATCTATCATATGGTTAAGTCACTCTCATTTTGAGCTTTCCATCATTTGTGGCCAAAGTCCTAGACCGGGAAAGGATATGCAATTTTTTGGTTCTGTTTCTGTTCTGAAATATGTTCATATTCCAACGTTGCTGCCCTTGGGGAAAAACAGTTCGTTCCAGTACACTGAAAGTTGAGAGGAGGCTAGAGCCTTCCCCGGAAGCAGGTGCGCCAGGTATGCCTGGTAAAGTGTACTGACCATAGCCACCCACAATACTCCCACATTCTCAGTCCAACTGGTTGTATCTCCTCTGCTGTGTTTTATTAATTTCACAAGGGCTGCCTTATTCGCCTTTGAAGAAAATGTTTAGGCAGGATTGGCTTGAGAATTCGTCGGCAGCCGTCCGTCTTGAGAGACGATGGTGTAGCTTCTTAAGAGTCTATCTGCACCGCCGAGAATGGCTGTGCAGTCCGACTCGGGAGTAACACGTTATCTGTCTCCTCCCGTGTTGAATCGACATCTTGCGATGACGCTGGAGTGTCCTCTCCAGTGAAGCTGAAGCTACAGAGCCTGGGCAGGGTGATATGGAGGGTCTGCTGTTGCCCATGCAGCAGACCCCCCCTCTCTTCGCAGCAGAAGGGTCCAAGGGAAAGACGGAGTCAATACAGCTTGGCTTCAGGTGCGCCGCAGGAGTTGCCGGTGTTGACTACAACGTCAAACCGCCTTAGGGACTCCGGCTCCGGATTTTCTGTCGGGGTTTACTCCCTTAGCCTTTCCCCTGAAGAGGTATGCCGCAAGGCAGCGGAGGTTTTTTGGAGTCAGAGTTTTCCTTCTCTGATGTGCCCTGACTGGAAGATCGAACCAGCGACACTTAGCTCGCAGGCCGACGCTCAAGCCACTGAGCCAAACCAGCCAGGGCTAGCTTGAGAATTATGGTTACCCTTTTATGCATTTACTGTTTAGTGAGCACCTACTCTGTGCCCGTCACCATGATAGCCATGTTTAGAAAAAGGAAAGCAATGAATCTGATGTTCCCTGAAGATCAGACCACTTGAGGAAACAATGAATTCCATTGGGGGTAAAGGGTCACATCATTGACAAGCTCAAGCATACCCAGAGGGAACCCAGGATATGATAAATGGCTGGGCCACACCCTAACCTTACATTTTTCAAAACTTAAGGCCTAAACGTAAGGGCAATTCAGGGTATGGGAGATGTCCTATTTTGATCTAACTAGAATCCTTTGCCTCCTTATCCTGGGAACCAATTGCCCTGCTTTGTAGAGAGGCTGCCCCTTCCCCATTCCTTGTGATTCTCGAGGGGCTCTCAATTGTGGTACCATGACCTCTGGCCACAGGGACAGATACATGACCTGAAGCAGACCAATCAAAGCCCTTCCCCAGGGCTTTTGTCTTTTTCCCTTTGGCTCGTGGGTTAAATGATGTGTTTGCAGAGATGGTGGCACTCCACCCATATGGAAGAACTTGAAATAATTAATCAAACACACGAATAGATGACAAGCTGAGAACTGCAGAGATGGACTGTAACTGGAGCAAAGGCAGTCATGCATTATTAAACGACAGGGATACATTCTGAGAATGTCAGCGTTAGGCAACTTCAATATGCAAACATCACTTACACTTAAATCAAGCACAGGAGAAAATCGTGCAATCAGGAGACAATGTAAACAGACATATGAGGCAGCTGCTGGCACACTGATTCACAGCCATCTTTTATAAGTAACAAGAGTACACTCTAAAATAACAAAAAGTATAGTAAATATATAAACCAGTAACATAATCATTTATTACCATTACCAACTATTACATACTGTACATAATTATATGTGCTATACTTTTATACTACTGGCAGGGCAGTAGGTTTATCAATATCAGCATCTCCACAGAACACATAACATCTTGTACTATGACATTAAGACAGCTACAACATTACTAGGCAATAGAAATTTTCCACTCCATTATGTTATGGGACCATCATCATCATCTATGGGGTTCTTCATTGATTAAAACTTTGTCATGTGGTGCATGACTATAGAGGAAAAAGAAGTGCACTCAAAGTTACCAAAGTCTTGGAATGGAAAAGTCACTATTGCAGCCAGCCAGCCAGAGAGACATCATCTATCCATCCGTCCGTCCATCCATCCATCATCCATTCCTCTATCCATCCTACAATGAATGAACCCATCCATTCATCCAACCATCCATCTAGCCATTCAATAAACATCTTTCTTTGCTCTCGATTTGTGCTAAGTGCTGTGTCTATAAACACAGGAGAAGTTGGGCCTCATTTTTAACCTGAGAGAATATAAAGGTCTTCAGAGGGAGGCAGACAGATAATCAAAATAATACCACAAAGGGTCAGAGGTGCTGGAACAAAAGAGTGTGTCTCACTCAATGACACCATGAAGGAAGTAACAGAGCAGGATGGGGCTGTGTTAAACATAAGTGCAGAGTAGAGGTGATACTGAGCTAGATAGAAAGGAGGTACTAGGCAGGAAAAAGGCACCTTTTCGGGGTGAAGGTGGAAAGTTAGGTCAAGGAGCTCCAAGGCATGAACCACCATTGGCCTTTAGAGCAAGGTCAGCTGTAGATATTGCTAAAATGTGAGATAAGACTGAGGCCAGGGGTTCAATAGAACCCCACATAACTAGATGACAGACCAGGGTCCACCAAAGGATTGTAATCAGGAAATAAATCTAACCTAAATTGAAATTTTTTAAAAAGTTGCTAACAGTAGTATAGAGGATGGATGGGGTGATGGCATAGTTTTAAGCCTACAGTCAGGTGTACCTGTTTTCATCAGCTCTGTCTGTTTTGATGCCATGGTGAACTCCAAAGAGCTCAAAGCTCTGGAGCCAAAGGATCTCAGCCAAGGTCCATGCTCTGTCATTTTTCTGGATATGATATACCAAGCAGTTCATTTAACTACTTGGAGCCTCAATTTCCTCATCTGTAAAAAGGGAATAATAACCCACTGTGAGCGGTTGTTACAAGGACTGAATGAAATAAATTGTGTGACAGCATCTAGTAAACTTCACATCACCAAACAAATGCACAGATTTGTTGTTTTGTCATGAAGGGCATTTTTGTCAAGGTATTATCAAATGAAATTTATAATGATGTTTCATGCATGATGTATGACATGGCATTTGGAGATAACAGGGTTTTTTGAGGTAACAAGATGGACTGGGTGAAGAAGGCTGGGCCTACAATTTTAAACAGATCCAGATGACAGGACATCATTGGGTTATATAGTGAAGGGCTATATATGAGTCCAAACCAGAAAATCAGTAAAGAGCGAAGGCAGAAGCAAAAAGTAAGCACCACAAGCCAAGGTCCAAACCAAGTACAAGGTCCAGATGCCCATCCAGGCAGCAGAAAGAGACAATCAGCAGAGATCCAAGTGGAAACCACAAGGCAGAGATCTAAGCCACCAGGGTAGGTGGCATGAAAAGAGTTTGACATTTCCTTCTACAAAGACTTGGTCTTGTTCATTCAATACATCTAGTATCAACCACATTTCAGGGTCTAGGAATACAAAGTGAAATAAGTGAAGGAGCTATCAATCCAATGGGAACACAACCTGATAGGGGAAACATGGAGTATCCTTGGAGCAACAGGAGGGGCATCTAATCCAGGCTAAGCTGTGTCGGGGACAATTCTGGAAAAGATCAAGACTGAGTGGGGTTTTAAAGGAGGAATCAGAGTTAGCCAGGTGAACCAGATGCAGATGGAGGATGAGGGCATTCCAGGCAGCAGGAACAGCATGATCAACGGCAGGGAAGCAAGAAGCAGGAAATGCAAGCAGTCTATGTGCTGTGCCATAAATCAGGATGACAGGCAGGGCGGGGTAGCTGCAGGTGACGGGAGAGGAGGCTGGAGAGGTTGACAAGAAAGCTTCCTGGGCCAGGCAAGGAAAGCTGGGACTTCATCCTGAAGGCCATAGGGAGCCATGGAAACAGGTGATTCATAGAACAAGAAGAGGATTATTGAAAACCAAGTTGCTATGACCGAGGGGACAAAGAAAGGGACTTGGGTACAGAGGAGGCGGTGGACCAGGAAGACACAAAGGAACAAGGCAGGAGGCTGCATTAAGAGTGTCCAAAGAAACAGAATATGTGTATTAAGGAATTGGCTCCAGAGAAACAGAATATATACTTAAAATTTTATTATAAGGAATTGGCTCACATAATTATGGAAGCTGAGAAGTCCCAGACCTGCAGTTGGCAAGCTAGAGACGCAGGAGAGCTGATGGCATGGTTCCAGCCCGAGTCTGAAAGCCTGAAAACCAGAAGAACTCACGGTGCAAGTTCCAGTTCAGGTCTGAGTGTAAAACCACCAGAAGTCCAGTGTCCCAGCTCAATAACAAGCAAAGAGCATGAAGTCTCCCTCACTCCACATTTTGTTCTATCAGACATTCGCTGGATTGGATGAGGTCCATCCACATTGGTGGGGGACAATGTGCTCCCCCAGGTTTACCAATTCAAATGTTAAACTCATTCAAAAACACCCTCAACATACACACCCAGAATAATGTTTAACCAAATAGCTGGGCACCCTGTGGCCCAATCACATTGACACATAAAAATTAACTATCACAGAAGCACTGCCAGAATTGAGGTGCCACAACAGAGCAGCTCCTGCTGTTGACAGACTTGGGGGCTGAACATCTGCGCTGATACTTGGAATGAGGCCAAATGGGAAGAGGACCAGAGCCTAAAGAGGGAGTGAGGAGTCAGGAGTGGGCAACCAGGCTATTAGAAATTGCGATTAAAATATAAATCTATATTGATTGACAGAGAAAGATGTCCACTAAATAGTGTCATGTGAAAAAGGATTAAGAGGTGGCATTTCACAACATGTATGAAATGACTTCATTTAAAAATGTGTTTTGTGTGTGTGTGTGTGTATGCATGCACATGTGGGTGGGTACACACACACCTAGAGGAAAGTCTACAAGGACAAACACAGTATGTTAATTGCAGATTTTCTCTGGGAGTTGGAATCCCAGGTGACTTTTACTTTCTTTGTTATATCTTTCTGAATGATTTTTTTTTTTTGATATTTAAAATTGTCATGCATTAGCTTTGTAATCAGAAAAAAATCAATAACGTATTTCCATTCTGGAAAAAAACATATTTATAACTCCAAATGAGAATCTGACCAAGTCACCCTTGGCTTTCACTCTTGGATGGGTCCCCCTTGATCAAGCTCCTTGACATTGCCCAGAGGCTCTTCCATGCCATGGTTGCTATGGTTACTACTGTGGAAATATTGACCAGCTATCAGCTAGAGACCACTATTCTAACAGAATAGCCTCTCCCACTCACGCCCCACCAACACTGAGCCAGCACATTGCTGTTTGCCTCTGTAGACCCTTAGTTCCCCTGCTCCCCTTTCCTGCTAATTCTTCCCTCCTCTTCCTCATGAATTATTACTCTCCACGAGACTCAGTTCAGGCACCTCTCCTCCCAGAAGCCAAACCTAGGTCTCCACAGTCTGAGTTTAGTGAAATGACTTCAGACTTCTATTTACATCGGATGCATATCTCTGCCATAGCTCCTCCACACTGAGTTGCGGTTGTCCGTGGGAATTGATCTCAGGGCTCTGGTTCACGGCCATACTCAAAAACTTCTGGTTGACTAAATAGATTTTTTTGAGTGATCTGTAAGAACTGAGATCCAGGGTATATTTTATCATGACAGTTAACAGTGGGCCAGTGAAGATTTAGGAAGGGAAGATGTTAATGCTCTAATTCACAATAGTAGCCCTCCTCTCCTCTTTTTCTTGTCTTTTTTTTTTTTTCCTGCTTTCCTTTCCTCTTCCCTCTCCCAAGCCTAAATACACCTTCTTCCTTTTTCTTTCTAGACTGTTTCTCAATTTTGGTGCACAAAAAAAATTGCCTGGGAAGGCTGCTAAATGCAGATTCCTAGGCCCTGGCCACAGTCCTGATTTCTTAGGTCAGGAGTGGGATCCAGATATCTGCATCTTTTTTTTTAATTTGTAAGGCAAACTGTTTAATCATTCATTCAATTATTCTGTAAACCTTTATTTTTTCACTTTATTTGTTAAATTATAGTTGACATTCAGTTTTCTTTTATATTAGTTTTAGGGACATAGCATGATGGTTAGATATTTATATAACTTATGAAATGATCCCCCCCCCCAATAAGTCTAGTACCCACTTGGTACCATACAGAGTTGTTACAATATTGTGGACTATATTCCCTATGCCAGTTTGTACATCTTAATCCCTTCATCTTTTTCCTTTTAAATCTTTGATCCTTCTGGAAGAAATTTTGCCCCCAAACTCCCTCCCATCTGGTAACCATCAGTTTGTTCTCTGTATCTGTGAGTCTGTTTGTTTTGTTTATTTATTCTGTTCTTTAGATTCCGCACAGAAGTGAAATCCTATGGCGTTTGTCTTTCTCTGACTGACTCATTTCACTGAGCATGATACCCTCTAGGTTCACCCATATTGTCACACATGGTAAGATTTCGAGAACCTGCATCTAAACAAGTACACCAGAGGATTCTGATCCCCCTTTGAAAAACACTAATTTACAACGTGTAGGGTTTTTCATTTTCCTTGTCTACTGACATTCGCTGCAGGGGGGTGTGAATGGTGTTACCTACGACATCCACCATTTTCCCCATCACATTTCCCGATCCTGCAAACTTAAATCTCTCTCACTGACTCAGACCTCACACATGTTCCGTGTGGTGTGAGGCATGCTCTGCTGCTAAGTACCACCTTCCCAAGCCCTCAGTGCACCTGACTCACAAGCGTGATGACTTGATCTCATTTCTTATATAAGAACAATAATTATCACCATCATCAAAGCCACAATTACTGCCAGTTATTAGGTTTCTACCATGTGCCAGACACTGAAAAATACTTTACTAGCATTATCTCATTTAATATTCACAGCAATTCCAAGCGGCTGATACTATCATATCCCCAGTATCCCAATGAGGAAGCTGAGATTAGGAAGGTTATACCCAAGGCCATGAACTTATAAGTGGTAGAGTCATTTGAACCCAGGCTGACGTAACTGCAAATTACACGGTCTTCTCACTAGGGCTCCCGATTTATTCTCCTACCAAAGATTTCCAATAATAATAATAACAACAACAATAATATACTACATTACTTTTTACTTCAAAATTAATTCCGGAGGAATATAAGATTTAAAAGTAAAAAGATGATATCAGGGGAATAAATGGTAATGGGAAAAGTACAATAAAAAATACTTTTTAAAATGTAAAAAGATGAAACTTTAAAAGTATTAGAAAAACTTCTGGTGCCCAACAAGGTGGATAAAACCCACTGCCGCCTACCTCTCCCTAATCTCTAAATACAACTAAAAACTATGTAAACGATATCAAAAACAACTATCTGAAAACTGTAAAAAGTAAACAAACGTGGAGGGGTGAAAACTTGGAGTAGCAAGCTGTCCAGAGATTAGCTTTTCCGGGTTTCCCCCTCTTCCCTTGTGACTTAGAACTGAAGGCAAGCTCAGGAAGACCTAAAAATAGACATGTTTCTGCCACCCTGAAGAGGAATGGAAGTCCAAGAGAGAATTTAATTGAAGTTCTAGAAAAATAAAGCTACCTTTGCTTGACAGATCTGAATTTTGAGTCCAAAAATGTATATTCACTACAAATGTTTGTTGATTGAATGAATGAACGAATTGTGCTGGGGGTGGATCAGTGGAGTTGTAATGCTGCAAGCTCTTGGTAGAGCAGTCTTGGCTATTCCCCAAGAAAGACCGTAATTACTAAAAAGAGTATCTGCTTTCTAGTTCTTGCTTGGCCACTTATTATCTGTGGTTCCTTGAGTAGGTTGCAAGACTCTTGGGACTTAAAGTTTTCTTATCTGTGAAATGGGTGTAATGATACCTGTCCTGCCCTCCTCACAATGTCATCATGAGGACCAAGTAAGATAAACTACATGAAGATACTTTATATGGGATCGTAATAAGAGAATATGGACCACCCCCATCCTGTGACTCAAAAAGCAAGAGAAGAGGAAATGAACTCGAGGATCAGAGTTCCGTGGTACCCTTCCTCCCAACCAAAATGTTCTTCTAGAACTGGCAAGGAACAGCAACTTTGTTTTCCTGGGAACCACATCCATGCTAATTGAAGTCCATCAAGGATTGCATTCTCAATATTAGCAGAGCACACTTGATCAGGAAGCAATTCTCAGGGCACAAAATAGATTTATTTTCATTGTGAAATAGTCTGTCTGCTGTGCAACAACAAATTAAGCTCTGGGTGACTATTCCCGTAAAACACGTCCTGTGCCCAGCACTGCTATTATGGGGTGTATAGACATGGCAATGAATCAATTAAAACTCTGACACATTAAATGGAGCTCGAAGACCTGTTTCACAGGTTTCCCCGGAGGAGAATAATCATGTTGCATTATACGCTGGAATCGGATCGAGGCAAGATTTCTGAGTCAAGTTCTGGGCTCCACAAGACAGACTTTAGCTTTTCTAAATCATTTTTGAAGGACTTCTTAAAGGATTACAGCATTCAATTTTCCATTTGTCCAACAGCACCATGGTGGAGCAAGAGGGATTATCATTGTGTGGGCATCCTCCGGAAAACTGTAAGTTCCCTTTTAAAAAATCATTTAAAGCAAGAGTGAGAGCGTGGCAGTGTTTCTATGTGTGCCCATTTTGGAGTGAAAGAAAATATTAAGCCAGTAAAATCAGAGGTGTATCACGATGGAATTCCCTTTTTATTTTTATAATAGGGCTCTAGCACCAAAAGGGGCAGTCATTGCTTAGTCTCTGTGATAAAGGAAGTTCTAGAATTTCAAGAAAAGCCTCACAAAGAAGTGAATGAGAGAGTTAACAGTGGAATGTGGATGATGTTTGTGGTCACACTGCTTAAACTGTGCTTCTCTGATGGCAAGTAAGAATGTTAATGGTAAAACCAACATGTTTTTCTGGGCGAATTCAGACATCTGTGTAAACCATCTTCTGTCTCCATGCCTGAAAAACTTTTCTGTGCCTCAACCTGAATAAATAGAAGAGATTCTGAGGTTCAGGTGGTATATTTTCAGAAACGTCACCTACAAATGAGCTGCAGCAGAAAGAAGGGAAGACCAGAGCAAGCCAAGCATCAGCAGTGGGCATTGCAGAGGGACAGGTTATAGCCTGTCGGCGTGATAGGTGTGCCAGGAAATGGTCTGGGGGATGCAGCTGACGTCAAATTCTGCAGGCTAATTTAAAAGCAAAGAACTAGAGAGCAAAGAAAACATGAGGGTAGATTGCAAATGTCATGCTTTCCAGGCATTCCAGGGGGTGGGGAGGGGGGGTTGTGCCCAGAACCTAAGGACAAGGCTAGGCCTGCCCACTGGGATGTTCGGCTTTTGTACAGAACAGGACATTTTCAGAGGAAATGCTGTCGTGTTGCAGGAATCTGTTCAGTTAGGAAAGTAAAGATGTTTAACAATTCTGTTCATGAAGTCAACCTGCAATACTTTTCTAAGGAGGAGGAGGTGAGAGGGAGGTTGGGGATTCCCTTTTTAACCCAGTGCACTAGTCACTACGATTTTTCACATAGACCTTTTGTTCTTCTCTTGTTTAATTTGCATCTAAATCCTTAAACTTTCCTCCATTGTTTGGAAAAAATACTTATTTGCAGAATAATATGGACTTGTGTACGTTAATGCTTTCATAATCTTGGTAGAACAGTGGTCTCTCAGAGCTACTGAGGGGAGCTCAAAATATACTGGGATCTTGAAGTTTTGGGGTCCTGCCAAGGTCCTTGGGGCTGTAGGGACAGAAGGTGCCGTGCATTCTGGTTGGTGACCTGCCCTGCATTCTGCCCTTGCCCTTAGCCCTCTTGCCTCAAATGCATACTCCAGCCACACCGGCCTTTCACCTGTGAATTCATATTTTAAAAGTTTCCATTGTTAAAAGCAAACAAAAAAATTGAATATCACTAAATTATTCGATCTTTTCACTTCACAGAGAGAGGAATTTTAACTTCCCAAGGATTATAATGAGTTAATCAAAGGTAAACCAGCAACAGAAGCCAGGTCTATGGATAACCAATTCTGCCACACTGGTCTTCCTTTCCCTTTGTCCAAAGGAGAGAGGAGGGTCTTTTCTGCCTCATTCACCCACTACCTCCACTTAGCTCAACACTCATATTCAAAGTCTTACCCATACACTACTTCCTCCGCAAGGATAAAACTGTGTATAACCTCTGTAGAGTCACTCCAATTCCACAAACATTTATTGAGACCTTCTCTGGGCAGCCCTGAACCAAGTCCTGTAGGTTCAGAGATGTATAAGACACCGTTGCTGCCCGCATTATGTAGCCTGTTTCACTTAAAGGCATCTTATAATTGTACTAAGACAGAAATTCTCTTGACTAGATTGTATTGTTGAAATATAAAAGAAATGGAAGGAAACTAGTTTGGCAGTTCCTCAGAATGTTAAACATAAAATTACTATACGTCCTAGCAATTCCACTCCTAGGTATATACCCCCCCCAAAATTGAAAACAGGTACTTAAACAAATACATGTACACACATTCACTATTCACAGTACCCAAAAGGTGGAAATAATCCAAATGTCCATAAAAAAATGAATGAAAAACATAATTGTGTTATATTCATACAATGGAATATTATTCAGACATCAAAAGGCAAGGATTTTAATACTACCACCATTCAGATGAACCTCAAAAATATATTATATAAAAAGAGGTCATATATGGTATGATTCCATACAATGATTCTGAATACCTGAAATATATCCATAGCAACAGAAAGCAGATTGATGGTTGCCAGGGGCTGGGGGAGGGCAGAGGGGGATGGGAGTGACTGCTTAATGGGCACACGGTTTCCTTTGGGGGTGATGAAAATATTATGAAACTAGATACCAGTGATGGTTGCACAATATGGTCAATGTACTAAATACCACTGAATGCTTCAGGTTAAAATGATTAATTTTATGTCCTATGGATAAGCAGAGGGCTCTGAAGAGCTGTGAGACAGCCAGGAAGTGAGCTTAGAGTCCATGGAGCATCAGCTCGTGCAAGCCTAAAAGGTCTTTGGACTTATCCTGGGAGAAGTGGGATAGCAATGAAGACTTTGCTCAGATCTATGTTTCAGGCTGGACATTTTGAGTGGAAGGCTGACCACAGCGGGGAGGGTCTGGATCCATGGACACTGGGCACGTGGACTCCGCTGGCCCAGTGAGAGATCATAAGATATCTACCAGGATATAAAATACCTGCCTGATCACGTTCAGTTCAGTCACTGTAAACATCTCCCACTAAATATGAACTCAGAAATAATAACTGGGGTGAAAAACATCAGTCATGACTCCTTTTTAAATTGATTTTAAAAACAGTCTAAGCCCCTATTTTTGCACTAGCTTTGACACCAACAGTTTTTAAAGGACAATCAACCTGCTTCCTCTTTCTCTAAGGAGAATTCATAAAGATGTGTCTTTGAACAAGTATTATATGCTTCACCAAGGAAGAAAGCCTGGTTTTGATTGGAGCAAATTGCAGTCCAAAAATAGGTTTAGAAAAGGAGCTATGATCCAAAAGTAATAAATTTATTTTCTCAGTCTCAATTTGGGCCACTGTTGAATGTCAAGAAATGCTGCATGCTGTAACTTTTTTAAAGTAGCCAATAGAATTATTTTGTACAGAGAATAAAAATGTGAATGAAACCAGAATGAAAAATCTGACTTCTATATTTATCTAAGTATCAAAATCATGCAAAACCTATCAAATCAAACTTTAGAGGGAATTCAAAAGCCATCTACCTTGTAGTCAGTGTACCTACCAGTCATCTCTCCTGAGAATGACCAACTGTTCTGAGGGAAACCCCAGCTGAGGGGTTTCCAGGACTCGGGACATTCAGCACTAAGACCGGAACATTTGGGTGCTTGGCTTTCACCTCCGCCTCCACCAAAACCCCTTCCAAAAGTCCACCCTCACTGCAGGATCAGTTTCATTTGGAAAAGAGGAACAGGGAGAAGCTGGGCATCCCTTGGCATCCATAATGTGGGAAGATAGACGTTCAAAGACCAAGAACACATTTCACATGAGCTCTCAGACTCACGGCTTCAAACCTGGCTGTCACGACGATGATGTGGCTTCCAGGCAGGCTGCAAGGGGATGTTTTTCGCCTTCCAAATCATTCGCTCAACAAACTCCCACTGAGGTCCTCCCATTGACCAGGCTTGGGATCAAGTGTTGGGCTCCAGAGATGAAGCTGTGGCAGCCTGGCCCCAGGAGATGTTAGTGGGCTAGAGGCCAAGTAGAGGAGATGCATAACCAAAGTGAACACAATGTAATTAATAATTAGAGCTCCCAGCTCTCAAGAGCCAGATATTTATATGCATTATCTGTCATTCCTACAGCTACACCTCAAGGTAGGTATTATTACCCCCACTTTAAAAATAAACCAAACAAAATAAAAATTGAAGCTCAGCCCTGGCCAGTGTAGCTCAGTTGCTTGGAGCATTTTCCCGTAACTCAAAAGTTGCATGTTAGGTTCCTGGTCCAGCTTGGGTACATGCAACCCCCCACCCCAGTCCAGATGTGAATGATCCTCCCGCCACCCCCCTCCCCATCCAGGAGTGGATCCCCGATCCAGGGAATAAGGGAGGCAACCAATCGATGCATCTCTCTCCCACGGAATGTTTCTCTCTCTCCTTTCCTCTCTCTCTACAAACAATGAAAAAAAAAAATGTCCTCAGACAAGGATAAATTTTTTTTAATTGAAGCTGAAAGGGGTGGAACTTGTCCAAAATCACCCAGGCGGCAGTGGCAGAGGCAGGCTGTAAGTCAAGATTTTGAGCAAGTTCTGCTTGATTCCAAAAACTCTGCCTACTCTACTATTACCAGGTCCCTTTCAGCATGATCATGGTTAAGAACAAGGTCATTGATGTTTCTGCACTTACTCCAGCTTGTCTTAGCCTTTCATCAGAGAGCAACTATATCTACGCTCTGAATTGAGAGAATCGCCAGGTTGTAAACATTCATGCTAATGACAGGGGCAAGGTGGGGTAGGAAAAGCTGGATATTTACATTTAATTAACAGATAACTGGAAACTGCTGTTAAAGGCTAGATCAAGATGGCATATGGAGAAGAAAGTAAGGCTTCGTGACATTGGATTTGACGCACCAAAAGCATAAGCGACAAAAGAAGAAAATACACATATTCGACTTCATCAAAATGAAAAACTAATGAAATGAAAAGGCAACCAACAGAATGAGGTGAATATTTGCACATTACACACCTGATAAAAGTATTAATATCTAGACTATATAAAGAACTACTAAAACTCAATGACAAAAAGTAACACAATTCAAAAATGAGCAAAGTACTAGAATACGTATTTCTCCAAAGACATACAAATGTCCAATAACGACATGAGAAATGCTCAAAATTACTAAACATTAGGGAAATGAACATCAAAACCACAATGGGATACCACTTCGCGTCCATTAGGATGACTATCATCAAAAAATAAATAAATAAAAGCAAAAAATAAAAAACCAGAAAATAACAAGTATTGGCAAGAATGTGGGGAGATTGGAACCCTTGTGTACTGTTGGAAATGTAAGCTAGTGCAGCCACTAGTGAGTATGGCAGTTCCTCAAAAAAAACTGAAAACAGAACTACCTTATGGCCCAGCAATTCCAATTCTGGCTATAGGCCCAAAAGAATCAAAAGCAGGATTGTGAAGAAGTATTTACACACATGTTTATAGCAAGATTATTCACAGTAGCCAAAAAATGGAAGCAACCCAAGTATCCCTTGAACGTAGTATGCACGTATGGTAGAATATTACTCAGCCTTTAAAAAGGAAATTCTGACGCATGTTATAAAATGAATGAAACTTGAAGACATTATGCTAAGTGAGATGAGCCAGTCACAAAGCAACAAGTACAGTGTAATTCCACTCATATAAGGTATATAGAGTAGTCAAATTCACACGAACAGAAAGGAGAACAGTGGTTGCCTGGAGATTGGGGAATGGGGTCGGGAATAAGTGTGGGTGTTTACTGGGTACAAAGTTTTAGTTTAGGAAGATGAAAAAATTTGGGCGTGGATAGTGGTAATTCTTACACAACAATATGAATGTACTTAACGCCACTGAACTATGTACTAAAAATGGTAAATTTTGCTTTGTATATTTAACCAGAATTTTTTTAAATCATATACAGAGCGTATGTATCTACAGACCTTGACTTCCACCCCAAATTCCCTTTAATGACAGAAAAAAATATGCTTTTAAAAATCCATTAGATAGAGAGTTCATTGGTACAGAGTTTCAGTTTTGCAACATGAAAATAGTTCTGGAGATGCAAGGTGATCAGGGCTGCACAAGAGCATGAATGTATTTAACACCACTGAGCTATACACTTAAAAATAGTTAAGTTGGTAAATTTTATATTATATGCATTTTACCACAATTAAAAATAAAAATCCATTAGAACACCAGAAAGAAAGAATGGGTGCTACAAACCCACCATAAAATGTGAGGAATTTCTGAATGATAGAAAGCAGATGGAATTGGACTGATGGACAGACAGGAAGGAAGGAACTTCAGCTTGAAATCCAGGCATACCTTGGAAATACTGTGGGTTGTTGCAGAGCACCGCAGTGACGTGAGTCGAGGCATACCTCAGCGATACTGCAGGTGGGGTCCGAGATCACCGCAATAAAGCGAGTATCACAATAAAACTTGTCATCATCTTTGTGCTGGTGGAGAGTCTTACTTCCCATTTGTAAAAGAAAAAAGAAAAAGCACACCTGTGAAGTGCAATAAAGTTAAGCGCTATACAATAAGGTCTGCCTGTACCTGCAAGAACCTCTCGGTGAAAAAGCGTGAGGGAAGAGAAAGTGATTGACCAGGAAATTAACTGGGTGCTTTGTAAGAGTGGCCATCAGTATCACCTGGAGGAAGGTTCAGGCATAGATTGCTGCGCCCCGCCCCAGAATTTCTGATTCTGTGAATCTGGGGTGAGACCTGAGGATCTGCATTTCTAATAAGTCTCCAGGTGATACTGATGCTGCTGGTTCAGAGACCATGATTTAAGAACCACTTTGAGGAGCAGCTACACCTGTTGCCCCCCCCCCACACACACACACACACGCCAGCACCTTTAACGAGAGACACACAGCGGCATCTCTCCCAAGTGCAAGTACTGAGTGTAGAGTCTGTGGACCCAAATTTCTAGAAAA
This sequence comes from Furipterus horrens, assembly GCF_987537825.1. Classification (NCBI taxonomy): domain Eukaryota; kingdom Metazoa; phylum Chordata; class Mammalia; order Chiroptera; family Furipteridae; genus Furipterus; species Furipterus horrens. The sequence continues at coordinate 184,557,878 of NW_028327174.1, read as the reverse complement.
TGCAAGGGGTGAAGACAAGGAATCTCCATACAGGAGCCACCAGCACAAGAGCCAGTCTCCCCCACCGTGATGGGAGGCTGTGACTGGGACCTCACCGACAGTCATCAGAACTTACAAGACATTTCTCAAGTCAAGGAGGAGAAGGCAGCCAAGAACTGCCAAATATTTGAGGACACACCAATACTGGGGGAGAAACACACCAATGTCAAGAATGAAAATTAATTCACAAGGAAATAGAATTAACCAAACTAAGAGATGCTAAAATATGTATTACTAATACTCTCAGACAGACTCTAAAGGCACACACCCACACCAGGAAGGAGGAAGAGAAGAAAAAGAAAAAAAGGAAGAAGAGACTGTTACAAAACACATGCACATATGTATAGATTTGAATATTTTTAGGCATTATATATGTATATATGTATAGAGTGCATCAATGTTAATAGCACAGCTCAGTGAATTTTTACATTTGTCTATACCTTTGAAATCACACCCAGATCAGAATAAATGCATCCAGCCCTTCAGAAGGCTCCCTCCCTGTCAGCAGCCCCCAAATGTAATCACTGGTCTGCCCTTGGTCACCATAGGAGACCCTCCAGGTGATCCTCATGTGCAACCAAGCCTGAGAACTACTTGGCTAAGGACTAATTTTGGCAGGTGGAAGGTAGTTTGTTGTTGTTTTTGTAATTGTAAATGCTGTATAACAACTGTCACTAAAAGAAATTACTGAAAAGGAAAAAATAATCCTGCATGATCCTCGCACTCTTCCACAGCAAGAATTCTCCGGGCTTCGTCCACATGCAGACCTGTTTTTGCACAACTGTATCCACTGTGGTGGTGCAACTTTACTTTTACTTTTTTAGTTCCCTTTATTACAAACTTCTTGCTTATATCCCTACATAGGGAGGCCGTTTAGGATAGTGGTTCTGAGCGTGGGTTTTGGAATTAGACGAACCTGGGATCAATTCTCATGCTTTTCATGTACACACTGGGGATCTCTAGCAAGCTCCTGAACACGAGTTAACGTCAGAGGCTCTCACTGTAACACGGGAACAACAGTACCGCAGGTTCATGCCGAGGACCGACGTGTGTACAGCTACAGCAGTAACACACACACGTCAGGCTTCCCATCAATGGGAGCCATTAATATCATTGGAACAAGTAGGATTGATTATCCACTGAAAGGAATGACATTCTAGGGTCGTAAATGTAAACAGACCAAGAGGTAGGGAGAGGAGGGAGGGGACCTCCTTCACTCCCGGCAACAAGGACTCAGGCGCCCTAAGGGAGTGGCTTGCGGAAAGTGGGTCTGCATGTGTACGTGCAGGTGTGTGCATATGTGTGTGTGTGTACTGAAGAGCTGGGAGTCCAGGCCTATGTGGGGTGGAGTTACCACAATCGAGCATAACTCCAGGGAAGGAAGAATTCAATGATCACACCAGGACAGCCACGAGAGCTGTAAAGAATGGAATGTGCAGGCCATTGAGCAAATTCTCTTATCTTCTCTCCTTGAGGCTGCAAAACCTGGCTGACTCTCAGGAGGACTGAGGGAACATCCCTGAGGGTCATTGACTTATCACAGATGATCAGGTCCTGTGGAAGGAAGAAAAGCATTCTTGCGTCACAGGGTGGGAGTATCAGGCCCTTTCATTTGACTGTAAAATGTAATAATATAAATGTATAGAGAAGTACTGTTCCAGGTACTTCAATTCATTCAATTAGATTAAATCATTTAACCCTCACAATAAGCTTAGGACATAGGTATTGTTTTTATCCCCATTTTACAGGTGAGGAAACTGAGGCACAGAGCACTTACGTAAACTTGCTCAAGGTCACACTGTAAACAGTAGATTCAGGACTGAAAAACCAGACACCATACTAACCACCATTGTACCCCAAACGGGTGAAGTGAGACATATTAGTTATATTATAATTAATTTTAAAGGGGCTTCATGAAATACTTTCATTTAGTACCTTTTTCTAAATTAGCATTTTTATTTAGTATTTTCTGCTCTCAGCTGTAGCAAACAGCATGCATATAGCTTTTCACTTCTGTTTAATTACCTCCTTAGAGTTATCTTAATGCCCCAATGAATGGCATTACTCAGCCCAAGGAGATAAGCCACAATATAGTTGTTGCTATGTGTTGTAATGTTTACCAAACAGGCTGCACCAGCTGACAATATCACTGGCAGGGTATGAATATATACCACTTTCACTAGCACCTCAAGTAGCACAGGAGGAATTATTTGTATAAATTAATACACATTTCTAAAAGTATGTTTTTAATTTAATAGCTACAAAGGTAGGAAATTTGCACCATCAGCTTGCTGGTCAGCTGTGCCCGTGGGAGTTTCCCTTACTGAAGGCCCCTTCATTCACTCACCTGCAGTTCAACCATATTCCTCCATCGGGCCAGGCCCTGGACTTCCAAACCATCGGGAACTTCGGGAGGTGAGGGGCCCACACTTCGGGCCTTTCCCCTACAGTATGCACTGATAGGTAACAGAATTAGCAACCCAGAACAGAAAAACAGGAAGGGACAAAAAAGAACAAAATGACCACAAGAACAAAGAAGAGAAGCGGTTATGGAACACTGAGAACGGACAAAACACATTCCAGGAGCAGAAAGAATACAGGGCAGGGGGTGAATTCCCCTAGCCAATAAGGGAACCACAACTCACTAAAATATGGAAAGTAACTAGTAGAAACTTATACAACATATACTTCCCCCTGGTGCAGTTTGTTGCTTTAAAAACCAGTATTCCGGCCCCTTTCGGGTGGGAATTGGTCCTGACCTGGCTAATTCCCCCTCTAGCTGGAGAGGCTCCCCAATAAATCAATTGCTTTGCTATAAGCTCGCTGCCTTCTCCTGACTTCCTGGTGACTCCGGACCCATGTGCACTAAGTGCTACAATACTCTGGCTACATTTTCTTTTCCATTTTACCAGTTGGCTTTCCAGAATAAATTGGAGTAACTTTCACGCCAGGCACACTGCCCCTTGGGCACTGAAATCAGTGCTTCTCAGACTTTATTGTGTCTACAAAACACGTCGAGATCTTGTTAAAAAGAAGATTCTGATTCAGCGGGTCTAGGGTAGGGCCTGAGAGTCTAATCCACTCCCAGGTAAAGCTAATGCTGCCGGTCCTGAGACCCTAAGAAGCTTTTATTTCTTAGACAAATCAGACAGCAAATGAAGCCCAGACATCAGAACCCCCTAATGCCAGCTCTGCCAGGACCTTAGTCTAGTCAAGACCTTTCTGAGCCTCAATTTCCCCATCTGTACACTGAGTCGCTTCTATGGTTTTTATTTCCATCTTAGATTTCTTCAGCCTATTTACAATATTTTCCCATAATGTTTAGTCAACAAACAACATTTGAGCTGCAAGGCTGAGCATGGGCACCTTTTTCAACACTAGGAATGAGGGGTTCAACAGGATAGACATAGTCCCTGCTTTTGTGAGAGCTCGAGGCTCCTAGGAAAGAGAAGCAAATTAGAGTTGGAAGATAAGTTTGATAAGTGCTTTAGGAGGAAAAGCGGAAAAGCGCAGGGTGTTATGGGAGCAAATAACAACTGCGTCTCACCCAGACCAATGAGAATTAGAGGAGATTTGCCAAAGGATGTCATTCCTAAACTGTCCCCTAAGGGATGAAAGGTGTGATCCAGGTGAAGCTGGACAAGGGAAATGGGACTGGATTCCAGGCGAACAGGAAGGCATGGTGGAGGCCCAGGGCCGGAAAGAGAAGCTGAAAGAGATTCATGCAGGCAGATCATGGAGGAGAAGTGGTGACAGGGGGCGGGAGATGCCGCAGAGTCCAGAGGGTCATCGGTCTTGAGTGTCATGGACATGGATGTTTTCCTAAGGGCGATGACAAGCTCTTAGAATGCTTAAAGAAGAATTAGAACAGACCTGGATTTTATGAAGATTATTTTTATAAAGCCTCAGTATGAAGATTAGGCTAGAAGGGAAAAGATCAAATGAGGAAGGAAACCAGTAAAAAGACCTGTGAGAATCCAAGTACAAATGATAAAAACTTAGACTGGGGCAATAGCAGTGGGAAATAGGAGCACTGGATCTATCAAGACAGATGTAGGAGGTAGAATGGACAGGTCTTGCATGAAAGTTTGGGGGGGGGGTGAGGAGGTTAAAAAAAAGTACACTTATAAAGTGGTTTACAATAACAAACATTTATTTTTTTGCCCAAGGGCCTGTGGGTCATCTGGGCTCAACCTAGTTCAGCTGGGCTCAATTCCAGGCTACAGGTCAAGTTCAGAGGTGACCCACATCTCTCCCATTCAGGGACCCAGGCTGAAGGACGAGTAGCTATCTGTGGCATGCTGTTATGATGAGTGGCAGGAGCACCGGGGAAAGCAGAAACACAGATGCCTCCTAGCACAATGCCACTAGAGCCTCTATGAGGAACAGCCACATGGCTATTCCTTGGTTTAAAGTAAGACCTGTGAACAAGCCTGAAGTCAATGGAGTGCCGAAGTACTCACTGCTCCAAGACTGAAAGGGAAGGGAGAGTATTTGCTAAGCAATAATTAGTCTACCACAAGGAATTAAGTCCAACCTCCAGGTGGATGGTGGAGCCATTCACTGAAATAAGGAACAAGTACGGAGAAATGTGTTTTCAAATAGAGGAACAGAGAGAAAGTGGATTCCATCTACAGACATATTGAATAGAGTTGCCACTAAGATGTTCACACAGAGTGTCAAAGAAGCAGTGGGGTCAGTGGTCCACAGCTCAGGAGAGTAGGATGGGCTCAAGATTTATTTGTGAGTCATTAGCACAGGGTTGGTCATGAGAACAGATGAGATCATCCAGGGAGCACCTGCAGTTAGAAACAGAGCAGGCCAAGCACAGAACACTCAGAAACTTCAAGGAATGGTTCTTGGAAGAAAGGCCTGCAAGCGAGATGGAGCTTCAGTCAAAGACAGAGCAAGAATGTTGAGTCCTGGAAGCCAAGGGGCAGGAGTATTTTTAAGAAAGAGGAAGTGGGCAAGGGCGTCAGGCACTGGAAAGCCCAGCGGGTCTGATGACAGGAGACTTAAGTAGAGTTGGGCAATCAGGAGCTAGGCTTGAAGACAGCACACAGAGATGGCTCTCTCAGAGAAACTCAACAACCTGCCTCCTACCTTTCCCTCTGGAAAAAGGAAGGCATAAGGAGATGTGTCTACCAATCCTCTCAAATTAGATTGACATAAGCCTTTTAGCAAAGTTTAATACAACGTACACTCAGAGAAGGATGCACAGATCACAAGGGCACATGAATGCACAACTCAGTGCGTTGTCTCAAGATGAACACACCTGGGTACCCTGAGCAGCACCCCAAAAGCCCTCCTTTTGCCCCCTTCACCAGAGCCCTCACCCACTCTGATTTTGAAGACACTGCTGTAATGTGACATCAGCTGGGGACCTTGCTGAGCGTGAGGTTCACTAGTTCTCAGCTCAGCACTTCCCCTCCTCACCGCTCCTACCACACCAGCCTTTCTCCAGAGGGCTGACTATATCTCTCTTGCTTTTTCGTTCATTCTTCCTTCCACTCATCATCCACTTAATAAACTTGAGGTGAGGGCCTGGGGGTCATACCGTCTGCTAGGGGTCAGGGAGAGAATCCAAAGGTGAGCAACACCAGGCCTCACACGTTAAAAGACAGACGTGTCAACAGGCAATGGCCGTACAATGTGCTAAGTATACTAACAGAGACGGTCCTGTGTGTGGGTGCAGAGAATGTGGGCGCACACGCCCTCGGGAACAAGCACAAGCACTCAGAAAACAACTGAAATCACGTGGTCAGGATCCGCCGAACCTCTCAGGCTTGGGAGGGATGGAACAGGACTGGCTTTTGCGATATGTCATGGGCTTCTGTGGTTGCTCTTGGTTACTCGGCACTTCATTTCAGGCATAGGCTGCCTCTCCTTCGGATCTAACAAACCACACCACTGACAGTTCCACAACTGGACAGTAGAGGGTGCTGAAACATTGTGCTCGGTACAAACGGGCCGGGCCTTCCCAATCCAAAAGGAAACACTTTCAGGAAAGCTCTGCAAGGAAATTAAGGAAGCCCAGAGAGGGGAAGAGATGTGTCCAGGATCACACAGCAGCTCAGTAGCGGACGGAGCACATTCCACCAGGCCCATGCAGTTTACTTTGTAATCCTCTAAACTTTCCAGAACTCTAAATTTGAATAATTTAAGACGCTTCTGGAAACATGACCCTTTAAAAAAAAATTTGGTTTTTGATTTGCGTTTGTTTTTGCCATGAACAGGCATACTTCCCTTTATAAATTTCTTACGAGTCCAACATTCTTTATTCTTTCTCTTTCTTCCTAAACTGGAAGTTGGCGTCATGTTCCCTGGGGACGTGCAATGGTTAGAGCTCAAGCTCTGGAATAAGCCTGGGTGTGAGTACAAGTTCTGCCTCTTTTTCTTGGTATCCACATGACCCTGTATGTGTCTCTTGAGCGCTTTGAGTCTTTGGGCTTAAGCGGTCAAATCAGGCAATGATTACATACATAACCTCACAAGGCTGTCTGTCGTCAGGGCTAAGTGAGTTGATGCAAATAAAGTGTTCCGAACAATTCCTGGCAAAGAGCGATTGCTCTATCCATGTGTGCTCTTATTCTGAAGCTCCTGGCTGAGCAGCACTGGCCAGCCACCCCGCACTGTGCCGTGTAGGTGAGGTGCCCAGCCACGTATCCTCCAGTCCTTGGAATCAACAGGTTTGTTTGGTTTCACGTTCCAATCCTGCCCTGACATTTATAGGCTGTGTGGTCATGAGCAAGTCCCTGACTGCCCTGGGCCGTAGTTTCCTCATTCCTCAAATAACACTGATAACTCACTATTATTATTACTACACCTTCTAATGCAGCAAGAATTCATTCCGTTCAACAAATATTTCCTGACATGCTACTATGCCCTAGACCCCATGCTGGGTACTAGAGAGAAAGAAACAAATAGGTCAAAGCCACGTGCTTGAGGATCTGGTAGTCAAGTGGGATAGATAGACTGGTGACCACACAATGTACCAAAGACTATGATGAACACAAGAGAAGGAGCACTAGTTAGGGAGTTCCAGGTGGTCTTCCTGGAGGAGGTGAAATCTCAGTTGGCTTTTGAAGGATGAATAAGAGTTTGCCAGACTCATCTTCCCTTAGAGTCAATGGAGATAGCTTGTGGAGTCAATGAGTCCCAATTGAGAGGTCTTTTCCACATTCCAGCCAGAGCTTTTTTTTTGTTTTAGCTTCATAGACCCCAGGCCCATTACTCCATCCAGCCTCTCTCTCTTCTTCAAATATCCTCTGAGGGAAGCATGGGTGGTAGTCTGGTGAAGGAGACCCACTTTAAAAGGAAAGGAGTCTAAATCATGGTGGTTGGGAAAGAGTGCGAGGTCCACAGATCACTTGGAGGTGGGGGCACCTTGACTATCACCTGTCCCAGAGGAGCACTGTACAACGCAAGACTACGCTGATCCCTCTGCCTCCCAGCAGAACGGGCGTGAAGGTTCCAGCCTCTATTTCACCTCCAGGGAAGCCACACCCAGCATTACCATTCACATCTGCATGATTCTGCCTCTGCCTAAAGTGCTCTTACTCTCTCTGCCTGCTCAAATTCGACCTGCCACCTTCTCTGGGAACCTTTGTTGCCTGCCACTCCAGATCACCCCTGCGCATTCAATGTTACCCTGAGTTACCCCATCATCACTCTGCATTCTGGAGCTCTCCCTCCCATTATGCTGTGAACTCTCTGCAGGACAGCCCTGGGCCCAGATCACTTTCTGTATCCCCAGCTCCTGGCACAGAGCCAAGCTCAGAGGACCTCGCTTGGTAAATGTTTGCTGAATTGAACTGAACTGAACAGAACTGAGCATAGAATCTCTCTGACTCTCTCCAGTCAATGATTTTGTTTCCCCGTCTTGGCAGGAAGTAGAAGGCACACTCAAAGAGGTCATTGGAGAGCATGTAATGAACAAATGATTTAGAGGTCTGAGTAGGGTCAAAGGAAATAAAGATGGTGATGCACCCAGAGACTAGCTGCTGTGGGAGGCTGTCACCCTCAGCCTGACGGGGCAAAGGAAGGGAGCTATTACAGAACTTGGCGGGAGCGACAGCGAGCAGAGAAGGCTGCCCAACAGGAGCTATGGATGCAGCGACAGCCAAACCACAGCCTGGCAGGGGAGCCAGGCAATCAAAGCCCACCCCTCTCCTCCCATCCAGCTCCTGCTGTGGCCTCCCACTGATTGAACCCAAATGGAAGCCAGAGACCGAAGGAGCCCAGATGGTTGGCGTTGGCCACAGAAGGCAGCTTCCCGAGTGCAGAGCAGAGTAAGGAAAAGTGGAGGGCAGATTTACATGGAGAAATGGGGACTATCCAGCCCAAGCGGTTTTTCCCCAAATATGGCCCATATTGCATCTGCGTCAGAACCACTTCAGGAGATTGTTTCAAAAGCGGATTCCTGCTCTCTAGCCTAGACCTCGTAAATCAGAATGTCTATGGTGCCTGGGGATCTGTATTCTCAGGAATTTCCCCCAAGTGATTAAAGGAATCACCTGAGGGTCTCCGGAAAGTATGAAATTATGGGAATTCTGAACCTAGTTCATTCATAATTTGAACCTATAGAATCACCCCAGGTATGGGGACTATGTTGGTGCTCCATCTATGACTTCCAGAGGACCAGGGGACAACGTTCATTCATTCATTCATTCATTGATCCAATATTACTGAGCCTGTTCTAACATCCCAGCCCTGTGCTGGGTTGTGGCAACACAGAGCTGAACAGGATGGTCTCTGCCTGGAATTTCCTAGAATAACCTCTTTAGGTGCCATGTAGGGATTCTTCTGGGGCTCCGCTCCAAAAGCCACCCCTACCATGTAGTCATGACTCTTGCATGCTTCTGCAAGCACCAGCTCTGGGCAGGCAAAAACAAACCAAATCCGTAATTTCAACCACCATCACACACTTATGACACCCAAATACATCTCTCTCCTGAGTTTGGGTGTATATCTGCCTGAGACATCCGCTTGCAGGCCCCATAGTCCCCCTCAATCCACAAGATCCTAAGGGGACACATCTTCCATCCCCCACCCCCAAGGTTCCTAACCTCAGTGAGGTGTGTCAACACCCACCCGTTGTTTAAGCAGAACCCTGGAAGCCATTGTCAACATCTCTTCTCCGCACCCCCCGACCTCAGTGACCAGGTCTATCCATTCAGCCCCCCAACGCTCCCATCCCTTCACCTCTCTAAGTTTCCACCAGCACTTCAATGCATCTGCATCTTTCCCCTTTTTTTCTGAAATGACCTGACAAGCTTCCTTGTTGCCAAGTCATTGTTGCCAGAGGGATCTTTTAAATTGGCTAAACACGAACATGTCACTCCCCTGCTTAAAACCTTCAATGCTTCCCAGAACCCTCAGGACCTAGTCTAGACTCCCTACAATAGCACATCTGGCCAGGCCTGATTTCCTACCGCTTCCCACCCCCCTCCGTGCCCCACACACCATTCGCTGCTTACTCACCTTCTTACCAGAATGTTCTCCCCTTCTGTACCTGGCCAACCAATCCTTGCCTATCAACTCATCTCAAGTGCCCATATTATCCTTGAAATCTTGTCTGACTTACCAAAATGGATTTGTCCGTATTTCCTTGGAATCTTGTGCTCACTTCTCAGATAGATTTTATCTTGCCACTTTGGAATAGCCTATATGTCTCTTCTGTTACTCTATGGTTTTCATAAAGACGAGAATCGGTTATGCCGAATTCGCCTATATATCCCAGTGCCTGACAGAGTGCCTTACAGTCACAGTGAGTGGGTCAGTGGGAAAGCGAACAGATTAACTGAATTGATAACCGTCTCTGGCATGGAAAGGGATCTTCCTAGAGAGGGCCCAGGGCATATCGCCTCATTAAATTAACCAATTTTGAAAGTTTCATCTGGTTCCACAACTAGTGGAGTATACCATGCACTGTACCAGGTTCTCTGCCAGCACAGCATTCAAGGACAATCTCTGCCCTCAGGACCTCATGATAGCAGGGGTGACATTGTCTTAGTTAGGCTCTTCCAGGTTGCCAGAAAAAGACATAGTCAGGTGACTTAGATACCGATATAAATATCTAGACTAAGATACTTCCACATGGAAGGGTTTCTTGTAAGGAAACAAGGAACTATGAGAAACCCGCCCCTACCCTCAGCAGCAGGCTGGTCCCTCTGGACCACACCTTCAAAGCATCTCATGGAGGATAATACTGAAGTTCCTTGTATCAGTCAGCTGTTGCCCCAATCAAGCTACATAATAAACCACCCTCCAAAACAACCATTTAGTCACAGTTTGGGTCTACTTCACATTTTCTCATTCTCCTGGGACCAGGCAGTCTACCTGGGGCAGTCTTTTGTGGCAGAAGGAAAAGGGACAAGCTTAATCACACAAGCATCCCATCCGCCAAAGCGAGACACATGGCCATACCCAAAATTAAGCAGAGTGAAGGCTGTCTACTTGTAGTGTAAGGAACTTCAAGGTCATGTGGCAAAGAGCATGGATGCAGGGAGGAGAGAAGAATCCGGGCCAATGCAAACCTGCACAATCTCACACTCCTCGCTTTTCAGGATCGAAGTCCGCAAAAGCAGATATTTGTGACTCCATTTTTTGACTCCTCACATATAGACATCAAAAAATCAAGGACCTCACTCTTTCCCCAGAACCTACAATAGTGCATGGCATGTAATTGGTACTAATTTATATTTGTTGAATGAACGAATGCCTCTTGCTGCTTCCTCCTCGCTGTCTCACTTCCCAAGAGATGGCATCTGATTGGAGAGGTTTGTTACCATCAAATATGGTGCAGACTAAGAAGTTTGGATTTTATTCAGTAGGTAGGTCACGGGAACCACTGTGAGTTTCCAAGCAGAAGAGTAACTTGCTCAATCATGTGCTTTAGCAAGATTAACCTGTTACCAGTATTTTAAGACGAAAAAAAATGAGAGGAAGCTGGGAGACCAACTGGGAAGCTACTTGCGAGAGTTCTGGTGAGAGTTAAAGAGGTCCTGAGACAGCAGGTGGTGTAGGAAGGATGTGAGAAACATGGTGGCAGTAGAATGGAGAGAACATGTCATTCCCTTACATGGCAAGAGAGAGGGAAGACCTGGGGCTTGAAACCCAGGCAACTGGGCATACACGGTCAATGGCTGAGGAGCAGGGTGTGGGATGGAGCCACTCTCTTAATCTGGGGTCAGTTCAGTTTGAAGTCCCTGTGGGGCATCCAGCTGGAGGCCTCTAGCAGGCATCAAAGATTCAGAACTGGTCTCAGAAGAGATTTGTCATTAATATCTTAACCTATTCATTTATATCACATTTACATATATTACATTACTACACCTATTCCATTTATATATAATACTCACTTAGGCATTCTGGAAAGCCCCACCAGCTAAAGATCAAGCTAGCAGCTTGTTGTGCGTTGTCTGGTTTTCATATGTCTCTGCCTGGAGGAGAAGAGGACAGAGGACACAGCAGGAAACCAGACTCACAGAGACACGTGATCGCAGCCAGGCTCCAGCACCTTTCTTTCCCTTGCAGTTTAAAACCTGCTAAAGACAGCCCCGGCCTTTCATGCATGGACCCCACAAGTGTGTATTAATCCCTTCTCTGTGCCGGGCACTGTGCCCAGGGTCTGGGGGACACGTGGATGAAGAAGCAAATGTCCCTGCCCTCGAGGTCAGGGAAGGGGGTGGACACTCACAGACTTAGATAACCGCAAGCGGGTGACACTGGGTGCGGTTACGTGTTCAGTGGGCATTAAAAACAGGGGCTGGTCGGTTCCATCTGACTAGAGCCTGGAAGACAGCAACAGACGCTAAACCTTTGGGAAAGGCCCAAGGGGAAGGGAATGGGCAACAATGAAGAACATTCCAGATATAGTGCTCAGCTTGAGCCAAGGCTGGTGACATAGGTGAACAAGCATTTGTGTTCTGGGAGAGCTGACATGTGGGGGCAGGAGGAGGAAGAGCGAGGCGGGGGAGGAGAGACCGAGGTGATGCAGGGCGCAGGGCCTATCACAGCCCTTAGCACCATGTAAAGGAACTAGAAACGGGGCCAGGGTTTCCTGTCCTGGAAATACATACATAGGGGGTCTCACAGGTCTGGCTTACCCTTCCTTAGGAGAACAAGATAACTCATAATGAAGCCCAATTGACCATCTAAAAATAGGCAAAAAATGTTAATCCCTCGCATGACATAGTTATGATCCAAGGATGATGAATCATGTGCATGGTGTTTTCAGTTTCAACGTGCCATCACATACCTCACCTCATTTTAGTCCTCACGGCATGTGAGAGGCAGATGTGACCAACATCTGATTGACAGATGTGACATTTTGATTTAGCAGGAGTACGTAACAAATGCATCTCACGGTAGTTATAAGAGCCTTTCTTCAAAAAGCCTTCAAGATTAGCATGAGAATGTCTGACTAAGGGAAGTGTGTGTTCTCTGTTCTCAGGAATGAGAAAAGTGTGTTTGGCTTCTAGTGACGCTCAGAGAATTATGTTGGCTGGGCCAGTGATTTCCAACTGCCCTTCAGTCTGTGAACCAGCTGCACCCAGGAGTTTCTTAATAATACAGATTGTAAGTCTCCACCCCCAGGGCTTTGCAGATTCAGTAGGTCAAGGGTGAGGACAAGGAACTAATATGTACAGGCCTTGCAGGTGATTCAGACGCACAGCCTCCTGAAAATTGGTTGATTGGCCTTTTTCAGTCACACAAATAACCTGAGGCCCTGATGGTGAAAATATGTTCCTTACACCCCTGCCTGCCACCTGTCTTGACATCACTCAGGTGTCTTAATAGCTAGGCTGTTTTTTTGGACTCAACCCAGACTTAGCAAATCAGAGTCTCCAGAGGTGGTGGGCTCTGGAATTTATACTTTAAACAGGCTCCCAAGATCTGCTTGTTCATTTATTTACGAATATCTCTTAAGTTCTTGCTGCGCGATAGGCACCATTCCAGGCACAGGGGTGTGATGGTGAACAAGACCCATAACATCCCTCTCCTAAAGACACTCAATCGCCCTTCCCTAAAGTCACTGGCACTTTGGTTCAGCTCTTTAAATGCTGGGATTTGACAAGTCCCGCCTTAAAATAATCTCAGAGAATCCCAGAACACTCAGCTGGGCCCAGACTAGCCAAGAGTAAAAGCAGTGAGGAAATGGAAGGATACAAGGCAGACGCAGCAACAGGAACTCCTGTTGTGAGTCCCCAGTTATCTATGGCTGGTGACAAACCACCCCCAAGACTTAGTGGCTGAAAAGGACATTGTGGGTTGGTTGTTTGTTGGTTTGTTTTTAATTCCTCATGATTCAGTGTGTTGGTTTGTGGTTATTCTGCTGGTCTTCTCTGGGTTCGACTGAGACAAACCTGGACCTCTGTCCATGGCGTCCTTCATCCAGGCTTCTTAACAACAAACAGCAGGGTGGACTCAGGATTCCAAGAAGGCCAGCCCTCAAGGCGCACATGCCTTTGGGTCTGGACACCAGGACGTCACTCCCCTGAGCATCATTAGTGTAACATTTGATCACAGTGACTCTGATTGTCTCTTGATCTTGGGATGTTTTTTGTGTGTCTTCTCACTGTTTCCCCTGTGTTCTCCAGTTTAAATTCCCAAGCAAGGGAATCCATTTGACCTTGCTAAGCCCTTCCATGGCTCATAAGCTTCCTAACTCCTGGGATTCTCAGACTCGGCAGGACTACCAGGGCTGGTCTAAAGAAGATAAAGAGACTGTGGGCATATTATGTTCCATAGTTAAACCTGTGGAAAAGTCATGAAATTGCCATGGTCAGTACTGTAGTCACCTGTTATGCTCCTAAACAATTACCTGGGAGCAATGTTGGAGTTTTGTATTTACTATTGGTTACGTGGATTTTTAAAAATATTTCCTTCTTATTTTCAAAATGCTTTATGTATGCTGTAGAAGCTTTGAATAATATGAAGAAGAAAATTAAAATCACTAGCTGCAATAGACTGAATGGTTGTGCCCCCCACCACCCCAAATCTATGTTGAAACCTAATTCTTAATGTGATGGCATTTGGAGGTGGGGCCTTTGGGAAGTGAAAGGTCATGGGAGTGGAGCCTCATGAATGAAATTAGTGCCCTTATGAAAAAGGCCCAAAGGAAGTCCCTCACCTGTTCCAACTTGAGGACAGTGAGAAGATGACCAAAATTTATGCACCTGGAAGCACATCCTCACCTGACACTGAATCTTTCAGCACCTTGATCTTGGACTTCCCAGCCTCCACAACTATAAGAAATAAATATTTGTTGTTTATAAGCCACCCAGTCTGTGGAATTTTGTTACAGCAGCCAAACAAACTAAGACACCAGTCATATCACCATCTAGAAATAACTACTTTCTACATTTTACTGTACTCTCTGTCAGGCTTTCTAATGTGCATAAGTGTGTTTTTCTTTACAAAGTTCTGCTATGAAAACAGCTTTATGTCTTATGCTTTTAATCTTAACTACATGACTAACATTGCCCCACATCATTACAAACTTTGTAAAATCACTTTGACTAATATAATAATCAATGGGACATATATATTATATATTTATTCAGTCCCTTACTTTATATTTTTAGCAATTATCAATGTGCTAAAGTTACCCATTTCTGTTCATAAGTCTTTGCCTACATTTGGATTTTCCCAGTAGATTGGGTCCACATTTTTTTTTTTCTTACACAGCATAGTTTTTAAGATTACTTCAGTGTTTCTTAACAAATAGCTAAAGAAATATTTTGCCTCCTGGATGGGATGGATATTTTTCTCTGCTCCCCATGCCAAGGCTGGCTTTGCAGAATGGGTCTATTTCCTCTTGCTTGACAGTCCTTGTCTGTCCCCACTTCCGTGTGGGTTCACAGGACAGCCAGGCTGGGCTGGCTTTTCAGTGACTTCATGTTCCCACGGTCACCTCTTTATCCAAACCATGGAAAACTGGCTTTTGTTTTCATAACTGGCACAGACTGTGTTTGGGTCAGGAACCCAACATTGACTACAAAGACTGACCTCAACCCAGGGAACTTGAGAAGAAAGTAGATAACACTGTTGGGAAATTGTTCCCTCATATAAATTGGCATTTGAAAAATGTACAAATATGATGTACATTTTTTATGCCGTTGAACCAAGCATAAAGGAAAATAATACCCTGCCTGTAGTCAAGGGACTTGGCCTGATGTGGGCACATCAATAAGGCAATCCAGTTGCAACTAACGTTCTCACTCATCAAACTCTTGGTAAGTACCAGATCTATCTAGGCTCCCAGCATAAGAGGAAACAATGGGAGAAAGTTCAGAGTTGAGATAGCAGATTTGCTCAATTGCATATGACTTATTAAGTGTGAATCTAATGGGATCTAAATGCAGAAGGAGGGGCCTCTGAATCTGCCCAGGCAATCAGAGAACCATGGTTACTCAGACTGCACAAGATCGAGAGAGAGCTGAAGGCTGCCTTCAATGCATTTATCCTTATAGTGTGAGGGTAAGATATTGTCACGGGTGCTGATAAAACTGGGCCAGCTTCCCACGGTGGAGACAGCATATGATAGACTGCAATGAAATGAAACCATGAGACACAAAGAAGGTTTCAGCCTTCTTCTGTACTCTGGTAATGGCTAGGATGGATTTTACTCACCCTGTTAGTTCTGGTCCTGCTGTCAAAAAATGGAAGTCCTGGGGCCCTGAGCTGGTTGGGAATTTATCTCACTCAGCAGTGCAGGTAGATAACAAAAGGGTGTGTCCTTGACCTATAGACCTTCTTCCAGAACAGCTGGGTAATTCCCAGGCGTGGAAGGGCAGAAGCAATGACCCAATTCTTTTAATTGTTTCACATAGAAATTGAGAGTGCATAGTGATATCTAGTCACAGAATTCATTATACTTTATTTGGGACACCATTAATCACATTTCTCCCTTATCTGTTTATCTACATCTATCTGTATCTCTTTTCTATCTACCTATTGGTGGATTAATCAAGCTCAGAGACAACATTCCAGAAGGAATTCCAGAGGGACTTCAGATATAACACAACTCTTCTCCCTCACTGCAGAAAGGCAAGAAATTTTTAGAAGGAGCTCAGAGCCCTTTGCATACCTTCCATAGAAATAATAGTCACAGCCCACGTGGCATCAGGAAGATCTCTGGCCCCATTCAGGGGCTTTTCCAAGACCCCACCAAGAGGGCCATGTATATTAATAACCAAATGTAAGTCAAACAAGGTGAGAAGCATAAAAGAACAGACCAAATACCCTGGGATGTAGGGAATAGAGAGCTCATATCCTGATGGGATAATCCAGGAAGAAGTAGCTTGTCTGATGAACCTTAAAGGATGGTTAGGGTTCTTACAGGCAGAGATGGTAAAATGACTTGTTTCGGGGGGTTGGTATGGGGGATTTTCATTCTTCAAGGCGGAAGCAACAAAGAGGTTCATGCCGGTGCTTAGGCTGGGATGAGCAAGGCTGGGCTAGCAGGTGGCTTCAAAGACCAGACTGAGAGAAGCCTAAGAAGGTGAAGAAATGAGGAGAAAGTAATACTTTTTTGATACAATAGATGGAGAAGTTCCCCCTGGAAGGGGCCATTTGGGGTGAAGAAGAGCAATATCTGTGCAGGCCTTGGTGGCTGCTGCAGAAAGTCATCTGCTAGGGCATCTTGGCAGGAAATCACGGAACTCTCATCAGCCCGGACCCCCTCTGTGAAGATGATATGCCCTGGAAACTCCGCTGTTTCTGGCTGAACACAGATTCCTTTAGCTTCACATGTGACTCATGTTTACAGAGGCATCGGGGGACACTCTGTTTGGACTGCGATGCAGTGACGATGTGTCCCATGGAAAAAATGAGAAGGACATCCCAGCAGGACACCAGGGCGCAGTTGAGGAAATCCTGTGGTGTGTCATGCATGCAACACTAGAAGGTCACCAGAGCAATGGGCTGGCTGAACAGTGTCTCCTGCTCTTGAAATGTCACCAGGGCTGGAAACACAGTTTTCTCCTGGGACCAGATCAAGTTTCTAGCGTCTCGGGGATGGAATGGTCAGCCAAGCAAGAAAGGGTTTCAGATGATTGTCTTTTCACGGATGGGACTTCTGGTCAACGCCCAGGTAGATAAAGTTCTCCATCTTACTGCTCTGGCCATTTTGTTCCCAGCTGTGTCAGGAAAGTATCGCTCTTGATCCTGAGGTCACTGAAACGATTTTTCTTTCTCTTTTATCTTCGTCCAAAGCTCTTTTTCCTATTCCATCCCTCAGCCATGCACATTTCCAATAGGAATTAGAGTTCTTGACCCATGGCTGTTTCTTTTGAACATGTTATACAACTGTTGTGCACTGGTCATAGTGACAGCCTTGACTTGTCAAAAAACCTGGGCTTCATACCTGGTCCACGAAATTTAGAGGGAACCAAAGCGTAAAACAAAATAATTTTAACAAAATATTATACATACATCATGGTTACTATTTTTCTTTCCCAGAGAGAACTTACTTCTAAATAGGATATGTGTCACAGAGTAGATGTATAACCCTCCCCTGCCCCTACTTACTCAGCTCCTCTTTGGGAGGAATGACCTTCTCAGTTTCAGTTTTGTGTGTATTCTGTGCCTCTCAATGTGTTTATTTTAAAGTCTACCCCTCTTAGCAAACATCACTGCGACTACCACCGTTACCATCTCCCCTCCAGTCACATGCTCAGCTTGCTCTTGGCCCCGGGAGATCATAGTCGGATGGATGGAGTCAGATTTAAACTCAAGAGCAGAGAGCCTGACAGTTCTCTATTAGAGGTCTCATTTTTCTGTAGGGGATGCCATCCCTTCACCTCCTCTTCTTCTCCTCTCCAACCACTTTATATGTGTGCTTTCTTTTAAAAAAACATTTGTTTATTTATTTTTAGAGAGGAGGGAGGGAGAAAGAGAAGGAGAGAAACATCCATGTGTGAGAGATACATTGCATGCCTCCAACTGGGGACTTGGCTGGCAACCCAGGCATGAGCCCTGACCGGGAATCAAACCAGCAACCCTCTGGTCCTCAGGCTGGTACTCAGTCCACTAAGCCACACCAGCCAGGGCATATGTGTACTTTCTTTAAGAAGCTGATGCTTTGGTGCTTAATCCCACCCATCCAAGCATCAGTGATACCTACAAGACCATGACTGTCTCTTGGTAAAATTTCCCATCTTCTTAGTTGAAAACTCAGACTATTTTCTTGGTGTACATATATTGGAGACCGTAGAACAGAAGTTATAAAACATCAGTGTGCCTAAGATTCTTACAGCAAGTTATAAAACCCAAGATCCCGGGTCCCACAATCAGAGATTCAGAAGGTCTGCACTGAGGCCAGGAGGCCATTTCTCACAAGGATTCTCTCCCACAAGGTGATCTGGTTCCTCAGCCAGACTTGAAGATATACTGTCACCTTCAGTATTGTTCCTGACTCTTCCCCCCAGAATCTTCTGTTAAGGATTATTGAGGGTTTCCTTTATGCCCTGCTGGTTTTTTAAAGCCATGGCCTCTGTATAACTACTCTACATTGCCAGTTGCTGTTCTCTTCTTCCTTACATTGAAGGTGTGGTTGGGAGGCTCAGCAAACCCATTTTCCCTGGGTTTGGTTAAAATGACAGGATGCCAACTTTCTTTCTTGGCATTTCTCATTGCTTCTAAAGTCACAGTCATCTATTGATGAGAGCATCCTCAATGCATTGAGTTTCTAGAGCAGGATCTCAAAGTTCCTAGACCTATATTCTGTTTTTCAGCATACATAGGTGGTGGTCCACGGGTCCCTCAGGGTCCATTTGGTCCTGCGCCAGAACAGAGTCATTGAAACTCAGGTCTATGTGTCTCTCAAATTTTCACTCAAATGTTCCTGAAGGTCTGAGAGCCCCCTGCGATCATTGGTTAAGGTTATCTTTCCATTTTATGAGAATATTAAAAATATAGCTAGAGTCTGGATTATGTGGCTGACTCCCTTATAACCAAGGCCTACTCCAGGATTTTGGTTCCCTTATTGAAATCTGTGCTCACTGTCAAGTTGGTATCAAGTGACCATCCCAAGGAACAGCATTTTAACTTTGGATGTGTTGTCAAGCACATTTGGCAGCCCTTACATTGGCTTGGCTTCTGTCCAGCTCAGGCTGAAAGGCTTGAGTCCTCCCTAGGGCTGACAAAGGGGAGGGCGGGAGGATTCGGTTCTGCCCCTGCTACCTCTTTGGCTTCACCCTGCAGCTCTCCCCTGGCTCCATCAGCCCTCTTACTCTAGACATGCTTCCCTAAGGGCCTTTGAACTGGCTATTCCCTCTGCCCAGATTCTTGCCCCAGATATCTGCATGAGTAACTCCCTCGTCTCCTTCAGGTCTTTGCTTCAGTGTTTGCTTAAGTGATTAAAGTTCTCAATCCTATTTAAAATTGCAACTCCTCCCCCGAACCTCCATCATTCTCTCTATATCCCTCAACCCGGATCTCTTAACATGAAATGATTCATTTATTTATAATGTTTGTTGTTAATTCTGGCTTGCTCTGTTAGAATGCATACCCACAGGAGCAGGGATTGTTGTTTATTTTGTTCACTGCTGCCACCCAAGCACTTAGAGCACCGCCTGATACACACAGTAGGTGCTTAAATAAATATCTGATGAATGACTGAATCGACAGCAATTACCTCATCACTGCTTTGGTGCTATTGTTAAATTTGTTCGTCCATGTTGCTGACAAAACTCTTTGGCAGTGATAATTTGCAACGGAAATATATTTTTGTTTTAATGGAAAAAACTTTAGGCTTAATAATTTGTGTTTCTCAAAATGAGATCCATGAAGTCCTGGATTCCCAGGGAACGCAGGCGGAAGGGCTGAGGAGTCCCAAGCTGGACTAACACTTCTCTACCGGCTCCTATCGTGACCACTGACCATTTCTTCCTCTGCCTCTCTCCTGAGCCAGGAACAGACATCCTGTCGTCATCTGCCACCACTGGACAGGCGGGGCAAACTTCACCCTCTGTGATGAGAACCTCTCACGTTTTTGTATAAGTCAAGAATAGCTATTTTACCTCTCTTTACATCGTTTTCTGCAGTTCCTCAACTTTTAAGTTTGTTTCGCTTTTCCTGATAATAAAAGAAACACACTTGACACAAAAGATAAAGGAAACAATAAAAACATACAAGGAAAAATACTTGAAATTCTCCTGATTTGTAAAAAGATACTTTCTGTATCGTTTTTCCTGTCTGTAAAGGCAATATTCACTCACCATTAACACTGTGGTGCAGTTCTTTCTAGGCTTTTTTCTGTGTCTGTAATAAGTTGAAATATAGGAAGGTACCAATGTTCAACCATTCTAGACCTACAAAATGTCAATTTTATATGGTTTAACTTGATAATTCATACAGTTGAAGCCATACTATGAAACTATTCTTTTCACTTGTCATTATAACAGCACCACTTGCCCATATTTACGGATTCTCAGCCTTTCCTGAGCTTGCATTAACAGCACAAATAATTGATGAGCATTAGCATCTCTGCTGGGAGCCCTGCCCTGTAAATCATTCAAACAGCCCTCCCAGTGACCAGACTTCCTGAGTCTTGATGTGAATGACAATCCTCAGTGATTCTTCCAGGAAACTCTTCCTGTAAATGCCCCCAGCCAATTGCCTGCATGCAGCACTTGGCACCAGATCTCTGCCCAAATGGCAGCTTCTGGGAACGCTGCTAATAACTGTGTTCAGTTGCTCATCTGTCGTTCTTCTTAACTTGTATAAATCTGCTCCATTACCAGTGATGCATATTGGGTTTGTGGAATTTCCTCCTTTCTAATGAAAAGACCCTCATTGGCTTTGTGTATTTGTTGTTATTGTTTAGTGATTTCTGGACCAGGTACAATCTGCCAGCATTATTAAAAAGAGAGCTGACTACTTTTTAAAAAGCATTTCACCAATAGGAAGGCTGGTTTTGGGGCTCTGGCTTTCTCTCTGCGAACATCATCAGCTCTGTGGGTTGTTTTTTTTCCATCATAGCAAAGTCCCGAGGAGTCCATGGACCATGTGATTCCATTATGCTGTGATTCTGCCTCCAAAATGATCACTAGGAACAGTAATCTATGTGGGTCCTCTCTGGGCTGGCCTCATTAACTGAGACTTGGTAGGGCCCTATTCCCAACTGGCACTCTATTTGCTCTAGATTTGGCTGGGTTCAACCATAGACACTAAGAAGATTATGTGCCCATCCAAAAACCCCATGTGCATAAGGTTTGGGAGCTTATGATATAAGATCAACTATCATTCCAGGTGCAACAGCTTAAAAGGATGGACTTTATCATTTTGTTCCCAAGGATAAAACAGTAACAGGAAACTAGAATATTTAAAGGTAATCTGTGACCTGCAAACACATCAAAGGATAGAGAAAATTAGGCAAAAAAGGCACGAAAATGAAATAATATGTGGTTTCTTTTATGATCTATACATGGTAAGCTACTACACAGAGAGGCAGTACTGTATTATAAAACCTAATACCCTAGCTTTGAGGCCAGACCAACTTGTGTTCAGATCCTGGCGCCGTTACCAGCTGTGAACAGCTCCTGAATGTTTCTCTTCTGTAAAACTGAGCTAAAAACACCCACTCTATAGAGTGACTGTAAGGATTAAATACAGCATACACGTGAAGTATTGATCACACTTGAGCTCGATAATAGTGGTTACTATTATTTGACTTACACAGAACTTTAAGAAATTTTAATTTGATCTTTTAAATTATTATTATTGCAAACAAGATTATGACATTAATGATAAACTTAAAAAAAAGGGAAAAAATTGGAACTATTGTAACAACATAATCAATAAAATATACAAAAAACAAACAAAGAAAAAAAACCCCACTATCCCCAAAATCACACTATTACATATTCTCATATTTCCTTCTAAGTCTTGGTGAATGTGTAGACATAACCTTTACACAGTGCACTTGTGTTCGCAGCTTTTTTTTTTCACTTAGCATTGTGCTATAAGTTATACCCTCTTGCAACATGGTCTAATTGTGTGTAATAACATTTGTTATTATTTCAACAAATGTATCATAACCTAATTAATCATTCATCTATTTTTAGACCGTTGTTTGTTTCCAGTTTGAAGGATATGCTTTCCTTATGGTCATCTGAAATGCACAAATTTACAAATATTTAGGTCTTTTTTTTTTTTTTCTTAGAGTTATGGGTATTTTTAGCTCGCATTTGAGAACATTGTTTGAACTAATGGCTGATGACTGTAGGGAAATAAAAGGTAGTTTCTATCCTCATTTCAGCACTTGACAAACTGGTATGAGGGTGAGGGATAATTGAGGTAGGCACTCAAGAAATGGATCTTGAAAGTGGACTAAACATGTTCACGTTTTTATTTTTATTGATTGATTGACTGATTTTTAGAGAGAGCGGGAGAGAGAAACATTGCTTTGTCGTTCCACTCATCCGTGGGTGGGGAATGAATGAAATCAAGAATGTGAATATGCAGGAGTCTAACATGTTCATGTTGATTTCATTCCATCCCCACACACAGACCACAGCCAGGAGGTAGGCGTTCGTATTATTTGAGCCACAGAGATGTCAAGGTGCATGACCCGGATCACACAGCGACTGGGAGAGAGAAAACGCCTTTCGCAGACTCTGAATTCCCAGCTTTCCTGCTGAGCTTTGGGGAAAAAAATGTCCCCACACACCACCACCCCTCCCCTAAGAAAGGGTAGGAACGGAGAGGGGCTGAGGTGCGGCGAGGTTCCACTG
This sequence comes from Furipterus horrens, assembly GCF_987537825.1. Classification (NCBI taxonomy): domain Eukaryota; kingdom Metazoa; phylum Chordata; class Mammalia; order Chiroptera; family Furipteridae; genus Furipterus; species Furipterus horrens. The sequence continues at coordinate 184,535,094 of NW_028327174.1, read as the reverse complement.
GCGTGGTCGCCTGCCCGACTAGGACGGTCCCCCTCGCTGGCGCTGCGGCCCAGCTCGTCTTCGAGCATGCCCAGTGCGCTCCCCGTCCGTCCCAGTGGTGCCGGCCGGGCGCCGCAGCTCCAGGTTTTTCGGACGACCGGAGGTTGCTGCTGGGCGGGGCGCGGGGCGGGTCTTCTTCCTGGGTCTCCCTGGCTCTGTTGGAATTCCCCTGTCACCCCTCTCCCGCTGCAGTGGCGCTACCTTGGACGTGCAACGTGGGGACAAAGATCGAAGTGGGGTACCAGGTGCTGCCGACGCCTGCGCTATGGCCCTAGGCCTACTGGCCCCTTGGACCTCAGGCATCGAGTCCGTGTACAGGACGTTTCCAGCCATCACTACATTTCTTCAATCGCATATTCATTCAACGAATAGTTTATGAGCACCTCCTGGGTGCCAGGCGCTGTTGTCTTGTCTGGGACACTGCAGCCAAGACAGACAGCACTGCAGTCCCACACCTGAAATTCCGGAGGCAAATAATACACAATAAGAAGTAAGCAAATTAGAGGAAGTCAGTTATCGACCCTATCTCCTAGACTTGCCCAATCAGTCCTGCGCCTTAGGGTCTTTGCACTGGCTGTCTCCTCTGCAGGAAATGCTCTTTCCAATTTTATCTTCGAGGCTGAAACGTCACCTGATCTGACCACCTCATTGAAAATTGCACTCCCTCTACCCCAATTCTTACCCTGTCCTATTTCCCTCGTAGAACTTCTCACCTTCCAACATATATGATACAGCTTGCTTGCTTGTATGTTATTGTCTGTCGCCTGCCTCTCTCCTCTCAAACTCCACCAGAGGACAGGATTTTTGTCTATTTGGTCACCACGCATGAGGAACCGGAGTAGATGATCAATAATTATTTGTTGAATCAGTTAATGGATAAATAGGGGTAAATGTGAAAAAAAAAAAGAGGACATGGAGAGTAGAGCAGGAGAAGAGAGCTAATTTAGGAAGGTGGTCAGGGAAGTCCTCTCCCAGTTCATTTGTACCATGAGAAGGTGGCAGCCACATAACAAGTTGGGCAAAGACGTCCCACAAAGAGGGAAAGGCGTGTGGAGGCTGGCCAAGTTCTGAGTGTTTGTTGGACAGAAAGGTGCTCAAGGGACTGCAGTAAGGCAGGTATGAGCTGAGGTAGAAGAGATGAGGCATGGGGCCCAGAAATCTTGGGAAGGTTTAAGCCTGGAAGCTTACTACTTACTAGAAGGGGTGAGCACTGGACTGGGAGTCAGCAGGGACCTTTGGGCAAGACTCCTCCTTACATCACAGATTTGCCGAGCCGACTGCTTGACGTTCCTAGGTATGAAATCACTGAGGGCTAGGTACATAGTAGGTGCCCAATAAATGGTTATGGGACGAATGTGTGCGTGCACGCGCGAGAGGACTCGGGGCTGGCTGCCCAGAGACCGGCAGAAGAGCCCCATTGGCTCTGAGAGGCGCGTCCCGGTGAGACAGCTCCGGGCGGAGGCGGGGGCGCCCCGCAGGGCGGCCAGGGCGCCCGCCCCCCGCCCCGCATGCGGGCCCGTCGCGGCCAGCCTGGCCGGCGGGAGCCGCCCGCGGGCGGCACTGGGCATGCTCAGACGGCGTCCAGGTCGCGCCGCGAGCGAGCGAGCTTCCGCGCCGCCCGCAAGCGCGACCTACCTGGGCGCCCCGCGCCCCCGGATGCTGCAGGTACGGCCCGGCGCGACCCCAGCGGGCCGGGAGCAGGGTGCGAGCAGACCCGGGACCGGGGTCGCGCTCGTCCCGCCCCGCCTCCACCCGTTACCAGGCGCACGGCGAACGCGCGGGCGGGCTGGAGGACGAGGCAGCCCCGGGGTCTCGGCGCCACGTCGGGGCGGGAAGGGGGTGCCCCGGCCTAGCTCACCTGGCGGGGCCGGGGCGGGAGGGACAGGCCGGGCCGGGTGGGGCTCGCTCCCTGGCGGACGCCGGGACGCGGCGCGGCGGCGGCGGGGCGTGGGCGTGCGCTCCGACCCGGGCTTGGGCGGACACGACTGGCGGAACCCGCGCGGCCGGTGGCTCCGGAGGGCCCAGCAGCATTGCGACCCCGGCCCCGGACGCCGAGGGGCGCACAGCTGCCGGCCAAGCCCGGCGGCCAGACCTTCTCAGCTCCCGGGGCGAATTCGCCTCTCGGCTTTCAAAGATGGCATTTCCTGGGCCTGGCACGAACTCCAGCGCCAATAAATCTATCCTGTTCCGCGGGCGATATGTATTGGTTTATCAGATACCTGCGGGGAGACAGCTGCAGTGGGCGAGTGTATGTGAGCGCCCAGCCCCCCGAAAATTCCCATTTTCAGCAACCTAAACTTACTGAGAAGTTGCGGTTGCCTTAAAAATTCATGGGAAGTTGAGACAACTTGACACCTGGGTTGTCCGAGGTGGTGGAAATAACTTGTGACTTGGAAACTGGAGATCTCCGGTCAAGTTGGTCTCCCCCCCTTGGCCAGCTGGTGACCTTGAGCGACTTGTTTAACCTCTCTGATCCTCAGTTTTCTCCCCTGCAAACAGCCGGTAATAATGGCACCTCACTGGGTTGTTGGGTGGATTAAGTGGGATAAATTATGTGGAGGTGTTTGGCGCTGTGCCCGGCACAAAGCAGGCGAGCAGTTGGTGTGATGTGAATTTAATTCGTTTAGAGACCCTCATGGCTCCCATTTCACCAGGAAATTAGAATTACGAAAGCATCTTCAGGGCCTAGTGACAGAGTGACAGCCCCTGTCTTTGTGCCCTGGAGAACTTCTACTGTAGAAGTCAAGGGCTTTGGAAAAACAATTTAGCTGAATTGTAATCGGAGAGCATCTTCTTTAAAAGCAGTTTTATACATTCAGAAACTCCAGAAGTTGGCAGTTCAGCTGTACTTACAAAAGAGCTGTTTTGTGAGATGATCCATCCTGCAAATGTTTAAGCAGATGATGCTTGAAAATAAAGCCTAGTTAGGAAGATTGCTGTTCTAAAAAGCTGCTAAACCCAACTTTTAGTGATTATTTAGATCAGAGTTTATTTTTTTAATTTTATTTATTGATTTAGAGAGAGAAACATCGATTTGTTGTTCTGGTTATTTATACATTAATTGGTTGATTCCCTGTGTGTGCCCTGACCCGGGATCAAACCCACAACCTTGGTGTATGGGGTGATGGCTCTAACCAACTGAGCTACCTAGCCAGGGCCTAGATCAGGGTTTCTTAACCTCCTGGCTGGGGTTAGTTAATTCTTTGTTGTGGGGCCTGTCCTATGCATTGTAAGATATTGAGCAGCATCCTTGGTCTCTAGCCACTAGATTTCAGTAGCAATCTCTCCCTCAGTGTGCCAACCAAAAATGCCTCCAGACATGGCCAGATGTCCCCTGGGGGCCAAATATCCTGTCTCACCTTTTAGAACCACTACTGCTTTCTATCATTAGCCTATTGGAGTTTGAGAATTTTATCTTACGTTTTTACTATAATAATAACCTTTCTATACCCTTATAGAACTGCACAGAGTACATCCACATGCATCAACTCATTTAATTTTTACAACTCCCCTGTGAGGCTGGTATTATTCCCACTTTACAGATGAGGAAATTGAGGCTAGTTGGGCTATAACTCAGGTTTTCTGGTTCCATGGGTAGGTCTTTTTGTTCTGCATCAAGCTGCCCTTCATTGTATGGAGACTTTCAAATAGAGGACTTTCCTGATGATTAAATCAAGATGTGAAATAGACTGGAAGCTGGAAACCTTTCTGAGATTGACTAGTTGAACATTAACAACAATACGCTATTATCTGACAGAGTAGGTCATTCTAGTTAAATATTCTAGTTTATAGTGAGCTCCCATAAATCCCACATAGAGTTAATGGAATACCAATTTGCAGAGAATTAGAGTAGAATAAAACGTGCCTAATACTCTTGTATTGATCCTGAGTTGTCTCTGGTGACTTGCCATCTCCTAAACCGGACTCCTATATGCAAATTAGACATTAGCTGGGGAATGTAAAAGGTCAGGTTACTGAAGGCATTTCGGAGTGCCTGAGGCATTCCATTCAGCCTGCATTTATTAATTAAGCTGCTACTTCTATGTGGCAGATACAGTGCTCGGGGTGGCAGAGGCAGAGTTGGCCAACAGACCCCAGTGGGCATTGGGTGCAAGGGGAGACTTCTTTCTAAGGGGAGGGGAGGGCAGATCCTGGCCAGGCCAGACCATAGGCCCTCAAGGACAGCTTGGGGAAGGAGAAAGAACCTAAGTTAACAGAGTCAAATTCAGGGTCCCACCCTGCTTCACCATTCCTGTCTGGTTTCAGCAAATTGATTATCGACTATGAACTGGGAGCTGTCACATAGACTGTTTAATTTCAGTGTCCTCCCTGTCCCCACTTTGCAGATAAGAAAACTGTGCTAGTAGAGGTAGTGTGGGTCCAAGAGCAAGGGAGTAGAATTTTGACCTTTTGAACCTCGGGTCCAGGCCCACGAGAGATTCCATTTTCTAAGATGGACCACCCCCAGAGGGGCTCATTCTTGGGGACTGGAGGAAACAGAAGACCCTCAAGGTTTGTGGCAGGATGGGAGGGGACCAGCCATTTGTGCTCTCTCCACTACCTAGAAGACTGCCTATTGACCGTACGCCCAGGGCTCACCTTCCTTCCACCAGACAGTGGTTCCTGGACAGCAGGGCCAGGCCCTCTGCACCTCTTCTCAGGGTCTGCTGCAGGGCCTGGAATGCCTAAAGCACTCTGCACTTGTCCTGGTGTTGACAGGCTGGTGGGGGCAGGGCAGCCTGCTGGGGTTCTTCCCAAGCCTCAGCTCTTCTTACCAACTTGCATAGAGAGAGCACAGGACCTGGTCAGTGTCCATGCTGCTCCGGTCTGGGTCCCGGCAACTGCAGCCTCTATTCTCACAGGTATCTCCTTTCATCTGCCTGAGGGGGAACTAAAGGGAGTGCTTGGTAGGCGCCTGGCTGAAATCTGATCTGGTCATGAGTTCCAAACCAAGTGATCTTGCATCACATAGCTTCTGGTTGTGCCTTCAGTGAAGACCAGCTGTGAGCACAGATTAAACAGCAAATTCAGATAGTTATTGGATCTATACTATATGTCGGGCATTAGGATTAGAGATGAAATTTGAACCCCTATCTTGGAAGGATTCATGGTGGAGCTGGGAAGACTGACGTGTGTATGTGATTGAGCGCTCTCTCTCTCTCTCTCTCTCTCTCTCTCTCTCTCTCTCTCTCTCTCTCTCTCTCTCTCTCTCTTTCTCTCTCTCTCTCTCTGATTACTGCTTTAAAAGAGCATAAAGCCAGATGCAGAGAGGCCAGTGGTCTGATGGGCAGCAGGGAGCTTCATAGGGAGTAGCTGGCATTTGGATTCAGCCTTGAAGGGAAAATAAGATGGTTTTTCAGGGGGCAGACACAGCAGCAGGTGGAAAGGCTCAGAGGCATGGAGAGAGACCTTGTGTGTTTCAGGAGTGGTGACTCTTCCCCAGGTCCAGTCTTCTGAGCTTGGTTAATGCAGGACCCACCTCCTGTAGTTAGGTACTTTCCCATCTCTTCACAGGGGCCTGGCCTCACTCAACCCAGGCGTGAGTGCCCACTCTCCTCCTTTTCCTCGGATAGGAGTAGTGCTTCTAGGTTGTCCTCGAGGTCTGAGCACCTCCTGCCCAGGATGCCTCTGGTTTCAGTTATTCAACACTGATAAAGCACTTCCTGGCTACCAGGTGCTATTCCTGAGTGCTTTCCAAAATATTAGCTCATTCACTTAATCCTCATAGCAACCCTCTGACCGAGCTGCCTCCATAGGTAGCGGCTGCTTGGTAGGTAGGTGAGGGCAGAGCTCATCTCCCCAGCCTGTGCCTCTCTGTGGGTGATGCTCTGATTGTGGTCCGCCTTCTCCTGGCTCGCTTCACACTGTTGTGGCAGAGAACAGCCGAGCCTGAGAGCTCTGATGGAGTGCTGACGGCCGCGGTTTTTTCCTCCTGACCCCGCTTCCTTCAGGGGCCTGCAGGGCTCCCTGACCGCATTTTCTGAACCAGAGATTGGGAACTGTAGTCTGAAAAAGAATGTTTGCGCTGCATTTTTGTGCAAGAGGAGGCCTGGGGGGTGTTGTTTGGATACTGAGAGAGTGGAATTTTTGAGGCAGTTTGACGGTTTATGTGGAAAGTTAGGAGAGAGGATTTGAAATTGGGATAGTCCTGGAAAATTCGGGTCCTATGATTTACCGTCGGGATATGCAAACTTTTAGTAAACATTTAAGCAGTGTGTTGTTTGGAGTGAATTTTCTGTACTTGAACCTATTGGAGCCCCAACGGGGGATAAGCAGTACCTTCTAGTCCCAGAATCTTGCAAATTCCTACAAGCCCCATTTTACAGACAGGTGAGAAAACTGAGGCTTGGAGAGAGGAAGTGACTGCCCGAAGGGCACACCGCTCATAAGTAGGAGAGTCAAGATTTGAACCCAAGTCTGTCCCTAGACAAGTCGTTTAAAAATAAAATGAGGTTAATGATATCACCTGTCTCTTTTAAGATTTATATATTTTCAGAGAGAAGGGAAGGGAGGGAGAAAGAGAGGGAGAGAAACATCAATGTGGGAGAGAAACATCAGATGGTTGCCTCTCACACCCCCCAACCAGCGACCTGGCCCGCAACCCAGGCATGTGCCGTGACTGGGACTTGAACCGTCGACCTTTTGGTTCACAGGCCGGTGCGCGATCCACTGAGCCACACCAGCCTGGGCAGAACCTGTGTCCTTTTACATTGACCATTTTAAAAAAGCTAATGACCAGACCTGACACAGAAAATTTTCCTCTCCCGTTACGTTCAGGTGCCTGACCCTGCAGACAAGCACCTTGTTTGGAGTTCAGTAATGAGAGGCGCTGTGGGCGAGTCATAGCCCACTCCCAGGGCAGGGCTGCAGGTCTGAGCTCTTAGCGCTAAGGGGGTGTTCCAAGGGGCAGGATCCAGGACCAGAAAGGGGCTGTGGCCAGCTGGATGCTGTGTGGATGAAAGGCATTGGTCTGACTTCGGGAGTGGCGTGTGACGACCTGGCCCCTGTACCCCGCTTCGGTGTAGACCCAAGGTTCTTAGTGAGAGAGGCAGCAACCGGCTTCATCCATCTGTTGACCCCAACCACCAGTGGACCCGAAGAGGGGATGATGACAGCCTGAGCCCAGGTCGCGCCCACTTTGCTCCCCCTGCCCCTCCCCTCCCCTTTCTGGTTGTTATACAGTAGCCCCTCTCTATATCGTGGTTCACTTATTGCGGCCTCACTGTATCGCGGGATTTTTTAAAATATTATATTTAATTATTTATCGCGGATTTTTTGCTATATCACAGGATTTTGCGGTACCATACAGTAAATACAAAAGTAAATGTAAGGTTCCTACTTCGCGGATTTTCACCTATCGTGGGGGGGGGGGGGACGGGAGGGGGCGGGGGCGTGTCTAGAACGTAATACCCACGATCAGTGAGGGATCACTGTACTTGCATGTGGTTTGTTGTAGACAATTAAAATGTCAGGAGCAAAAGGAAAATAAGGCTGTGCGAGTCCGGAACCTTCTTTCCCCCTACCCAGTTAACTCATGCGTTGGGGCTTTGCTCCGGGATTGCGATGCCTTCCCTCACCTTGTGGATTCGGTTAAACCTGCTGCTATAAACGCTGGTGCCATCAGCTCTGTCTCCTTTTACAGAGCTTTTCACAGCTGCAATTTTGCAGTTAATTAGTGTAATTACTTGTATTAGTACCTGTCTCCCCAGCTACACTGATAACTCTGTGAAGTCTCTTAAAAAAAAACAAAAAACTTTCACTGAGACTTATTGTTTTCTTTTTTTATTTTGACCTAATTCAGACATAGAAAAGTTCCAAGAATAGAACAAAGAACTCCCATATACCCTTCATCCAGATTCTCCAAATGGTACCATTTAATCACATTTGTTTTATCCATCTATGTAGTTATAGACTCTTCCTTTCCCCCCAAATACTTGTGTATTTCCTAGAAACGACATTCTCAAGAACTCAGTGCTGATACAGTACTATCTATAGACCTTATTCAGGTTGTGCCAGCTCTCTCGAGGGTATCCTTCATAACAAAGAAAAGCCCAGACCATGGTTTGCATATAGTTGTCATGTCTCTTTAGTCTCCTTTAAACTGGAACAGTTCCTCAGCCTTTCTTTGTCTTTTATGACCTTGACATTTTTGGAGAGTGCCCCTCAATTTCTGTCTATTTGTTTTAATGTTACAGAGCAAAAGGGGGTTCTTTCACGTGGTGCCTTGGTGTAAAACCCAACAGCTAGTGTTGAGGAAAACAGGCCTTTATTTACAGCATTCCAACCTGGGGAGGGCAGTGAGCACTTCAGCTCAGAGCCCTGTTCTCCCACGGGACCCAACACTTCTCTTGCTCCCCAAAAAGCTAGAAGCCAAAAACATGCCCAGAAGTTCCCCATCCCTTATCTCTCAGCTGTCTCCTCCAGGATCTAGGGTACAATACCATCAGCCTCCATATAACAGTCCAGGAAGACATGGGTTGTGTTGCACTGGATCGTGCATGGTTCTCCCTCTGCCCTTTCAAAGCTGCAAGGCCTTCTCTTTCCTTCTAAAACTGCAGGTTGCTCTCTTTCTACCTCCCTGCAAACTGCGTGGATTTTTCTTTCTCCCTGCCTCCTTGTAAACCCCGTGGATCTCACTATTCCTTTCAAAGCCACATGATTCCCTTCCCTCTCAAGGCCTCATGGTTCTCTTAGCCAAAATGCCTGCCACCTTATTTTTAAATCCCTGACTACATCCTCTGGCGCAGTGGGCAGGGTGACCGGTTCTGACCATTCACAGAACCTTGCACAGGCCCTCTATGCTCTTCCCTCCGTTCTATGGTCAAAACCCCTCCCATCTCCTTGGGGCCTTGGAAGAACCAAAGCAATTTGCGTAACTAAGGCATTAGCTACCAGCCATAGATATGCAAAAGCATCTTGAAAGTTGTCCCCTTACCCCATTACCAGACCACAGGCTCTGGGGATTTGGGGGGCCCTGCTCTGTAACATTAACTCACCATTGTGCCCCCAGTGCCTCTGAAACATGTGGACTCAGTAAAGTATTTATTGAACAGAGACCATAAGATGGAAGGAGTCGGAAGGGAAAAGCCAGCAGGTGTTCCGGTTTCCCCCATTCACACTCTTTCCCTTGCTGAAGGCTGTTGTTACTTAGTTGGATTCATACTGTACATAGATTTGAATCCAGCTGTTTTTATAACACAGTTTTCCCTGAAAAGGAGAGTCCTTCAGGAGGTAGTGAGCCTGCTGTCCCTGCAGGTATGCAAGCAGACACTGGGTGATAGCTTGGCGGGGATGCAGAAGAGAATGGAACATTTGATGAGGGGTGAGACTTAGCCCGGATGTCCCTCCCAGTGCTAAGCAGCCTTCTCCAACTGTGACTAACTTTGCAGGCCTAGGGGCCCAAGGATGGGGTGACTAGAATTCATTATCTGAACCAGGACGTTCTGAGAATAAAAGGGGAAGCTATTAATTGCATCTAATCCACTGGCCTCAACTGGGACTGCCCTAGGCAAATGAGGGTGAGTGGTCACCCTCCCCAGTGTGACTTTAAGGTTGGAGGTCAGTGCAGGGGAATCAGCCTGGAAACCTTCTAGCACTAGGAATCCTCCACCTGGATCAAGATAAAACTCATCTCCTTGGCACTGCCTGCAGGCCCACATTCATGGCTCTGGTCCCTCCGAGGTCGCACCTCCCTTCACGTGCTTTGCTCCTGATACACCAGGCTTCCTTCCGCTCTCACCTCACCTGCTCCTTCCTGTCATGGGATTGCGAGAGCTTGAAATGTCACATGTGTCCAGGCTGAATGGAGAAGGAAGAACAGGGTCTGTGATAGATGCACAAGGAGGATAAGCCAGCTGAGCTTCTCACTGACCAAATTCTAATGGAATGTAAGAGCCACACTGTGTGAGTGAAGTGAGGCAGGAGGAGACCAGAGTCTCCCTAGACCTGGTCTTCCTTTTCCCCCTGGTGCTCACACTTGCACCCTACCCTTCCTGCATGAACACTCAGTCTCTCTCCCAGCCCTAAGTTCTGAGATCAGAACCAAGTCAACTGGCCTTTGCAAAGGCAGGGAAGCAGGTGTCATTTGGGACCCAGGCGCAAGAGGATGGGCATCAGACGAGTGGTAGGTGCAGACAGGGACTTGGATACAGAGAAACCAGGCAGAAAACCAGCATCTAGGAATCCAGGTAACAAGGTCAGTTGGGAGCCATTTATCAGGACACCTAGGTTTGCAGTGTTGAATGCTCGGAGGTGGCAAGCACTGGGGTCCCTGTAGTCTGGTACTTTAACCCATTTTCTGCCTAGCAAAAAATACAAACTCTGGCTTTCTGGGTTAAAAAATACTGTAGGATGAAAATGTGAAGGTATATTTTTCTGGGGCATCCCAGTCATGTGGACTTCATGAACACAGTCCAGGGCAGTACAGTATTTTTATAACTCTAGGCATTGGTGGCTTTAATGGAAAAGCCAGTTAGTGAAGAAGAGTTCTGGTTTTTAGAATGCAAGATACAACCACATACTGAACATTGGAAAGGTTTTCTAGTTAACTGTTACATTCTGTTTTACTGGTTTAAAAGTGTTCTTTTCCACTCCCAGGCTTGTCTATGTAAAAACATTTAGTTTGAGGTCACTTTTTACAGGACAGAAAGAATCACACTGTCAGAACCAGAAGGGATCTCAGAACCTTTTCCAGCTCCCTCTTTTTACAGGTGGGAAACTGAAGTCCTGAAAAGGGTGTGGCACACAGGTAACCCCAGGCAGGGACTGGGACCCATGTGGTACAGTTTCAAGTCCCCAGGTCTCAGGTGTGTTTTCTAGATCTCATTTAAGGAAGTTTATTAGATAGATTATATATTCCTATAATTTTGTTAAAAACATGCTTTGGCATTTCTCTAACTATAGAAATAAATTGCATTGGCATTGAAGCAGTCATGAATTTCTTGTTCTTTTACGTAGAAGCTGCTAGGTTGATTTTTTTTCATATAAAAAAAGATGATATGTCCTTTCTGTTGGATTTCTATGTTCTATATGAGTGTTTCTCAAACTTTGGCGCATCAGAATCACCTGTTAAAATATAGGTTGCTACGCCCCACCCCCAGCGTTTCTGATTCAGTGGGTCTGAATCCGACTCTCTGGTGAGGCCTAAAAATGTGCATTTCAAACAAGCTCCCGGGTGATGCTGCTGGTCCAGAGACCAGGGACCAACCGTGCTTTGAGGATTAGTGATAGTTTCAGACAGTATGCCCTGTGCTTTGCGGCCAGCTGGGCCCTCCTTGTGCTCCGTCCTCCCTTGGCACCTGACCATTTCCCTCTTTCCAGATCTCCTGCCTGTTGTCCTTGCCTCTCCAGATGACCCCACCACCTGCAGCCATCCAGTGGGAGTCTCCTTACCTTTACCCCTCCTCCTTCATTTTCTGGCTCCTCTTTTTCTTTCTTTTCTTCCAGTCTGAGAAAATGAGTGTCTCTGGATCAAGCTTACCTCTCTACTTACCGTAAAGACTGTTGTTCCTTCACTTGAGAAACAAAAAAAAAACTTCCCCAAGGCTACTCCCTTCCCTTTCACTGCCAAGCCTGCTGAGAAATAGTCTACAGAAAAAGATTTGCTTTTTTTAGAAAAAGTATATTTTATAGATTATGCTGTTATAGTTGTCCCAGTTTTTTCCCCTTTGCCCCTCTCTGCCTGGTACTTCTCTTCCCTCCAGCAATACCCCCTCCCTTAGCTCATGTCCACGGGTCATGCATATAAGTTCTTTTGGCTTCTCCATTTCCTATATATTCTTAATGTCCCCCTGTTTATTTGTACCTACCAGTTACGCTTCTTGATCCCTGCACCTTTTCCTCTTCCCCCTTCCCACTGACAACCCTCCATATGATCTCCAAATCTGTGGTTCTGTTCCTGTTCTAGTTTGCTTAGTTTGTTTTTGTTTTTTTAGATTCACTTGTTGATAGTTATGAGTTTGTTGTCATTTTACTGTTCATAGTTTTGATCTTTTTCTTAAGTCCCTTTAACATTTCATGTAATAATGGCTTGGTGATGATGAACTCCTTTAGCTTTACCTGGTCTGGGAAGCACTTTACCTGCCCTTCTATTCTAAGTGATAGCTTTGCTGGATAGAGTAATCTTGATTGTAGGTCCTTGCTTTTCATCATTTGAAATACTTTCTTGCCAGTCCCTTCTAGGCTGCAAAGTTTCTTTTGAGAAATCAGCTGATAGTCTTATAGGAATTCCTTTGTAGGTAACTCTCTTTTTTCCTCTTGCTGCTTTTAAGATTCTCTCTTTATCTTTAACCTTTGGCATTTTAATTATGATATGCCTTGCTGTGGTCCTCATGGGTTCTAGCTTGTTTGGGACTCTCCGTGCTTCCTGGACTTGTTTGTCTATTTCCTTTGTCAGATTAGGGAACTTTTCCTTCATTATTTTTTAAAATAAGTTTTCAATTTCTTGCTCTTCCTCTTATCCTTCTGGCACCCCCATGATTCAGATGTTGGCACATTTAAAGTTGTTCCAGAGGTTCCTAAGCCTCTCCTCGGTTTATTTGTTTTTTTCAATTCTTGTTTCTTCATTTTGTACTGGTTGACTGTTTATTTTTCCTGAGGTTCCAAATCATTGATTTGAACCCCGGTTTCCTTCTCTTCACCATTGGTGTCACGTGGATTTTTCTTCATTTCACTTAGTGTAGCCTTCACTTCTTCCCTTATGCATTTGCCGTACTCACGCATTTCTGTGAGCATCGTTATCACCAGTGTTTTGAACTCTGCATCTGGTAGGTTGGCTGTCTCCTCGTGCTTAGTTCTCCCACTGGACCCTTGATTTGTTCCCTCTTTTGAGCTATATTTCTCTGTTTCCTCAGCTTGACAGGCTCCTGTGTTTGTTTGCCTTTGTGTCTTAGGTAGAGCTGCTGCACCTGTTACATTAAAGGGGCAGGGCCTTAGGTATTCGTGAGTGCTGGGTGACCCATTTCACCACGTTGCTTCGATGTATGTGGGGGAGGGGTCTGAGAGGGAACAATGCCACGTGCTTGGCACTTGCCCCCTTTCCATTCACTTCACCCACTTCCCTTATGTGACTGGCACCCCTCTAGCTGTTGCACTGGCCGTCGTTCCCAGAGTGGGTGCGTTTGCAGACATTCAGGGACCATGGGGGCCTTTAAAAAAATGGACTCTGGTGAGAGACCTGCAGTTTCTTCCACCACCCCAACCCCCACTGGTTTTCACAGCCATAAGCAATGAGGCTTTATTTTCTCCAGCCTTGGAGCCATGAGCTGTGCAATCTGGCCTGAGACTGGGATTGCTCCCCAGGTGTCCATCCAGGCTTTTATAATGTGTGACTGCTCTTTCCGCCAGCCAGTGGCAGCCACTGCCTTGCTGCCACTGCCACCACCGCCACATAATGTATCCTCTCTACCTGGCTCCCCATCTCCATTCTTCCTACTCGTCTGGATGAGTATCACTTCTTTATATCTTTGTTTGTTGGACTTCCATGCAGTTTGATTTTCTGGTAGTTCTGGTTGTTTTTTGTTTTGAGGTAGATATAACCCTTTTTAGGTTGTGGAAGGAGGTGAAGGTGTCTACCTGTGTCTCCATCTTGGCCGGAAGTCAAAAGATTTGCTCTTAACCTTCTTGACACAGACATACTGTTCAATTTCAGGCATTCAGATGTTCTATACTTATAATGGAAGACATAATTTTTTAAAATTGCGGTAATACACAGATCATATAAAATATACTGTCTTGACCGTTTTTAAGTGTAGAGTGCAGTGCTGCCATCATCCCCATGTGGCCACTGGACTCTTCATCTTGCAAAACTGCCACCGTGAACCGGCTAACCCTAACACTCCCTACGCGGCCCTCCCCCGAGTCTCTGGAAACCACCCTTTTACTTTCTGTCTATGAATTTGACTACTGTAGGCACCCCGTATGAGTAGGAGCACACAGTATTCGTCTTGTTGTGACTGACTTATTCCAGTTAGCATGCTGTCCTCGGGGTTCACCCATGCTGTAGCACGTGTCAGCATTTCTGTCCTTTTTAAGGCTGAAAAATATTCTCTTGAACGTATGTACCACATTTTGCTTATTTGTGCACCCATGGGTGACTTGGATTGCCTTCATCGTTTGTCTGTTGCAAACAGTGCTGCTGTGAACACAGGTATACAGAAAGATCATTTTGATTAAAGGGGACTTGCAACGTCAGGTGGGATGTTTAGACATTTGTCTGGCAGTCTCAACTCTTATCTACTCTTGCACCCATCAGTCTGCCATCCCCAGGCTTCCGCACTTGCTCATGGCTAACACTACCATTGCTCTGATGGCCGGGGACCACTCTCTTGTCAAGACCATGGGCAGTTGCCCCTTCCTCATACCAGGGTCCCTGTAATCCAGATTCTCTCCTGCATTCCTGCTCGCCTTGGCTCATCCTCTGCCATAGTGCCCTTTATCCTCCGCTCTTATCGCCCTGCAGGCTTTCCTGGGTGAACCCACCCGATCCCATTGACAGGGGCCAACGGTCTGTGTCTCTAGCCTGGTCATCTCTGGGCAGTCCAGGTCCTATCTGAGCCCTCCCCGGACCCTCTGCACATCCAAAACAGCTCAGCGCCTTCCTCCTTTAAAAGACTCTCTCCATAACTCTTCACTGGGAAACCCCCAGGTCCCACTTCACTCACCCCCACAGCTGCACTGGACAAAGCTGCCTGAGAGAGCCCTCCTGCAGTCTGCTTCCCTCCTCACCCCCATTAAAATTGGGTTAGTTCCTAAGCTTCTGCCACTTATTTCCACTTTTGCTTAGTGTCCCCAACAAGCCCCTCACACCTCTGCCTCACTCACATTGCTACCAGAAAGTGTCCCCTACAAACATACATAAGATCACTTTCTGCCAGTTTCATGTACCTGGCTCCATCTGGCCTTGCTTCCCCTAAATCCATCCAAACCCCACAAACCGTGTGCTCCCAACCAGGTCTTCCCTAGTTTGGTGTAAAAATGCAGATTCTGATGCCAGGGTTCTAACTACCTCCCAGGTGATATTGAGACTCTGGTCCACAGACCACATGTTGCTTAGCCAGTCTCTAGATCTGTGTCTCACAAATAAAGTTCTACTGACATATTTTCAGTCTATAGATAATGCAAGAATTTAAAAAGTTTTGTGTTATAATGTTAGTGTTTTTTGTTTTCTACAAAGTTAATCTTAAAATGTTCAATCATAAAGGCAGATTTGCTGTTGCAGTGATTGTTAGCTACTACAAGACATTTTTCCCAGTCTAAGAAAGGCTTCGACTTCTTCAGAATTTCCAAATAGGTCCGGTGCACAAATGTATGGGGGTGAGGGGGTCATGAGACTGTTTTCCCTTTAAAGGGGTATGTACTCAGGGCCAGGGTTCCCTCTTTTGAGCTTCTCCAGGGCAGAGACTGTTTTTCTGTTCCTTCCCCCAGAGCACAGCTGGGCCTCCTCAGGATGCTGGCCGAAGGGGAAGGTGAGTCCCTGGGCTTCCGCTAGGAGATGAGTGTGGACACATGATTGGGCGTGGGAGTACTGGGTTGGAGGGGAATCCGTGCTCAACCTTTCTGGGGAAGGTGCTACCAGGCATAGGAGAGGAGGGAAAGGGTTCCTGGCAGCTGGACTTGGCTGAGAGACACCGGAGGCCCTTCTTGTGCCTGTTAATGAGGCTTCGCCATGGAGGCGTTGGGCTTCGGCAGATGGAGCCAAGTGTACCTGGGAGGGTCAGAGAAGCAAGTCCCCAGTCTGGAAGAATCAGGTTCATGGGGGTGAGCAGATGGGACAGATGTCAAAGGACGATGTTGCTGCTTTTAACCAAACACTGCTCCTGCCCCTGGCAGGTCTGGGCTCTAGCCTGTCACTGCGGGGTTTCACAGTCTGGCCTCTGCCTGCCTTTCCCATTGTTCCGGCCTACTTTTCCGTCTTTTCTAGGTCCTGGCCAGTGACTGTGCCCCAGGTAAAATGCAGATGTACTTCCTCAGCTCCTCACCTCCTTATACAGAATTGTCCCTGCAAGGCTGCTGTGCTCGTTGTTAATCTCTCGGTGCAGGTCTGGGCTCATCCCTGACTCCAGCTCCCGTTAACTCTGTGACCCCAGGTGAGCCTCCTAACATCTCAGATTTCCTCACTTCCTTACTTGGAATGACAAGTATGTCATCCTCCCTGGGGAAGGGTCCATGATGACAGGGACTTCTGGTGGCACGTGATAATTACTTAGGAGGTGCTGGTTGTCAGTCACTACCTGTCCCCCTCAGTAAGCCTGACAGAAGGACACAGTGTGCATGTGTCTACAGGTGGAGCGAGAGGTCCCTGAGATGGAGAGACCTGTGATTTGTGTGTGCTGCCCAGAGCAGGTGGGGCCGAGGTGGTGGGGCGGTTGGGAGGGCAAGGTCAGGGGAGCTGACAGGAAGAAGCGATGGCCTGGGGGAGCTGAAGTTGATTTGGGGTGCAGAGCAGGGCCTCTCAAACTTGAATGTGCACATGAGATGATTCAGATTCCATAGGTCTGGGGTGAGGCCTGAGAGTCCGCATTTTTAACCCACACCAGGTGGATGCTGATGCCACTGGGCCAGAAACCCACTTTAAATGGCATCGGTCCAGAACATGACTTTTGCTAGGGAGGCTCGTGGAGAAGAGAGTACAGAAAAAGCAGAAGCACAGCTGCACAGCCTTCCTCCCAGCTCCATGGAGATTCCAAAAAGTGGCAGGTGCACCCAGGTGTCTGGAGTCTGGCAGGTTAGGTTGGAATCAGATGATGGGTGATGATGGGTGGGAACAGTTGGGACCCCCTGAGGGTTTGGGATAAGTATTGGGTGATTAGATTTTGCCAATGGATATTCCATCCTTTAAGGTCTAGCTCTGCCGTTAGAATCCCCCTGGAATCTGTCCCAGGTTGAGCTGTGGTCACACCCTACACAAGGCCCCAGCAGCCAGTGGCACACACTGGTCTTCATAGCACTCACCACACTGAAAAGTGAGTATTCATGTATCTCTCTGTCAAGTCTGTGAGCGCCCAGACGACAGGGCCTCTTACCTCGGAACCCCAGCCCATGACATGGGGCCTGGCTGCAGCTGATGCTCCTTCAATGCCTGAGGAGTCAGAGAGAGGGATGAATATAGAATGTTCACGAAGGAAGACTGTGTAAATTCCTGTGACGAAAAGACAGCACCAAGAACCAAGACTGAGTTGGGGTGCCCGGGTGCGTGTTGGTGTGGACGGCAGCAGATGGGTTAAGGAGTCAGCAGGACCTCAGGTGAAAATGCTGAGGGAGACTTCAGGAGGTGGAGTGGGGACTATGGCAGGGCATTGGATTGGGACATCCGCTTTGAGGTGCGTGGCTAGGGCTGTGAGTTCTCTGAAGGAGTGGAGGGTTCAACGTGGGTGGCTATGTCAGCCAGGAAACCACCGTGGTGGTCTAGGATCCAAGGGCAGAGCTGCTCTCAGGAGAGGACAGGTGCCCACATTTAGGCAGATTGAGGATCAAGAGTTTCAGTTTCAGGAGCCTGGGTAGAGCCAGCAGATTGGGGCCCAGCGTGTGGCAGTGTCCAGAGCACCCTCAGAGCCGTTCATTAGCATATTGAACCTCAACCTCAGGTGCTCTGAGAGGTGGGGGCCATTAGTTCCATGAACCCCAGATGCCGTGGGAGGTGGGGTCAACCTCACTTTCCCGAGGAGTAAGCAAAGTCTCAAAGAGGTACGATGACTTGCCCAGAGCTGGGAAGTGGAGGCGTCGGACCTGCACTGGGGTCTGTGGTCCAAGGGAGTGTCAGGTGGGGCCTTCCATCCTTGGAGTGGGATTTCTCAGGGAGGATGATTTGCAGACAGGATCACAAGGTCAGTGCTGGGGCAGGGTTGGGCAGGCTATTGGCACCAGGTGGGGGGGGGCGGTGGGGGAGGCAAGCTGGAGGAAGAGGAAGCAGCGTCATGAAGGCAGAAATGGGGGGCGGGGGTGCACGGAGAGCGAGGGGAGAGAGGTGTAAGCAGTTACACACCCTGGGCACCAGTAAAGGATCAATTTCATTTTCTTAACTCATTATTGCTCACAAGCAATTTAGGAATTGCAGAAAGGTGCAAAGACGAGAAAAACTTAAAATTATACTTTTATGGTCTTGTGCGTTCCCTTATCCTTATGCTATAGGTATGGACATACTGTGGATACAATTTTATAACCAGCCTTTTTTATTTACGGTTCTAATGATTTCCCACGTTATTATGATGTCTTCATGGACATCCCGTGGCTGTTTTGTTACTTAAATGGCCCTCTTAAGTTAGAAATCCCCTTTTTTTGTTGTAATTTTCAACGTCATAAATGTCTCTGAGAGGAAAATCTTTGCAAATAAAACCGACGGTAGGTCCCTAGAAATGAAATCACGCAGCCAAACAACCTTCCAGCGCAGTTGGAGTGATACGCTGTCGGGAACGCAAGCATAGCCTTCCACGTAAGCGCCAGTGTCAGCAGGCCCTGCGTAGCTTAGCTGTGTGTTCATTCATTTGTGTGTGCAGTTCACAAGCATTTATTAAGTGCCTGTGGGGGCAGACTCCATTCTCTGTGGCCTGGTCAGCGGAGCTGCCAGCATCTGGGCCAGACTGAGATGGGTAGGAGTGTGTAATCACCCACGATGTCCTGGGCCCAGGAGGAGCCCGGGACAGCCCGTGGGCCTCTCTGGTGGCAGCGTCCAGGCAGCACTGACCTGTGAGTTTGGAGTTGCCTGCCTTTCCCTCTGTAACGCTTAGCGATAGGGTAAACACTGAGAGTGTTATCCCCCATTTTATCCTTTTAATCTCTGCATTCCACAGATTCTTATTGAACACCTCGTGTTTGTGAGGCACTGTTCCAGTCACCAGGGATACAGCAGTTAAGTAATAAAAGCCCCTGCCTTCAAGGAATTTCATTCTAGTGGGAGGTGGACAAGGAAATTGGGAGGCAGGCAGTAAACTCATAAGTGGTATGTCTGGTGGTGATAGATGCTAAGGAGAAAACTAAAGTGGGGGAGATAAGGAGTGTTGGGGTAAAATGTGGACAGACTCATGAAGAAGGTGTGGGAGAGAGCCAGAGGGAGGATGTCTGAGGGAAGGGTGTTACTGGTAGAGGAACAGGTGGGAACCAGCTGGGTGCAACCCAGGAACAAGAAAGGGCAGCATGGCACCAGAGAGCGGTGAGATGCTACGTCAGGACCCAAGGAATTTTTTTTTTTTTTGATGGGAGGTTTTGGAGTCAGAGGGCCATTTCCTACCATTTGAAGGAATTCAGCCTAATCTGAATTGCTAATCTGCAGTGAGCCTCACTGAGGCCTGCGTTGGTGGGGAAAGCCCTGGGAGTTGAAGGCCAGGATCTGGGAAGTCTCTGCCTCCTTTCCGCCCTTCAGGGTCCTCCTCTGTGCATTGAGGGACTTGAACTAGGAAACTGGAAAAGACATGCTAAGTTTTTCTGGGCTGGGGTCTCAGCCCTGTCAGTTAAGTGGGCTCCTTAAATCTTGGATCATTTTAGTTGAACTGCTAACAGTGTATGTATACAGTTTTTGCCATATATTTTGTTCTTAATATGTTTAGGTATCAGATTTACTTCTTTGTTGCAAACAAGAGTCTTTCAGCCAGTTGTGGGTGGTCTTGTAGCTGGAGCGGGGGTGGAGTTTATCCACTCAACCCTCCATTTATCTCAATTATTGAGCACCTGCTGGGTGGGCACTGGTCTGGCTGCCTACACCATAATGATGATTTTTAAAAGACCCAGACCCTGTCTTCATGAACTTCATGATTCTCTGCCAGAGAATTATGGGGGTGGTACAGGGGGACCCTGGACAGAAAAAAACAGGGCAGTCCCTACCTCACACCATGTACAAAAATTAACTCAAAATGGATCCATGACCTGAATATAAGCACTAAAGCCATAAAACCCTTATTAAAGAAATGAGGGTAAATCTCCATGTCCAAGGGTTAGCAGTGGATTCTTGGACGTGACACCAAAAGCACAAGCAGCAAAAGAAAACTATATAAGTTAGACTTCGTCAAAATTAAAAACTTTTGTCCATCAAAGGACATTATCAATAAAGTGGAAAGACAAACTACAAAATAGGAGAAAATATTTGCAAATTGTATGTGATAATGGTTTAACATTCAGAATATATAAAGAACTCCTATAACTCAACAACCCAAATTAAGATAAATAACCTAATTTTAAAAAATGGGCAGAGGACTTGAATAGATATTTCTTTGAAGATCTATAAATGGCCAATAAGCACCTGAAAAGATGCTCAGCATGCTTGGTCATTAGGGAACTGCAAATTAAAACCACAGTGATATATCACTTTACACCTACTGAGATGGCTATCAAAAAAAAAAAAAAAGAAAAAGTATTGGTGAAGGTGTGGAGAAAGGGCACCCTCTTACATTGCTGTTTGGTGGTTCCTCAGAAAGTTTAACATAGAATTACCATATGATTCTGCAATTCTCTTGGATCTACACCCCAAAGAACTGAAAACAGGCTCGAACAGGTGCTTGTACAGCAATGTTCATTGCAGCACTGTTCACCATAGCCAGTGATAGAAACAATCCAGGTGTCCCACAGACAGATAACAAAATGTGATCTATCCGTACAGTGGTTTACTATTTATCCTTAAAACTGTATGAAGCTCTGAAACATGCTACAACATGGATGAACCTTGAAGACATTAGCTAAGTGAACTAAGCCAGATACAAAAGGACAAATATTGTATAATTCCACTTACAAGAAATATGTAGAATAGGCAAAGTCATAGACACAGGAAGTAGAAGTTGCCACAGGTTGGGGGAGGGGGCGGATGAGCAGTTATTGCTTAATGGGTACAGAGTTTCTGTTTGGAGTGATAAAAAAGTTTTGGGTGTAGATAGTGGTGGTGGTTGCACAACATTGTGAATGTAATTAAAGCCAATGAAATGTACACTTAAAAACGGTTAAAATGGCAAAAATTATGTTCTATTTGTTTTATCACAATGAAGAAGACCAGAGCTGGTAGTGCAGTGCCTGGAAGGAGACTGACTTTGTTAGGAGCCCCTGGGTTTGGGTTCTGGTCTGAGCCAGGCCACCTCAGGCATGGTCCTTGCAGTCTTCAGCCAGGTTCTCTCTTCTGAGGTGGGAGCCCATGAGATGACAGGCGTAGAGTGTCACGGGTCATGGGAGATGCTCAGGAGATGCCGTCTCATCCCCTTTAATTTCATCCTACCCAGCATAAAAAAGATTATTCTGCCTGGTAGAAAAGACAGAAAGCAGTAAATCTGGTGGTTTTGCCCACATCATCAGTCACCTGCTCATCTGTTTGGCCATTTTCCTCCAGGAGGTGAGCTAGCTCCGTCTTTGGTGCGTTTGCCCTAATGCAGGTCTCAGCTGGGCCTCACCTCACTGACATGTGTGCCGGCCCTGGTCACATGCTCCTTCCCTCTCAGGGCTTCCTGTGGGTTCTTTTGGAAGTCTGAGCCCTACTAATTAGAAGTCATGCGAACATCCCGCCATGGCTATGATTCTGCTGGGTAGAATAGGCCAGTGAAGTGTTTGAACTACCTGGACAAATGTTTGATAGTGGGATAGTGGGACAGAGTGGGCTGTGCGATTGTAGAGACATCATAAAGACAACTTCTTAAAAACACCCCAAACAAACAAGCCAGTGCTGCTGTTTCTCTCTGGCGGGAGTGCATCCGGGCATGCCCTGTGTGGCAGCTGGTCTGCTGAGCTGCCCTCTCCTTTTCCCTGCAGGGTTGGCCACCTCCCGGGGGCTCAGAGCCAACTTGTTTCTTCAGTGCCCTGGAGGTAGATTCTGCACTGCACCTCCCACAGCAAGTTGAAAGACCCTCCGGGTCTGGGCGCTGTGAGGCGGCCCTGGGTCCTCCTGGATGTGAGAAACGTTCACAATAAAAACACCGGGACACAGGACTTCAGCCGTAGACAAGGCTTTCTTTATTCACAGGTCTGCAGAGCCAGGTGCACAGCAAAGGTATGCAACCCAAACAGAAAAACAAGCTGGTTTTATACTAACAGGAGTAGTCCGCCCCCGCTCCCCACCCCCCTTTCCCCTTTCTCCTCCATTTCTCCGTGCTTGGATACTCCAGAGTTATAATCTAACATGATTAACTAAATTAACTGAGGGTAATAATTTCCTAAATTGTTTGCTGAGCTGTTGCCTGACTACATTTATGATTTCCCAGTGTTTGGTGCTGAATATCTTTCCCCTTTAACCTCAGAGGCATTTGCGCTGAGCTGTGGAAATATCACTTCCTGACTTGTAGGTGTGCTAATACTGTTGACTCTGACCCAGAGACCCCCCAATTCAAGATTTAATTACATTTGTTCTTTGCTGCTCATTATTTCCTACTCTGGTTTGAGAGTCATCAGTTTTTTTGTACCTCACATGGAGACCTAGGCTCCTACCACACCCAGAATTCCTCCCAGTTTATCAGTTCTCCCACCCCTTGGCTGTCATGAGATCCTTGGCTTAAAGCCAGCACATCTGCCCTGAAGGTTAGTGGGATGAGGGTCTGGTTCAGCTCAAGTTCATTGAGAAGCCCGGCCTCCCAGGGGGTGTAGTGCACCTGGGCCTCCATCAGGAGCTCTTCCCGAGGCTGGTGCAGTAGAAGGGGGCTAATGCTCGAAGGAGAGCTCTGAGCTGCTCAAGAGGTAGGAGAGGCCTCAAGAAATGAGGTGGCCCACTCCTGCTCTCCCGCTGCTAATAATTAACCCAGGGGTGGCAGCCTGTGCAGCCGGAAGGGCCTTTACGCATCATGTGCCCTTACTCCAGCCCACACCTTTCGCAATGCGAGAGGAAGTCATTTACTACGTTTCTGCAGTTCCAAGAGATGTGTGTTCCCATTTTAACTTCTCTGAAATTG
The DNA here is from genome assembly GCF_987537825.1 of Furipterus horrens. Taxonomy (NCBI): domain Eukaryota; kingdom Metazoa; phylum Chordata; class Mammalia; order Chiroptera; family Furipteridae; genus Furipterus; species Furipterus horrens. Next base: position 184,512,211 of record NW_028327174.1, on the reverse strand, counting down.
GCATGATCTTTGCAATCTGGAAGACCTGTTAAATCAATGTCATCATCTTAGAATGGGGGAAATATGGTAATAAATACCCAAGTCATTACTCAGGTTTCTGAAGTTGCAGAACTAATTAGGGGAAGAAAGGCGTCCTGGACCATTTCTTCCCTAAGAGAAAATTTACCAGCACCGTGAGCTTTTTAGCCAATCCTGTCCTAGACTACTTTCTCAAAGGGTAAGGACATGCTTTTAGTCAGTAAATGAGCGATGATAGTGATTAAGTGGGCCCTTTTCCCTCAGTGAATCACCTGTAATTCACCTTCCTCCAAGTCATATGAGCCAGTGGACTCATTGGGCAGGTATGTGATGCCCTGCACTGAGCTGGGGATCATCACCTTATTTGGAGGCTGGCTGTGGGACTTGAGCATGGTTCCCCGAGTCTAACCTACCAGTCTGTGAAATGGGAACAGCAATGCTGCCCTCTAGGCCCAGCCAGAATGAGTGGAGCCAGGAGTAATAAGTGTGAACATATTTGGAAAACTGAAGCCCTGCAGGTAGGAGCCTTGGATGCGCCTCACGGCAGGAAGCCTGGGAATGGGAAGGGGCCAGAGACCAGGGTGAGGTGGGTGGGATGGGTAGTAATAGGGAGTCAGTATTCATGGCAGCTGGTGTAGAGGAAGTGTCTGCAGTGGGCCAGGCCCTTTGCTAGGTTAGGTAGAAGATCACTGCTCCTTAAAATGATCTACAGATGAGTAAACGGAGACTTAGAAAGTGAATTTGTCACCTTGGATGGTGTGGCTCCGTAGGTTGGAGCATCATCTCATAAACTGAAGAGTCGCGTGCTCAATTCCCAGTCAAGGCACATACCTAGGTTGCAGGTTCAGTCCCCGGCCAGGGCGTGTACAAGAGGCAACCGATCAGTGTTTCTCTCCTTCTCTCTTCTTTCCCCTCTCTCTAAAATCAATAGGCAGGTCCTTGGGTGAGTATAAAAGACAATGAAAGAAAGTGAATTTGTCCACGGTCATATCAGCTTGGGAGTCAGAGCAGAGACTGGCCCCAGGTCTGGATTGTCCCTCCAAGCCTCTGGTTGGCCTGGCTTACTGAAGGCCCTGGCTACCGGAGCTCCCAGGCAGCAGTGTTCCTAGTTCAAGTTGCTGAGTGCCCCTGGAAGTCAAGAAATGCTTGTATTTGTCTGTATCCCCAGCTCCCAGCCTGTGGAAGGCCTCAGTACAAATAAGTGCACCCATAGCAGCAACAAGACATGTTTTTGATGATTCCTAAATACTGTTATTCTGATTAGCATTTTGCGTGTCTTTGTAAATCTTTCTTAGAGTTAGTGCAGTTTCATTAATTTCCTGCCCCATCTCACCAACACCCAAAGCACTGAAAATCTGACGAGGCTGCAGAAAAATACATTTTATCTTGTTTGCTAGAGGCACTGGCAGGGTCTCTGTACCTGATAGAACCCGAGATGGCCCCTGAGATTAAAACCCTACAGGCAGAGGATTTTAAAGCTGGAAGGAGCCTTAGAGGCTCTAAGCTGGGAAACCCAGCTGAAAAAGAATGGAGTCGTGATTTCCTTGGTCACTTGGCTGATTCTGACAAATAGGGTGATACTTTGGTGGGGGGAGAAGTTGAAAGGTATTTTTCTGTGTTTCCTTGAAATAAAATTATGGCAAGGGCTGCTGGTGGTGAGGATTGGGTTTCCCTGGCCAGGCTGCCACTGGCCTCAGGCTCCGTGGCAGGAACAGAGCTGGCGGGACCGTCCAGTTGTGAGATTCCAGTCTGTTGGCTGGGATGCGCTGTGATTAGCACATCTCAAATCTTTCAGAGTGACTTTAGCTGTTTTCTGAAGGCTGCTGCTGCTCTGAGCTGCACAGGGGAGGGGACTGGAGCCTAAGATAGAAATATCAAGGGCTGACACCCAAATGGGCGTGTCGCTGTCCTGAGGGCAAATATTAGCACAGTATTTTTGTAAAGTTTATGCAACTTGATTCATGTCCCTGTAGGGCAAATTTATTCCATCCTGTTTTCCAGTCTGTTTGGGCCCAGTAGAACGATTCAGAGGGAGAAGGGAAAGAGCTTAATAGCTTCATTTTAGGTAGAAACAGCTCAGTATAAAATGTATTCCATTGTCTATATCTTGAGCTTTATATATTGCTTTTTGTGCATTTATGTTATTTTATCCCCTATTTCATAGTTTGATGGGCCATTTTAGTTTGTTTGTTTGTTTGTTTTCCCGAGATTGAGGTATAAGGTATCTGTTTGGAATTATTTCCGACAAGAAGTCTTTATAAGAAAGTCCAGTTTTGAATAGTGCTGTTCTGAGTAGGGCTTACATGTACAGAAATTTAACCTTGGCACTGTTGAAACAAGTCATAATAGAGTCTTGGTTCTGGAAGCACAAAGTTTATCTGTCGTACCCTTCCAGTTTTATCCAACTTCTCTGCATGGTTACCTCTAGTGATGGGGAGCTTGCTCTCTACCAAGGCTGTCCCTTCCATATTTGTGCAGCCTTCGCTGTTCAAAACTGTTCCTTCTGTTTCATTTCTTCTTCCATCCTTTGAAACTTTGGGGTCTAAGATAATCAGTCTAATGATAGTAGTCAGAATAAATACCATAGATTAGGCCCTGCTAGGGGCCAGTTAATTTGCATAGGTATTATCTTCAGTGCTTAAAACAAGCTTGCAAAGCAGAGAAAAGTGTCCCCCTTTCATAGATAAGGAAACCACGACTCAGAGAGGGTGAGTGATCTCTGTAAATTCACACAGCTAAGAAGTGGCTAAGCTGGGCTTCCAGCCTACATCTCCACCAGATTCCATCGCTGCTGACCTTCCCACAGCCTCACACCGTGTCCTAATTCCTCTTCAGTGTCACAGCCCCTTGGATTTTTGAAGACCCTGATCTCTTCCCTGAGATTTCCCTAGGATTTCAGTTATTCCTCAGGCACTCCTACCAAATCTGTTTCCATGGAGTTTCTAACATGTCCACGCGCTTCTCCTAGTCTTTACATACCTTGGCACATACAGTGCCATTTCTGGACTGCTGCTTCTACCTGGCTCATTTGCCTTTATCCTGCAAGCTTCCCCATGAAGCCTTTGTGAACAGGTTCCCCTTCCACTCCTCCCTGGCTGGGATCTTCCCTCCTGTTCCCCTGGCACGGGGGCTTTCGTTCCCGTAGAACTGCCCCACCCCCACGCCCCTCTGGCCTGGTACTGAGAAGGTGGCCAGTAAGTGTACTAACAAAGACTAAAATAATGGCAAACAGGACCGATGAGTCCGGGAAGCTTGCCTGCTGCTGATTCTGGAAGTCAGGTTTGGTTCAATTCCTCCTTGGCCTGGCATGTGTCTCCCTTTTCTCCCAGGAGGCAAGCTTGCTGGCCTCTAAAGTTTCTGGGTTCACCAAGTTGGCAGGGAATGGGAGTTTCCCAGGCACCATTGAAAGGACATACTTGGGGGGAGGCCGAGTCAGAGCCTTTGTCATTTCCCTGCAGTGCACACAACGCTGACAAGTGGCCGGAGCATGCACGTGCAGGCTGAGGGGCTGGCGTGGGAGGCGTGGAGGGGTCCGCACTGCGCCATGGTAACATTCACTTAAGCATTAAAAAGAAACAAACCCTTCTAAAAAATCTTAGTTTAAAAAACCTCATGAAAATGGTGTTAAAAGTTAGGAGAGTGTGCACCTTGAGGGGAGGGGCAGGTGGGGCTCCTGCCAAGCTTCTTGACAGCTGGGCTCTTAGAATTTCTGCTTTTTCCTTGTCTGTGATTCTTCGAGAAAAGGGGAAGAAAGGGTGATGACTTAACTTAATATTCTCACAAGTTTAATGGGAGTTTTCTGATCTTCTTGGAGCAGACTGTGTGTTTAAGTCAGCTCCTTTCCGTCCCAACCCTGAAAACTCGGCTCATGGAACATAAGAACTCGGTTTCTCTTTATAGCAACATTACCTCTCTCCCCAAACTGCCTGCAGCTCCCACCGCATTCTTTGTCTTGCCCTTCAGGAAGCGTAAAGCTACTTCTTCTTATCCTCCCAGTATCAAGTATAACTTTTATTTTGTTAGTTTTGCAAGTGTCATGGTGTCCAGCCTATAAATAAATCCAACTCCATAATAAGAAAACTATTTGACATTTTGAAGCTGTACGAGACCAAGGACGCTAATTACAGGTCTCTGTTTGAATAAACTAATCCTACAAATTACTCCACCCTGCTTCCTGGGGGCTCCAGTTGGAGATCCACTCCCTGAGCAAATTACGGGATCTGGGGAACAAATGACTTAATGCCAAGATTGTACTTCTGGAATATTAGGATTAATAATTGCAAGATAATTTGAGTATTGAGCTGTGTTATTAAGATGACTGTGTGAGCTTTTTCTCCCCTTTGGTGGAGGATAATGTGAAGTCAGAGTTAAAAGCCTTTCATAAATGCATTCATGGAAGCACTTTTATAAATAAAAGGTTAAGTACTTTTATATGCGCATACCGAAAATAAAAATAAGTCTTGTGCATCAATACTTCCATTGTTGGTTGGGATTATTATATTCATTACCAAGCTTTAACCTTTAAAGATGTTTTTTAAAAATTAATTTTTTGGTTTATAGACTTGAGACAGATTAGTTTATTGGCTTTAATGTTGAATTACAAATAAATATGAAAATACCTGCCTTAATAAATGATATTTTTTCTAATTTAGGAAGTAATCAGTAGTGATATTTATATTATAAGCTAGTTTTTAAAATGAATATATTTATCTTTGTTATACAGTGTTGTCTTCAGAAATTAAGAAAGCCAAATAAGTGGGGAAAATGGCAGAAGGTAGTATTGATAAATCTATGAAAATTATAGTCATGAGGAAAATTAAATTTCATGTTCCATTTGTATGGTAATTTGCTTATCAGCTGCACATGATTTAAAATTAATAAAGTCAAATAGCATTTATGGAAGTGTCTTCTAAGATAATAGGGGCATTTCACAAATGAAAGCCAAAAATCACTCGTTTCATTAGTAACATTTGCAAAGCCTAGTAGGTCATACAAAATACATGCACCTCTTTTCCTTCGGTTTCTTTTCTTATGACGACTGTATTGTCTCTCACCCCTTTCTGAGAAAGGGTGCACAACGGAGGCACTGTGGCCTTTTTTTGTAACTTGGTTATTATGAATGGTTAAGAATTGCTGTCTGTGAAAAGTGTGGACTAATTTGAAGGAACCAGCCAAGACATTCTGGTTACATAATATCAAGTGAGAGAATCCTTTCCGAACTGATGTTATTTTCAAGCTGCTTTCTTACTCTCCGTTATGACAGCAGTGCTAATCCAGGCACTGACATATAGACTGGAAAGGCTGTGCCCGCCCCGCTGTAGGAAGTGCTTCGCCAGGACCAAGTGCTAAGCTGTAGAAACTCTGTTTAGCTCTGGGATCGACTTGTAATACAGACAGGAAAACTGACGCGGAGGGCTGACCTCACCGAGTCCCTGGCTGTAGATTGAGATGGTCAAAACCAAAAGGATCCCAGGAGATCCTCTGGCTGAGGGTTTTCCACTGCTGGGTGCTTAGACCCTCTGCCTCAGAGTCCCCTGGGGATGCTTATTCAAAATGCAACCTCTGTGTGACAGCGAAAGCGAGCCAAGTTCCTGGTTGAAGTCTGGATCAGGGGGAAAGAAGTGAAAGGCATCAGAACCACGTGCAAGATTTTAATATGGACGTATATTACATAAGCACTTTATCAATGTTAAATTGCCTCATTGCAATGATTGTACTATAGTTACAACATGTCCTTGTTCTTGGCAGCTACATGCTACAATATGTAGCGGTAAAGGGGCATGATATTTACAGTTTTCACATGTTCAATTAAGAACCTGGGGTAGGGGTGCAGGGCAGAGAGAGAAAAGCTTAGGTAGCAAATGTTAACAGCTGAATCCAGGCCACAGTGGGGAGGGAGTCCCATTTTTCTTGCAGCTTTTCTGTAAGCTCCAAAAATGTCTTAATTTTGAAAAATCCAATTTCCCTGGTACTTACTAAACCGGAATCTCTGTGGGTGGTGTCAAAAACCTGTATATTAACAAGGTCCCCAGTCGATTGATTCTTAAGTACACTAAAGTTTTATTTAGATCTCTGGTTAAAAAGAAAGTCTCATTTTAATCACTCTTTCTCTTTTGGCAACTTAATAAAGCGTACATTCTTACACTTTGATCTAATCTCAATCGCGTGCTTGAGAAATGATCGATCCCTAGTCCAGAGGTTTGTAAACTTTTATCTTTAGAAGGGAAATACCTGCACTTCCTTAGAGAAGTTGAAGGAACACTCAGGCCTGGCCTTAAAACCAACCAGAACTGGAAGCTCTGCTCTGTGAGGTGGAGGCAACACCGTAGAAGTGGGGTTTATGTTCTCCCATTGGTTTGCAGTCCAGCCACGAGTGATTATTAGGGTTCTGGTGGGTAACCTATGAAGCAGCCCAACCGCTGTGTGTTTACAGTGAAAAGGAGGAAGCAGCACTGGTATTGTGTTAGCAGCTAGACGAATAAAACATTTGTTATTAAATATTGATGTCTGACGAGAAGCACACTTAATTTGATGAGTCATCCGTCTAGCATGGCTGGTTGCACATGAGTGTTTATTAGTTTTCTGTGCCAGCGATGTCCCTCTCCAGCTGATCAGGTGTCTGCTGGGGCTCATAAGTAGCCAAAGAAAAAGAAGGGAGCTCTTCTGCGTTCACTGGGGAAGAGCAGTTAGGGAAAGGGAGGAGGGAATTGCATAATGGGAAGGCCTTCTATACTGTGAGAGGTTTTTTTTGAAAAAAGTTGGACTGTGGTAAGATAGAAGGGAGCAAAGCTGTCCATGTTTCCTTTGAACAAGGAAGGAAGTCAGGGTGGGAGGTGGCGTGTTTTCCTCTGGTAGCCACTAGGTGGTAGCATTGGCCCAGGTCAGCTTGATTCAGGTAGGGAGCGTTATCTGGGTCACGTGTTCCCTTTACTCACAAATTAGGTGTTTATGCATCAGGACTGTTTGCTTTCTCCCTTTTTAACTGACACTTGCGCTCGAGCCAAGGAGGGTCTAAGTCTTTTTTTCTTTTCTTTTTTTTTTTTTTTAAGGGTATGAAATAACCTTAACACTTTCTTTTAAAACGATCAACATGGAGTTGAGCTGCTTTCTAACTTTCTCTAATGGAGAAGAGTGTGCTCCCCTCCCTTCTTTCTGTCTGTGGTCATGGGCTTGTGAAGGAACATAGTTCCCCAGGTTAGCAGGTAGGCCCTAGGAAATAAAGCATCACCTCTTCCCAGCCTTGGCTCCAGGGCAGACGAGGAGCCCAGAGGGGACCGTGGTTAAGCCTGGTTACCCAACCCTGAGCACGCGGGCCCTGGCGTCTAACATGCCCGGGGTGTGGCAGGCTGCACAGTGTGCTCCTGCTGCTGCTTGGTCCACTGAGTTTGCAGAGAAGCTCAAAGATGTAGCTCACATCTGGAGCAACTCTCTTTTAACTTCAGCAAGTTGTCTTGGTTAAAACATATAGAATTGTAAGAAACAGAACATTTACACATTTGTAAAGTATTTGAAGTCAGGCTTGTTTACAAAATACAGACTCTACAGTCAGCCCTCAATGGCATTAAAAGCTTGGTATTATTAATGAAATGTAGTAAATACCTAAAATATATCTCACATTGTGTGGGCACTTCGCATGGGCTAACCCTAATGCTCCCTGTACCTGTCAGGCTTCCACTGTGCGCATAGTGAGATGTGGCCTAATTCTATGTTTGGCAAGTAGAATCTTTGATAAAAACTATAGTCACAGTACACCCTCTGTTGTTACAGTACAGAACAGATTCTAAAGTCCTAACTATTTGATTATTTTTAAAAATATGCAAAGAACAAGCTTGGCTACCATGTTGCAAAATGCATCAGCTGCAGCTGAAACCATTTGTGGTTGGAGAGGCCGGAGTGTTCCTGGTTGGGTTGTGGCTTTGTTTAGAATTAAAGAGGCTTATAAAGGAAGCCATAGAAACCCTGAGTTCCCCAATTGCTGTGGTACAGGAAACAGGGCAGTTAGTCAGCATCCATTGTCCTGACTGGATTGTTTAAGATATCATTTCAAGACAGTCTGAAAATGCTCGGTGGCTTGATTATGTGGCTATTTATTATCTGTCTTCCTCTTATTAAGATTTGCTTTAGAAACAATCATGGGAGAGTGGGAGAATAGTTTGGCAACTGTTGTGAAATACCTGCTTATGACGTTGTCATTAAATCCCAAGCCCTTTATGTAACAGAGATTGATGTGAAGAGGAAAAAAGCACGTCTCCTCTGGGTTGCTGGTCTAAGGCATTTTGTCAGCTGGCTGCATGATTCTGCCTGGGAGCACCATTAACTGGTGAAGTTCAGAAGCCCCACAGGTACCCACACTGGTGCTAGGGCTCCTGTTTGAAATCACCTTTTTTTTCTTTTTTCCCTGTCCATAGTCATGCATGATTAGCTCTCTGTTTTAACACTGCTGAAGACCTTCCTGACTCCCCTACGTGTCCCCAGAGAATGGCTCAGATTCTGCAGAGCCAATACTCTAAGTCCCACCATCCAAAGCATACCCCAAGGTGCCCTGAAAACCGGCTCCTCTAGCCCTCGACTCCTGGCCCTTCCTTGGAGAGCTCCCAAGAGCCGTTCTGTGCCATACCCCAGGATGCTGAATCGCCAGCTATGGATGGGGCCAGGACAGGCGTATTTTGAAAAGCTCCCCAGCTGACTGTGATGTGCACCTCCCCCTAATAGTTCTAGTGTATCTTTTAAAAAAGTCATAACCCACCTGAAGTTCTTAGACAAGGACCAAGCGGTAATACATTTGACTTTTTAAATTCATTATGGTTGAGGCATTATGGAATGAACACATTTGTTGTCTTTTGATAACTTTGAATATTACTCAGAAAATGCATTCCTGCTTCTGATGACATTTTCATTGGAAATGGCAAGGTGGAGGTGGTGGGTGGGTGGAATTTTATAAGTTTCAGAACAAGCTTCTTTCTACTGCTCGTCCCAGGAATTTTTGATGATGATGGTGGTGATTATGATGATGCTGAGATTCCCTATTCCTACCTTCAGGAGAATGGAGTTTCACCTGGAGTAAGGGTTCGCTGCACCCTCCTCTCTTGGGTGTATCTTCCCCACAGCTTTCACGTGCTGTGTTTTTACCTTCTGCAGCTACGCTGTGCCTCTGTGGCTCCCTGAGGCTTGATTCTGCCTTGTCCTCATCCCTCCCTTGCTACTGATGCCCAAGTCTGGCCCTCCCTTGGCATTGGGTGCTGCTTGTCCAGTTATCTGTGACCTGACTTCACAGTGTGGACCCCAGATCAGCAGCTTCAGCATCACCTGGGAGATCAAGAAATGCAGACTCTAGGGCCCCACCCAGCCTACTTGAATCCGTGTGTGCATCTTAAGATCCCCAAGCCAAGCCATCTGTGTACACATTACAGTGTGAGGAGCACTGGTCTCCGGGGCATCTCTATGCTGCTTTCTAACTGAAACCCCGTCTCATCCTTCTTCCTGCCTGCTCTCACCAGTTCGTTTGTCTATCATGATGGATTGCTGTTTTTCCACACTATAAATCTTGGCTTCATGTTTCATTTCATTTTGCCTTTCATTCATTGATTCACTTAGAAATTCATGGATTGCCTCCCAGAGCTAAGTGTTGGAGGTACAGTGAGCAAAACCAGACCTGGTTCCTGCCCTCACGAAGCTTACTGTAAGTGGGAGAAGCAAATGTTAACTAATCATGTCATTAGTTATACATGTGAAATTAGGATGAGCACTGTAGAGGAGAGGCTGTAACACAGGTGAGTGTTTAGGGACACTGGGAAGGCTTCCCTGAGGAAGTGAGGCTGCGCCAAGCACTGAGGGGTGAGTAGGAGTTAAATGAAAAGCAGGAACAGCATGTGCAAAGGTCCAGTTCATTATAGAAAGCTTGCAGAGAATTAATAAAAGAAACAGTGAATTGCTCTTAAGTCCTGCATTTTTATCTGCTCTTCCACCAAATCTTGTCAGCTTTATACCTCCCTCATTCCTTAAGCTGGCCTTGAACCCTGGCTTCCTCCCTGCATAGTGGGACCATGTGCTCAGTTGCACACTTTTTCAGGTTGTTAGTCTACCACTCCACAACTGCATTCACTAGTAAAACCACTTTTTTTTATTGTTTTCTGAATATACCATGGTCAGATTCTAACTTTCCCGCTAATCCCCTCTTCATACATGTATTCTTAAGTAAACTTGATATTGAAATATACAATACATATGTAAAGGTGTGCACAAATCATAAACGTAGAGCCTGATACATTTTCACAGAGTGAATACTCCAGTCTCATTAGCACCCAGATCAAGAAATAGAATAGTATAAGTATCCCAGAAGACTCTGTGCCCACCTCAGTCCCTGCACCCAAAAGTAACCACTATCCTGTTTTCTATAAGCATTGATTAGTTTTGCCTGTTTTATAACTTCATGCTATAGGCAATCTATTGTGTCTGACTGCTTTTGCTCAACATAATGTTGGAGGAATTTGTTCATTTTGTGTGTAACAGTAGTTCCTTTATTTTCTTTGTCATATAGTCGTGCATGATATGCTCCATAACAGCTTATCCATGTGATGGATGGGAATTTTGGTCTTTTCCAGGTCAGGGCTATTATGAAGGTTCTTGTACACATATTTTAGTGAAATAAATGCTACATTTTTTTTCTGTTGGGAATATGCCTAGAACTAGAATTGTTATGTCACAGGGTATACATATATTCAGTTTTGTAGATACTGCCAAACAGTATGTGCCCACCAGCAGGGCATGGGCGTTTCAGGTGCTCCACACCCTGGTCAGCACTTGGTTTTGTCAGATTTCATTGTAGCCATCCTGGTGGGTATGTTGCACTACCACTTTGTGGTTTTAATTTGCATTTCTCTGACAACTGATGTGGCTTCTATATTCTGACAGGTTGTTTTTTCTCTTATTGATTCATAGGTGCTCTTTATTTGTAAATATAGTTTACAAATATTTCTGTGGATTGCCTTTTTATTCTTTTAAATAGTTTCCTTGAATGAATAGAATTTCTTAATTTTAATGTAATCTAATTTATCGATACATATCTTTATATTTTAAATCATTTTTACACCATATTTAGTTCTGTAAAACCTTAGGGGTGGGATGCACAAATATGTAAAATAGTAAAACACAAAAATTAAAAGCTTGGGAAGATTTAAACCAAGGAAATAATAAAATACGCAAACAAGCCATGTCGTCCTGTGAACGTATTATAATTTAACAACAAGTTTTGCTTAGAGCTTAGAAGTCAAAACTCAAACAGAAGCATGGTCTATTATCTCATTCTCATTATTCGTGATCCTCTCCTATTTTGAAGATCAAAGCAGACAGGTACAGGGTAGGGAAGCTGTGAGGTGTATGTCAGAGAGCTAACAGATGTATCTTCTGTTACAGGTTATTCAACGATAGTTATGACCTCCCGATTACGTGCGTTGGGTGGAAGAATTAATAATATACGCGCCTCAGAATTACCCAAAGAGAAAACTCGGTCCGAAGTCGTCTGCAGCATCCGCTTTTTAGATGGCTCGGTACAGACCTTTAAAGTTAATGTAAGTTCTCCAAATTTAATTTTTTATGAGTTAATGCCCCTAAGAAATAGTTTTTTCCTTATCTTATAAACCAAGAGATGGGCACTATTTTAAAAAGAAAGCTTGAGGTCTCAGATCTTGTATGTTGAGATTAGACTGGAAGTAATACCCTTAAAAACTATGCCCACATTCTCACCTCCACCTGGAATGACTTTCCCCCTCTCCGGTGTGACATGAACTTGTATGATTCTTAGATGTCACTTCTGTGAAGTTTTTGTCACCTTCCTGAGCTAGTTCTCCAATCACGGTGCCCTGCATATGCCTTACCAGAGCCCACGTCACACTTCATGAACAGTAGCTGTGTTTATTAAGGTATATGTTGCTTTTTACTGGGTGAGCCCCTGGAGGATGAGAATAGTGTCCTTTCCCCAGGACCCGGCACAGGGCTGGGCCCACAGCAGTTGCTCATTCAATGGGCAGACGGGTGGGTTCTGTGTGGAGGGCAGTGACACAGTTAGCCTCACAGGAAGGCCTGGCCTCCCCCAGCTCAAGCCCGTGGCAGGCGCAGGGTTAGGAAGGGAGATTCCAGCGTCACAGGACAGCAGTAAGATGCGTGCACAGTCGCAGGCTCTGCTGCCCTGCCCCACCTCACTTACCAGTAAGCTTGTGACCTTGGCTTATCTCTTGTATCCTCTGGCCAGGCCTGAAGGGGTCAACCCCAACCCGGGGCTGGCTGCCAGCATCTGCCCCAGTTGGGAAAGTTCAGTGGGTGAGGAAAGGTAGCAGAAAAAGGAGATGGGGGATGAGTGAATAACTGGAGGGTGATACAAGGCCACAGGAACTGAAAGGGTAACAAACACTGACCCCTGTGTCTCCTGCCCCACCCATACGTTTGCTTTCTGCTGAGCGCAGGTCACTGTAGACCTTGATGGCTGAGTGGGAAAGGGGGGAGGGCAGTTTCTGTGAAGTCCCCGAATGATGGGTGCTGATTTCTCCTTCCTAGTCCAGGGTTAGGACAACTGCCTCGTCTCCATTTAGGGAACAAGACACAGGCTGATGACCAAGGACATGGGAATTCAGGCCTCTCGCCTGGCAGCAAGTGGAAATGAACAGTAGAGACGTATATTCTACAACTTTCTACCTGACTCCCTCTTCCACTCCCACAGCCACCCAGGCCCAGGACCCCGTTCTTTGGCCGGTGGGGGACATTATTGCAGTAGAAGGACTCGCCCCAACAAGGCATGTAGTTGTCTGTAGAATCTAATTACAGGCTTAGGACACACACCTGTGACCTGTTTCTTAAGCCAGTTTGTCTCAAAGCCATCCGCAAGGGCAAAAGGACTTTCTGTGGCGCCGGGAAACGTTCTGTACCCACGCCAGCCAGCACCGACACCACCAGCGACAACTGGCTAGTCAACCCTTGAAGTGCAGATAGAGTACTTGGTGAACTCAATTTGTCTTAATAAATTAACATGTAAATTGTTTTTTGTACTTTGGGCAGTGCAGCCCTTGTAAATGCTTCTTAGAGTCCATCAGACCCCTGAGGATGCATGAGAAATAGAAATCCTGTGTCTACCTGGGTATTTGGAAACATACTCTCTGGTGGTAGGGCCTGAGAATCTGCATTACTTAACTGGTCCCCAGGCAATCTTGATGCATGTTATTACAGTTTGGGGAAACACTGATTTAGAGGCCTTTTCTCAAGATCATAAATTCTTCCTCAAAAAGCAACTGCTTTGGTTCACTGAAATTTGTCCTACATTCTTGTTTCCTTTTAATAGCATCATCTATAGAATGTTGTGATTGAACCAGCTCTGCAAAGGTCACTCTATCTCTTCTAGTTGCTGTATACTGACAGCTTAATTTTTATCTGACTCCTTTGTTAAAATTTATGTTGTCAGCCTGGAGCTGTTCCTCATGGTGTGTCTTCTTCCTGACGAGAACAGGAATGTTTTACTTAACAGATGTTTACTAAGCACCTATGTGCCAGGATTTGTTCTAGATACAAAGGATACAGCCGTGAACAAAGCAGAGCAGAATCCAGGAAAGGAAATGGACCATAAACAAATGTATGCTATGTCAGTGGTATTATGTGCTTAGAAGAAACATAGAGCAGGATAGGAAGGCGGAGGGTGCCGAGGAAGGACAAGGGGGTGGGGTTGTCATTTTATAGAAGTGATCAGGGAAGACCTCACCTAAAGGAAGTGAGGGAAAGAATCCTGTTGTTCTTGGAGGAAGTGCATTCCAGGTAGAAGAAACAGCAGTGCAAAGGCCCTGAGGCAGAATCCTGGTTACTGTGGTCACAGAACAGTATGTGGAAGCCAGTGCATCATGAGTGGAATGAGCAAAGAGGAACGTGGCTAGAGAGGCCAGAGAGATAACAGGTGTTGGGGTGGGGAGGATTGTGCAGAGCCTTGTAGGTCGTTCTGAGGGCACCGAGTTTGTTCTGAGTGAGGCAGAAAGCTTTGGTCAGTTTGGGCAGAGAACCAACATGATCTGACTCAGGTGTCACGCTGGATGCTCTGTTGACAGCATGCTGGGGCCGAGGGCTAAGAGACTGTCATAACAATCCAGGGGAGAGATGATAATTGGACAGTGTGGTGGTGGCTGAGTAAACCAAGTCTGGAAATAGTTTGAAGGTGGAACCAATGGGACTTGGTGATAGATGGGATTTGGGGTGCAGAAGAAACCTCAAGGTGACTCTAAGGCTTTTGGCCTGAGCAATCGGCAGGATGGAGTTGCAATTGACAGAGAGAAAGGCTGTGAGAGGAGCCAAAGTGACCAGCTGTGTTGTAACCAGAACTGTTGCATTTGAGATGCCTGTTGCTCCTCTAGGAGGGACCGCGTAGACATGGGAGTAGTAGACACATGAGTCAGGAGTTTTAAGAGTGGGGTCTAGGGTGGGATACATACGTAGATGTTAACGGGGTAGAAATAGTATCTGAAGCTATGAAACTGGATGGGATCCCCTGAGAAGTGAGTCGACAGGGGATATGAAGGAGGTTTGTTGTTTGGAAGTTGGAGAAATGAGGAAAGAGCACTAAAGGAGACGGGACTCTCCAGGGAGGGAGGAGGAGGCCAAGAGCAAGAGCCTGAGAATCCCAGGTGAGAACGTGTTTAAGAAGCGGCGATGAGCCCTGTAAATGAGGACAAGGAAAGCCCCTGCCCGGAGTGGTGATCATCTGAGCCTTAGGACAGAGCCTGTCCTTCTGTGGGTGCCCCGTCATTTTGAGCCGTGAATGGCCTCTGCTGCCGGTGCTGCTTCCCAGAGCTTCCAGCAGCCCGGTCAAAGCTTACTCACCTTGAACTTGAGCTTGAGGGCCTGGTGGCAGCTGAGAATCTCCAGAGCTTTATATCTTTCTACTCGTGGGGATAGTTTGTACTGCCTCATTCAGCCCAGACCCTCTTTTTCCCAGAAGCGGGCATCGTCAGGGAAGCTGACCTGGACATCAGTTGTCCTTTGCCCAGGCCAGGGAACAAGCCAGTCACTGACCATGACCTGCTATAGCAAAGATGACCTGTCATGGGATGGGGACTGGGCTGAGAGGATTGTTCTTATTATAAATGTGTCCTTTATTATATTTCCATTTCTCTTGAGAACTGGGCGAGTTGTGCAAAACAGATCCTGGAATGGAGAGGCAGCACGGACCTGAGTCAGGCAGTCAGCCCACTTACCCATCGGCTGATGGCACCAGACGCGGAGTTTCCCAGGGCCTTTGTTTGCTCATCAGCAGAAAGGAC
This sequence comes from Furipterus horrens, assembly GCF_987537825.1. Classification (NCBI taxonomy): domain Eukaryota; kingdom Metazoa; phylum Chordata; class Mammalia; order Chiroptera; family Furipteridae; genus Furipterus; species Furipterus horrens. The sequence continues at coordinate 184,496,906 of NW_028327174.1, read as the reverse complement.
GCTGATGATGACTTTGCAAAGCTGCTGTGAAGATGAGACATCTTGTATAAAGAGGGCATGTAGTAGTAGCATGTCTGGTTCCCTGTAGATGTTTCGAAGTTTATAATTGTTAATAATGTAAAATATAGTCATAGAAATACTGATTTCAACAAGGGGAGAAGGTAGCTTTTGGACACATTGAGCGAGTGTCTCATAATTTAGGAGGAGAGAGAATCTCGTAATTCAGAATATGTGCCGGGCCATCTTTTCCACAGTGTTCTGATTCCCTTGTGATGGAGATGCCCCGGGCAGAGGAGGGTCAGGAGCAGGGCCCTCGGGCAGGAAAAGGGGAAGTGTGCAGGACATGGGTGTGTCTCGTGTTCCCACACTCCAGATCAAATAACATGAGACTGTGCCAAAGAAGAGGCTGCAGGAGGGGGCCTGACAGTGACCTCACGTCCTCCTCCTGGTCACTGTGACCTATTTTCAGGTACATTATCTACACTCAAAAGAGCTGCATTTGCTTCTATATGCGGTCTATTTCTGACTCATATTGTCCTGAAGTTTGGTTCAAAGGATTCCTGAGACATCAGCCTATTAAAGTAGAATTTGCAATTTCCCAAAGGCCCCACGCTGTTTCCCACCCCTGTGCCTTTCTGCCGGGCTGCCGGCTTGAAATAGCTTTTCTTGGCTTCTGTACTTAGAGGGAAGGGGTGTCACTCAGCCTTGTCACCCTCCCAGACACAGATCAGGGGTTGTTCCCACTTGACCCCAGGTTGAGTTGAACGTTCGTGTTGTCCTCTTTTGTGTTCACTGCGCCCTGAGCATTTCACAGCACTTGACAGCATTTGACACACAGCGTCACGGTTGCTGCTTCCATGGTTGGCCTCTCTGGGAGGGCAAGAGAAGGTCACTTATAGTGGCTCTGTCCCCATGCCCAGCATCGTCTCTGCTCCATCAACTCTGAGTGGTGACGGTGGCTGCATACTGCTCTGGATGCGAAGTGTGGTTGAATGTCCCCACTGGCTTCTCACTTCAGATGACAAGGAGCAGTGAGGCAGATAATCCCCCAGGGTGTCACATGCCAAATCACTTTGAGGGTACTTTGGGTGGCCTTTGAGTGTTCTTAGCCCTCTTCCTTCACGTGGTGAGTAGAGAGCCTTTTCTTCCCTGTGCACATGTCCATGTCTCCCGAGGAGCCAGCGGAAACCCACGTGGGATTAGCATTGTGCTGGGGATAATCCTTGGGTGGGTCACGGAGCGTTTGCTCTAACTGTGATTGCTGAGTTTTCCAATTTAGTCATCATCACTTGGTAATCTCAGCTAAGGGGAAGCAAGAAGTCTTACAGAATTACACTATACTGTCTGAAGTCATATTTATGTTGTTTTTCTTAGCCCTGCTTCTCATAGATACCATGTGGCTTCTTAACTTGAAATGTATCGAAGTATTTCTTATTGTGGGATATTTGTGCACATAAAGTCTCTCTGAATGTTTTAACTCCTTTTTCCCTACAGTAAAGATTTTTAAACACCAGTTCTTAATTAGTTTTAAAATTTTTCCCACTCAATTTTTTTTTTCTTTTTTTTCTAGAAACAAGATACCGGTCAGGTTCTTCTGGATATGGCATTCAACCACTTGTGTGTGACCGAAAAGGAATATTTTGGTTTGCAGCATGGTGACGAATCAGTGGACTCTCCTGTGAGTACCATCCCTTTAAGATGTGCTGGATGTCTGCACAGTTTGGTTTTATATCTTACGTTTTTTTACCCAGCAGAGATGGCTGGAGTCAAGCAAACCCATCAGGAAGCAGTTAAAAGGTGAGTGTGGCCTTCTCATTTCACTTGAACACTTGGTGTTAGTGTATCATGGCCCCAGTTCGCTCCTCCCATCAAAAGTGTGCCTGTAGCACCTGGATTCCAGGTGCTCCAGGTGATGTGAGTGAGCTGACTTCTCCCTGTCTAACTTCTAAGTGAGCAGAGATCCTTCCAGACCAGCCCCCAAGAGTCCTCACCAGCCGTGAGCTAGACAGGGAAAGGGCTAAGAAGGCAGCCAAGACCCAGGGAACCCACGTTCTTTTTACAAGGGAAGGAGGATGGCCTTTCTTAGCCCAGTAGTGAGAGGCAGGGTGGGAAAGAGACACACACACTCTAGTTCTTCCCCGCAGCATAATTCCAAAGTCAGTGGAGACCAAGGCGTAGGTAGGTGATGTCCCAGATATGATTACACACAGCTCATCAACCATGGGTGGGTCCCAGTGCAGGTTAGCTCCCAGGTGTGTGGGCTTTCAACATCGCATTCTAGTCCTCTTTATGCACCTTGTGCCCCGGATAAACCTGGCTGACCTGCTGGACCACACACACTCCTCTGTGCCTTTCCCTCTGTTGGGAATGCTTTCCCTCCTTCTTCCCGATGCCCACATCTTGCCATTCTACGAAGCTGCTCAGACCCCATTTTGCCCCCTACTACAAGTCATGACTCCCTCTTCCCTCTCTTCCGTTTGTCATGATCTGCTTCGTGCCTCCAGCACTCTCTCCTTCATCTCAAAGTTATCTGCCTTCATCTTTCTCAAGGAGCGTGCAGTTTTTGCAAGGTGAGGGCCCTTTCACATCCTCCCCACACTCCTTGCATTGCCCCCCACCCCCACAGGAGGTGGCCGGTGAGTGGCTGAGGGGTGATGGCAGGTGGGTTTGTGCACACACATATGCCATATCCACAGCCCCCTGTGGGAAGAAGTAGAAACCAGTTGCCCGGACCCTGATCCCACTCTGCTCTCACCTTGGAGCCAGGGCCTCAGAGTCCTTATCTCCCATGAGTTGTGACCTTGGCATTCAGAAGTCACCACAGGGAGCCACAGAGCCTTTGTGCAAGTAACTGCCTGCTGAGTTCACAGAGGGGTAAGTGCCCACAGGCACGGATAGGTATTGCCATTCGGTCTCTTCCTGGCGCGTTCATTCAGCTAACGTGTCCGGAGCTCAGACTTTGGCAAGGCACTGGGCTCAGCTCTGGGCATTGGCTCCAAATCAGATGTGAACCCTGCCCTTAAGGAGCTCACAGCCAAGTGTGGGAACCCTGACAAGGGGAGAGACAGTTGTAGGATAGTTTTGAGCACACGATAGGATGAGAAAGACTTGGGGGCATGTCTGAGACACACGGGGACAACTTAGAGAGGTGGGGAGGGGGGCCAAAAGGCATCCGAAGGCAATGGAGGGCCTGAGCTATCCCCTGGGGTGCAGGTGGTCGGTCTGTACCCAGAGTACCAGCACCACCCGCTCTGGTACCCAGGCACCGGCACAGAGGTACATTCATAGGTGCACACACACGAATTAAAGTCCTTGATACAAGCCAGAGATACAGAGACATGGTACTGAAGAGAGGGAAGGGCGGAGCAGAAGAGACAAGTGAGAGGAGCCTGGTGGAGAAAGCTTGAGTTTCAGAAAGCAAGTACATGCTGAGCGCGTAGGCAGGGCCAATGAATATTGACTGAGTAATGGAGAGGGGAGGCACCGGCATTAAGTAGAGCACAGATCTTCGCAACACAATCTGATCCTCTCCTGTTGCTGTAGATAGCAAAAGAAATGGGCATATTATATCCATGCAAGCAGTTCGACTCTTGGTATTGTTGCACAAAGCCATATTTGAGTATATTAATTATGTAATATTTGCTAGTATATTATTCACTTTTGGAATTCACTTTGCATTAAAAGCATGACATGTTTTCCAGTATAAAAATGTTTTTGAAACGTGGCCTAGCAGGATCAGAAACCCCAGTGCTCCAGTTCTGGTTTTGTGATCAGCTGTGTGACTAAGGCCGTCCCCTCCCGAAGCCTGTTAGTGGGCCTGCCTGTGAGAGGCTGCTGTCCCTCCTAGCCTTACCTGCTCACAGTCGTGGGGTGTCAAAATCAAGAATGTCCATGCAAATGTTTGAAAAGGATAAAATCATGATATGTTGGGGGGTAGTATTTCTTTGTGAATTTTGTATAATCTGCCTATTTAAGGATGTTTTTAATTCCTAAACCAGATAACAGAGCATGCTGCTTGAACACAGCCCTAAGTTAAACGTGTAACGGGAAGCAGATAATGCCTCGCTCAATGCCGATGTTGCAGAAGCATTTTACTTCTTGTAGACATGGAGATTTCTGAACAATCAGTTAACTTAGGCACTCCCTTTTTTTTTTTTAAATTAATGTTTTTATTGCTGGAAAAGCTGTGGTCTAGTGAAAAATACATCACTTATGGGAGAGTATCAGCTTACATACATTGACTTTTAAAGGGAAAATTTAATTTGTTTTTTGAAAAATGTTGTAGGCGGTTTCCCCTGTACCCTGCATTTTCGAGTAAGATTTTTTATACCTGATCCCACCACACTGCAGCAAGAAGAAACCAGGTAATACTTTTTTTTTTAAGTTTTCTACTTACTATATAAAAAATGAGTAATCACTGAAAATGTACTTTTTATTTTATCACTGTGGCCAAATACTTCATTTGGGTATAGCTGTACCAAAAATCATGATCCAGATAAAAGTTGGGTGCACAGATTGAAACTTTAATTGACTAATTCGTTTTCGCTCTTGGGCCTGCTTCTCTCCCCTCCTGATTTGCTGAAATTCCCAGCACACTCCCATCCGCTGCCTCCTGCCTCCCCCGACCACCCCCACCCCACCCTCTGGTGCTTGTTGGTGCTCCTGTGTTTGAGGAACGAGATTCCTTTCTATTAATGCAGGCAGGGTTTAAAAGGGAAGTTTGTACAACAGTCATCTACAGATCAAGTAGCATGGTATCTCTGCAGGGCTAGAATTGAGGCTCATGAGGATAATAGGAGGTCTCCAAGCTAAGAATTCTCTGTCAGATCCAAGTTGGTAAAAGCTGGAAAGGAGAGTAAGCTGGGCCAGCTTCTGTCCTCAGTGAATCAACCAACACAGGCAATTATGTAAACCGGATAAGGAAAAGAGGGCTGCAACTGGAGTTGTTTACCCCTCAGGGGAAGCTCTGTGCTGGCCCACATGGGTCTCCTGGGTGGGGAACAGGGTTTGGAATGGAGGGGGCGGGCACAGGAAAGTTGTCCCTGTTTGAACAGGTACTGTGCAAACTCAGCCATGCTTCTACTCTCCCCCATGGCAACGTTAAGCTTTTATTATTGATACTTTTATTTTTCTTAGTGGGGGAATCTCTTCCCCCAGGGAAAGCAATGAATGGCTGTTCAGGAATATTGAGTCCGTTCTGTGCTCATGTGGCCATGGGCCCACCACCAGACACAGCATGCTGTCTTGGTTTTCTTCCTTTCTTTTGTTAATGGTAGTCACATGGTCACATTTTAACTTTTATTATGTTTAAAGGCCAAATACTATTGTTACTCTGTGTTGCCTTCTTTGTGCACCTCTTCCCTCTACAGACATTGGAGGTTTGATTGCGTGTACCGTGAAGTTAAACTTTAAGCCAGTGTGAGAGGTGTCCACCATGACTCAGTGGGTGACCATGGGCAGTGCACACGATGGTTTGATTTTCCCCTTCGTGGCCTGTATGCTGGTGGGCTGAGGGATAGTGTAGTAACGCTGAACCTAGCAGGTTAGTTCATAAGCCCACGGACACAAAGTAGTGACATTGTCTATAAGAATATGTGTTTGAAATGACTCCAAGCTGTTACTAAATATCAAGTTCTATTCAAGGAATGCTTTAAAAATGGCATGATGGAATACACACACATTATATATGTATAATGTGTGTGTGTGTGTGTGTGTGTGTATATATCTGTACAGTGAATTTTTTAATCATAACCCCACAATAAAATATATTTTGATTCATTACACAGGTATATATAAATTACTGAAGCAAATGTCTCATAAAACAATAGTAAAGGCAAAAGTACCCTGTTGTTCTTTTTCCTTTTAAAATGCCAGTTGTGGCCCATTAAATTGATTTTACTAGCAACTATTGGGTTCCAACTCCCAAGCGTGAACAGTGCTGCCTAAATTTGTGATGGTCCCCCTGTCCCTTCCCTGTGATGCTCTCCAAAGGGAACTGGAGTGAAGGGATTGTGAGGGCCAGCCTGATGCAGAGGTCCCTCTCCAGCATCCTTGGTCCTGGGACATTCACTTCCATACCCATGGGAAAGAAGCTCATTTCCTTTGGGAGCCCACAGTCTTCCTGCTCAGCCTCCCTGACATTTTAGGGACATGGAGGGAGTTCAGGATAGAGAGAGGACCTGGAGAGAAGCAAAGGCTGCCTTCAGATCTGCAGGCAGCAGTCGTGGGAGAGGGGGAATCTGATGTGCTTGGTGGTAGAATTATGGCTGGTGGGTGGAGACTGCAGAGGGGCAGGTTTGGGGTCACGATGAGTAATAGACTAATTTTTGTTTTTACCTAAGTCCCATATAAAATTCAATTCGTCCATGTGTTCCTCCTAAAATCCAGTTCTTCAGGACTGACACCCAACCCCACCACTGGTATCCCCAGTGTGGTATAGAGTACAGCTATCACCTCCTAGGATTTGGGCACCAAGTTTCTCTTTAATGTAGCAAGGAGCCATGGCAGCAGCCACCCCTGTGGCTCCTATAGAGCTGGGCCAGGCTTCCACCGTTAACTTACGTGTGTGTGTTGTTTGTTTTCTGTTTTTACTTAAATAGTTTTACCTGTGTTCCTGGCATATAGTATTTTGTGAAGCCCTAGTTCTGTAGCTTGTGCAAAAGAAATTTAGCTCTTAAGAATCAAAGAAAGGGTACGGTGGTCGTAGTTGTTGTTTTCTAAGGGTCTGGGCAGGGAAGCAGTTGCGTTTTTCTCAAGTTGAGCTCATGGATGGGGTACACTTGAGCACTGATCATTGCATTTCTGAAAACAAGCATGCCAAGCATCTCTTCTAAATGTCTTTCCTTTATTCTAACTGCCAAATAAATGTCTCCCTGATGGTGAGCCTTCGCAACTGCTGTTTCTGATAAATTTAGATCATTCTAAACAGAATTTCTTTCACTGGCGGGCTCATAATTAGCTCCTTTAAAATGTCTAGGAGGGCTGCTAGGTTTGGGTCTCATCCCACTATTCTGATCTGTTCATGATGATGTCATGAGGTTTACGCAGAAACTTTGCTGACGTTGCACAACAGTGAGAATGTACTTAATACCACTGAATGGCACACTTTAAAACACTTAAAATGGTAAATTGTCTATTATGTATATTTTACTACAATGAAAACATTAAAATTACAAAGTCAGTCAAAAAAAAAGCTTTGCTGAATATATGACAAGGTAGCATTTGATGAATGGTGATGTATGTCCTAGTTCATGTTCGCATTCGTATCCCTAGGAAGATACCCCGATTAGCCGGGCTCATCAGTGAAAGCCCAGCTTTACCATTGGATTAGCTCTGATTCTCTCCCTTCTCTTCTTTCTCTCAATAGCATTGTGGGAGGAGAGGACACTTAATTCTAGTTGAATGTCAGCTTGGATAAACATAGCAACAAACTAGAAAGGACTGATTATGTTCTCCTGGGTGGAAAAGGTAAAAATTCCAATATGGAATAAACGTGAATCAGCAAATCTATGATTATACCATCTCTCAATGCTGGCCTTCAACCCATTAAGGGTAGCTGATGAGAATTATAGCCAAAGTAATAATATCAGAGTTAGAAAATTGGCCCTAAGCTTTTGGTCACTAGATGCATAAGAAACTTGTAGCATAGTCAGATATTTTTCCATAGCATAGGTGTCCAGGTTAAAATAAGACAAAACTGACCTAACATAACCTCTCTGAACATCAGTTTCCTCATCTGTAAAAAACCGAGGTAGTGGTACCCACCTCACAGAGTTATTGTGAGGCCGAAATGAGGCAGTGAGTTATAAACTACCACGCACACGGCCTAGAACTGTGCAAACAGAAAGTTGTAATACCCTGGGAAACATTCACATCTCAAAATGGCAGAACCTTAACCTTTAAATTCAAATTTTAAGGAATAACGAGGATGACCTGTTTTAAATTGCCACAGTTACCTCTCTTCTGCCCCTGAATTGTATTCCAAGAAGTTTCACTTTTGTCCTCTTGGCCAGACACTGGAATGTCTATCCCACTTGAGTCTGGGCTTTAAAAAAGAGTGGGAGCTAGCGGCCAAGTGTCACGAGTATGCCGCATCCCTAAATATAATGCTCTCTAGGGCCCTTCCCAGCCTGCACGGCGCTGCGGGTGCCTCTGTGCCCCGTTACCTGGGTTGAGGACAGGCTCACAGGACAACGAGGCGCCTGTGACAACTTACCAAGCTCTGCCCACAGATCAGGTCCTGGGTTTTGAAGTGGCATTGCTTATCCAGAGGTGCAGCATCCAGCTCGGAGGTCCTGGCAGCCCCTAGCTGACTGTACACTTGTGCTGGAACCCCCACAGTTCCTGGGACACAGGAGGAAACCCAGCTGGGTGTTTGCTCCCCAGCCAAGGAGATGTCTTCACAGACCCTCCTCCCCTCAGCAACTTCACATAGAGGGTACGTGGGTGTGCAGATGCTATGTTCAGAACAACAGCCCCTCAAATGCGTGGGGGCTGCCTGTGCAGAGCGCCCATAGGTCCTGGTGCTCTCAGGTACCCCACATTTGATTGGGGAGGTCCGGGCTGAGAGTGAGGCGCTCACTGACCAGCTGATCCTTGAGGGGCTACTTCTACCCTGTCCATCCCTGCTCTGCCGCCCCTAGGACAGCATGTGCTGGCATGACGCCGGCAGAAAATTGCCCCTGCCAGTCAAGACTGAGGCAGCCACACAAGCCATTTTTACCCAAGGGGCAGCTTTGAAATATGCAAAATGGTACCTGATGCTTTAGAAAAAATATGCCTTTATGTATTTTGTTTACCAAATGTACAGGTTATATGTCAATTTGAGTATGATGAATTAATGAAAATAATTGTTTCATAGGCATTTGTATTTCTTACAACTGAAGATGGATATTTGTGAAGGAAGGTAATGACAATTTTGTATTCTTATTTCCCTGTCAGTTGCCAGCTTAGCAAAATCGCTGGTTCTCTCCGAATGAGCATGCATTGCTGGTAACAGCACTAAATGTAAGCAAAGAACGGATGTTGAAAGCAGCATCCTGTACGATATTAGGCTTTGGGCATCTGTGTTCAGCTCAGTCCTGGTGTAGAGAGGCTAAGGATCCACGGAGTTCATTTCACGTTGTTTCAATTTTATTACAAAAGGTACGGTTATCTTTCTGGTAAAGACCTGAGAAATTTTAAAAGTGGGAAGGGATCCCAGATATAGAATGGACTTCCCTCAGGAGGGCAGATCAGGCCTAACTGAGGTCCACCTCAGAGTCCCTCACCAGCTGTGGAGGATTTATTTCCTCTCTGGGACACTTTTTTGCTCAAAGCCATGAGCACCTGCCTGTGATTCACCACTTCTTGTGTATCAGGACCGTCTTTATGGCCGGGGCTGCAAATAGCTCAGGAAGGGAGAGGAGATGCCAAGCCAGTGGTCCCAGAGCCACCTCCTCCAAATCCTGAGTCTTCTCTTGACTTAGGGGAGAAAGCACAGCAGGTAAACTGGTGGGGACAGTCACATCTTATTCCCATTCTCCTCGTCCCCTTTCCTCCCGTCTGTGTAGTTCTCCGAGGTGGGTCTTCAGAAGCCTCTGCTGAGTTTTCATAGGGAAGCGTGCAGGCTGGTTGGGGCAGTGAGGCAAGAGCCCAGCAAGCAGTCAGGACCAATATGGGCGGTGGAGACCACAGTTACCATAGGCTTTAGGAGGGGTGTGGGTGTGGGGCTGAAGTCTTCATGCATCGCTGTGATGAGCCAGGGCTGGGGCTGGTAGCGAAGTGAGGAGTTGGATCTCCCTGGGCAGCGAGAACATACCCCAGCCCCACAGCATTTAGAAGTTCCAGTCAGGGCCCCTCAGAGAAGGAAGGCCACCTCCCCGTATGGCTGCAGGGCCAACACACAGTGCAAGGACAAGAAGGGCACCCGTGGCAGGCCAGCTGGATTAGTCAGAGAGGTGGCCGTGACTCACGTCTTCAAGGGCTGTCATGGAAACTGCATGTTTTCTCCACATCCCATGGGGTTGCTGGGATGGATGCTTTTAAAATCTGTGTCTCCCCACCCTGCAAGCCCTCCCTGTGGCTGTTGCATTCCGCTCTTCCCCACTGCCATCCTCTCCCTGGCAGTGGTCCCTGCTCCAGGTCTGCTGGCCGGGCTCCTAGGAAGACCATGGAAGCCCAGGGTGAATGGAGAAAAGGGAGCACTCCGAGGACTTGAGCTATGACCAAAACAGAGATGAAATCACTGGCAGCGATAGGGTGTATGGGAGGGCAGAGAGCTTAAGAAGGCAGAAGAGCAAGCCCAACTCGGAGTCTGTGGATTCCGGGGGCAGGGGGCGGGGGGCGGGTACTGAGAGGTGGGTGGACCATTCCTCAGAGATTGGAAGCTTCAGGAGAGAAAATTGATTTGGAAATCTTAACTATAATTTAATTAGGTAATTTCAAACTCACTGGAGTTTTAAAATGCATCATTCTTTTCTATTATTCCCTGGTAAGAGGATGTCACCTTTCTAGAAAGTGGGTAACCCAGAATCATAGCATTAGCAGACCTCTGGGATTTAGTTAGAGAGCCCTATGAAGTCTCATGTCTTTACTAGAAAGATAAGAAGGTTACCCCTTGACCCAAGTACAGTGTTCTCACATTTCCTCTTAGTGATGTGAGCCTGGCCTTTCTTGACCAGCCAGAACCCTGGCCAACCATGATCTTCATGGTATATGTATCAATGTATATTATTTTTAAACATGAAAAATTTTTCTTTTAATTTTTAGAAATCTTTATTGTTACATTTATCTTTACTACTTCCTGTTAGTTGTATCATAACATTGTCTTTGTTATGATTCATGGTGTGTTTTAATGGTTAACTCAAGAAAGAAAAGACAAGCGATCAGTGAATGTTTCAGGCTCCTGTGCCTTTTTCCTAATATGTTTCTCTCCTGACAGGTTGACCTGCCCTCTTAACTCAGCAGTGGTCCTAGCATCCTATGCAGTACAATGTAAGTCACCAAGGGAGTGCTTCACGAGTGGGTAGATCACTGGCTTCTCTGGTTTGACCATGTCCCTTCCCCTCTTCCCCCGGAGTCCTATTGGGGAGGCATCTCTGGTTGTCCAGATAGTTCACTCACACCCTGACATATGCTTCCCTTCAACTCAGGGATCCTGATTAAGGAAGATGGTTAGAGGAGAAAGAGGAGATGAGCTGTGGTGTGAGGCTTTCTCCCAAGGGGGCCCATAAAACAGAAGACGCCTATTGCACATTATGTTTTCCAGAGGCTTTGCGCACGTTTTGGATTTGATCTCGTAACAAACCCTAGTGGGGTGGATATTTATACCAGTCACCTCTTACAGACTTGGAAAACGAGACCCACCTAAGTTATGGAATTTGCTGGAGGACATTTCTGCTACTTGCTTGGTGTCACTCTAAACACTGTTGGGATCTTAGGAATTTATTTTTAGAGTTCTCATAGAGCTAATGGGATATATATGTGTGTGTATATATATATGTGTGTATATATATGTGTGTGTATATATATATATAATTCAATAGTAGTATTGTCCAACAGAAATTAATGTGAGTTGCATATGTAAGTTTACATTTTCTAGTAGTCATATTAAAAAAATAAAATGAAACAGGTGATATTAGTTTTAATATGCTTTAACCCAATTATTTCCAAAATATTATCATTTTAATATATAATCAATGTAAAAGATTATTAACGAGATATTTTACGTTTTTTGTGCTAACCCTTTGGAAACCAGGTTTTACACTGACAGCACATCTCAGCTGGACTAGCCACATTTTCAGTGCTCAGTAGCCATGTGTGGCCAGTGGCTGCCAAACTGGATAGAAAGTCTGAGTGGACTTTTCTGACAAGACCTATTTACTTCAACTGAAGTACAAACCTACTAATTCAATCAGCCAAACATTATTGAGCCTTTGTTTTACGACAGCCCTGTGGTAGGTGCCGGGTATGCACGGTGCAAAGGGTGACCAGCCAGACGGACGGCAAAGTCCCACTTTATGGTTAGTTCGCTGCATGGTGCCAGCACAGGACACCAACAGAGAGCCCATGTAGAGCTGCGTGGCAGCTCAAGACTTAAGAAAGTCCCTCTACCTTCTCCTAAGCCCCATACCATCTTGGCCTGCTACCCTCTTGGTTGACTGCATGGTAGTGAGTTGGGAAAGCAAGCTGGTCTAGTCACTGAGCAGGTGCTGGCTGAACTACTCGCCCTACTGTGATCTCAGAAGAGGAAAAGTAGCAAGAGAAGGCTGATAGAGACTTTTGAGGTGGCCTTAAGTCTTCCTGCTCCCTTGGCAGCAAAGAACAGAAATGGGAGTTGAAGAGCAAGGAGGTTGGGCTTGCAGCTTACCTGCCCACCTGCGTAATACCAGGAAGTGGAAGAGAGACTTTTAATAGTGACCTTACTCACTAATAAGACAAGACCCAGTGTTAGTCTCTCTCTCTCTAGCCTGCATCTCCTTCTCCCCAATGGGAAACTGAGAAGAAGTTGCAGAAGTAGGTCTGGGTGGATTTGAAAGTTTGCCTTTCCCTACAGTACGTCTGGAACAGACCTGGCCATGTCACATCCATGTGGGAAATGGCACATCAGCTCTATTGTTATTGAGCTCTTGACCTCAGGGACTACATGTCTGCCAGGCTGATCAGCTGAGGAGACCAGGCTTTCCTGTACCTCAGAGTGAGTTTGGTGTTCATCTCTAAAGCTTTAGGTTTGAGGGGCAGGAGCACAGGAAAGGATGTAGGACATAATCAGGCTTGATATTAAGTCCTGGCCCCTGCATTTGTCACTTATGTGAATCTCAGTTTTCTCACCTGGAAGATGGAGGTGATGATGGTGATTATGACAACTTGCAATGGGACTACTTGGTCAAATAATATATGTGAAGGTGCTCTATAAATACTAACTTTTTATAGTTGAACCATTGCTATTAACTGAGTCAGTGAGAGCACAGACAAGCCATATTACCTGAGTTTTGCTTCTTCCACTTACACCTGCATGACCTTGAGCCTCTGCAGGCTTCTTCATCAGTCAAGTGGGGATGGTAACAGTATCAACTTCATAGGGTTGTAGTGAAGATAAAATGAGTTAATATGTGTATAGTTCTTAGAATAGTGCCTGGCACATGGCAATTGTTAACTCACTATTACTGTATGTTCATGTCTGCCTAGTAGGAAGCTTTTAGAAAATACTGCCTATTGTAAACAAATTCTATTTAGGGTAAATTTAACAATGGAAAAAAAGTCTTATTTAAGCTTCAGTAGTCAGGTTCTACTCTGCAAAAGATTGGAGCCAAAGAAAATTATTAGCATCTAAAAAGTACACACTAGCTTCAGTGGAAATACTAGCTTGACTGTCATGCTAAATTATATCATGAGTTGTCATGCAAGCAGTTTTAAGTTTAAGTTCTTTATTCCTGCACCTTCAGTAAAGATATTTTTCCGTACTCTGTATATACATTTCTATAACACAAATTTTTATATATGAAATTGCTGGATCAAAGAGTATGCCTACATTTTAACTGATATATTTTGCCACATTGCCCCAAGATGGGCATGTAATGTGAAGACAAAACTTACCTACCAATGATCAGCGAATCAGTGAACCAAAGGCACGTTTTCTTAGTGGATAAGTTAAAGTGATCTGTGGGTGAAGTACCTGAAAAGTCTTGATGGTGGAAGATTGCTGGTGTCCTGTCAGGGTTTATGAGGCTCAAAGAATCAAGTTTTTAGAAGTATGTACTTGCTCCATAATGTCGTCTGAGCCTGTGGCGTGTGTGGAGGTGCTGCACTAGGCTCGGTGTGCGCAGACAGACGGCATGGCTGCTCCACGTGAGGGGCACACAGCCTGGTGGGAAGGCGGAGGCGGACCGATGGTGCTGGCAAGGAAGGATGAGCAAAGAGGATGTGCTGCATCCTGCCTGGGGGAGAGGCGAGGGAGTTCGTCAAAGCTTCCCAGTGAGGACCCCTGAGAAGAGCCTCGAAGCTCAAGTGGGAGTTGGGGGATTAGCTTGAAATGCCACACATTTGAGTTCCTGTGACATACTCTCTTTTTTTTTTTTTTTTTTTTTTTTTACAAAATATAAAATATCAGAAGAGTACATGGGACTTAAAAGACAAGGGATTTCCCATGCATAAGCCCTTATTTCCTTTTCTTCTGCCATAATTAGCTTTTGCATGTATCACCTGGGCATGTGTTATAGTTAATACATAGAGTCTGGACCGTGGTCAAAGTCCAGGCTCCAAGTTATCAGCTGAGCAACAGTGGGCAGGCCCCTTCCTTGAGTCCCAATTCCATCATCTGTTTAATGGGGATGAAAGTATGGCCTCCCGCTGGGTTATCAGGAGCATCTCTTGCCATGACATCCTTGAAATCAAAGTGAAAACTGCTCTGTGCTTTCTTGTGTTTGTGTGTGACCTGTTAAATTTGTTTCCCCCTAGTGGCTAGCACAGGACTTAGCACAGAGTAGCCGACTAAGATTTCAAGGGAAAACCACCCTACAGGGAGGTTCGTTGGTCCTGTGTTAAGTTCAGATGTTTGTCGGTGACTTGACTGAAGAGAGAACCTTGCTGTTTGTCTTGGGGTTGGAATTGTTAGTTATATGATGGATGACCAAATCAAGATCCAAGAGGATCTTCTGAACTAATGAAACCAGCAGAGTACAACTTAGTAGGACTCTGTGCTGAGGCTCAGGAAAATCACTTGCAGCATTTGGTTGCCCTCTCAGGACATGACCACTGTCAGCCGCAAATGGCCAGCAGCAGCTCAGGCCAAGCAGGCAGGCTGGTGGATTCGTAAGAGCACTAGCTGGGGTGTGGGTCACCTGGGTTTCAATCTGGAATGCTGAAAAATGGCTCTGTGATCGGGGCAAGTCCCTTCTCTCTGGACCTTAGTTTCTCCCCTGGTAGCATGAGGAGTTTGGATGAGGGGATTCTAAAGCTTTCTTGAACTTTCCTTGTTGCAAACCCTGTGTCAGGGCATCTAAATTACTTCCTGTAGATGCACTATTGTACACTTCACTGTGCCCAAAATCACTTGTAAGCCACACTGTGCTGACAGCATACAGCCTCATTTGGCTGGCCTGCATGGCCTGTGGTCCACCCTTGACCAAGCCTGCATGCATAGGTCACTTGGCTTTCTGCCCTCTTCTCCTTCCTAAATTGAACTTTGCATTAGCCTATACAAGTCCATTCTAGGTACCACATCCCTGAGTACCTGCTGTGTGCCTCACCTAGGAGCTAGGCTCTACAGGTGATTCCGGCCCACCCCCAGCCTGCCAGGAACAGTGTAGGAGGACATGAATCCCTTCATTACACTGAGATCTCAGAGCGGCCCTTGTGGGTGATGGCAGCTGTGGGTCAGCAAGGCTGAGTGGATGTAAAGAAAGATACCCTTGCATCTGACCTCTCAACATTGTGCTGAAACCCACCTAAGTGGACACCTGGCTCACGTCCTTTCCTCTGGGACTGGCCATGACACATGGCCTCAGTCCTCTGCAGTCCGCGTGCTTGTGGTAGAGGAGTTGTGTTTGATTTAGAAACCTTCTGCTGTGGAACGGGTGCTCTGAGACTGTCGTGGGTCCTCAGAAGCCCTCTGGCATTGAAGCCAGCTGCAGGAAGAATTCGTTAAAACCTTTGGAAAGATCTAGGTTCGTATTTTTAAGAAAAAGATGAAATAGTCTCTTTTTTCTGTTCTGTCAAGAAAATGAAATACTAGATTAATTGCCCATCAGAGCTAGAAGTTGTCTTTCTCCTGTTTTTATACAGATGGAAAAACTAAATCTTGGGGAAGGGAAGTAGGTATCCTTGGCTCCCCGCCCAGGGTTCTTTTTCCCGGCCTCCTCAGCGGTCCAGACACCCAGGTGGTTTGCGTCCCCAGGGCAGCCACGTCCACTTGTACAGGTTCAGCACTGCCCAGCTCTCAGGAATACTTGTCACACCACAGACCTCAGTGGATCGTGTCTGCAGAGGACAGTCAAGGATCTGGAGGGAGATGTGCCATTTGAACCAGGGGCCAGTCTGGGAGTTCATCTATAAGACCCCTCTTTTCTCTTCCCTCTCTGGCTGCAGGTCCTCAATAGTATTTCTCTGACAGCCCCAACATCTGTCTTCCTTTCTTCTGATTCCCCTAAGAATGTTTCCTTCTCCCCCAAAACTCTTCCTTCAGCCTTGTTAGGACCTAGACCATTCAGCCCTACCCACTCTCATTCCTCATGCCTCACCACCCCCACCCCTTGGCCTCTGAACACTTCCTGGTTCCCTTCCACCTATTCTTCTTGAATTCCAGAGAGTGAGTCAAGATGCAGACAGCGAGCGGGTCAGCATGACCTCTGTTCTCCCCTCACCCATTTTTGATAGCAGGTTGGTCCAGTGTTACATACCCTTGGGACACTACAGAGAGCCTGCACGGTGCCTGGCATACAAAGTGATGTTTTTCAGAGTGGGTTCTCTTATTGTTCCTTACCCAGGGGTATGTGCAGGAACTGCTGTGCTGCCTAGAGTGTAGAACAGATGTGGGATTCGAATAGGAAGAACCTAGATTCAAACAGTCTCCTCCTTCCCCCTTGCGTGGCCTCAGGGACAAGGAGAATTGGGTTGGAGCCCCACGTGGCAGCACTTCACCTGCAGGGAGAGTCCAAGTAATAAGTGTGGAATTGGAGCTAATGGGAAGCTCAGGTTCAGTGGTGGCAGAACTTTCGGGGGAGAATATTTCTAATTAATGTTTTTCTTGTGATGCTATCGATACTTATAAATGCAGACCATGTTGAAAGGGCAATTTCCTCCTCATTCTGTTTTGATAGCTCATTTTGGAGACTATGATCCTTCCATTCATCATCCAGGCTATCTTGCTGATAGTCAGTTTATACCAGATCAGAATGATGACTTCTTAGCAAAGGTGACATCGCTCCACGAGCAGCACAGGTGAGAGGAGTGGTGGGGTGGCCTACTTTGGGGACCTCGGCTGAGTACTGTCAGCCCTGTGTCCCCTTGTGTTTGCTGTGTTCTCTCCCTTTTGTTCACGGACCTTCTTTCAAGATGTTGGGGGTTTGTGAACCTTTGAACTTTACGAGGGCATGTATATTTGGCATAACCGGTGTTCTGTAAAGTGTAAAATGCAGCAAGAGTTGAGGGTGATTTGCCGTGTTCTCTTTCAGGATATCGTTGAAATCAGTTAACTCCTGAAGGAAAGGTTCATTTTTAAATGACTGCCCCACAAAGTGGCCCTACCAGGCAAACCTTTTAACGGTTTACCCCATTCAATAAAATGGGCCATTCCTGCCCTGGCTGTTGTGGTTCGGTGGATTGAGCACCACCCGGCGAACCAAAGGGTTGCTGGTTCGATTCCCAGTCAGAGCACATGCCCGGATTGCTAGCCAGGTCCCCAGTTGGGGGCGCGCTAGAGGCATCCACATATTGATGTTTCTGTCCCTCTCTTTCTCCTTCCGTTCCCCTCTCTCTAAAAATAAATAAATGATTTTTTTTTTAAATGGGTCATTCCTTTAGATAGGACTAACTATATGGGCATACGGACAAAAATGCTGACAGGTTGGGTCAGTGTGAGGCCCTCTCTAGCTTCAGCTCATGGAGTTGCCTCACTTCCAGAGGGGAACCCCAGGCTTCTGCACTTTCTCAGACCAAGCCTTTACTGCAATGAACACACCCCACCTGGCTTCCTCTTCCCTTGCCTCAGCTTACTTGAAGCTATGGTGCCCCTCCTCCCCCCCCGCCCCCCCCCCCCCCACCAACTGGAAGGCCAGGTCTCAAGGGACCTCATGTGCTTGGGAAGGCCATAAAAGCAAAGGCCAAACAGCCAGCGTCCCTTCTAAAAGGCACTGCCAATCCTCTCTCCCAGAATTGCTCCCCAGGCAGAAGCCAGCATCCCAAAATAGTACAGTGACGTTTGGAAGTCTGAGGCTGCTGCTAAAAGGGTGGATAAAGGCAGAAAGACCTAAAGAGCACCTATTAAGCAACTTGGAATAAGTAGGGTGGAAATTCCGGAAGGTGACAGTTTCCCGTGTCTGAATATTGAGCGCCTGCTAAATGAGAAGTACTATTTAATAAAGAAATGAGTGGGCTAGGTGAAGTCTTGTTCAGTGGACAAGAAGGAAAGCCTGGTTTAGTAGAATCTAGATTTAGATTAAGATGGATAACATAAGGCATTTAGTAACTTTAGAGTAAGGCTATCAAATTTTTTAGATTTGTATTAATTTTTTAAATTGGAATTAATATCCTCTCTTGGGTGAACTCTATCTTCTGCCTTCTCTAGTGGGCTGAAGCAATCAGAAGCTGAATCTTGCTTCATCAACATAGCACGGACCCTCGACTTCTATGGAGTGGAACTGCACAGTGGTCGGGTAGGTGGCCTTGGCACATTTTGCTTCAAAAATTATTTTAATTTCTGAAAGTTTGAAAACATCATCTGAAACTTTTTCTCTTGCAAAAAAAAGAAAGTCCTTTTTTTTTGTTTGTTTGTTTGGAAGTTTATAAAGTATTACTGAGTTTTGCTGGTTTTTTATTCAATTGCTTTTTTCATGTTTGCCTTTGTACTTGAAGACTTTATTGGGGTGGGGGGTCAGAGGATTAGATACAGGTAATTTCTGTACAGCCATGTTATATTATGGTGAAAAAAGCAAAAAATCTATTTTCTAAGTAACACTTTAATGAGGTAAGGTTTCTACTATTTAATCTCAGTGCTGTTCAAATTAAAGCTAATTACTCAAGTATGATTATTTTTAAAAATTATTATATGATTATGAAAATCAATATTTTAAATTGTAATTTTTAAAATAAAATTGACTAATATCTATTATTTTCTGAGTAATGTCTGTCTGCCACACAGCAGCTTATTTATTTCCCATGAGGTATTATCATTATTCCCATTTTTACAGATGAAGAAACTGATATTCATGGACTTTTCAAAGGGACTTACAGAACACAAGTAGTGCATTCAGTGCATGACCCCAGCACTATCTAATTGATATCTGACCTTTAATTTTTCTACCTATAATTGGCCTACATCATATTGGAAAGGAAGCAAATATTGGTTGAACACCTAAGCATGTACTGGCCATTCTTCTAGATGCTCTCATATGAGACCATAAGGTCTCATTTAAAGATTATAGTAACCTTATGAAGTTAGTGTTCTAATTGTCTCATTTTGCAGGTGAGAAAGCTGATGCTCAGGGAAGTTGAGTAAATGACCAAATTTTATATCTATACAATATTTTTGTAATTCATAGAAACACTTTCTTCAATTCCAAAACTGTGGCAGGCAAGTTATAACATAAGTAATAAAGTATGAAGAAGATACTGGATCATACAAAATAATCAACTTGGGGACTTGACCATTAAGTCCCAGGTGCAAATTACATTTTGTCTCTAGTGGAATGTTGTGGAGAACTCTCTTCAGTGGTGAAGTAGGCTTTCTATCTGCCTGAGTTTACCCATGTTCTCCCCACCCCCAGGGCCCCATAAGGGATCTGAGGCCAGTTGATTACCTGTCTAGCCGACACCTCCAAGGTATCAGAGGCAGTTAGATTACCCCTGGCTACACTGTATCCACCAAAACTCTCTGACTCTCAAAACCTTGATACCACAAAGTTTCTCAGTAATTCAGTCAGCAGTGGGTCCTGACGGCTCTCCAGGGCAGCCCTCCTGCGGGTGTGACTCAGCAGTCTACGCTGCTCGTCTTGTGGCTTCAGCATCTTAGCCCAAGGCCTCCTGCTCGTCTCAAGGGAAGAGGCTGGAGGCTGCACACCAGCTCTTACACGACCTGCCTCAGAAGAGATGCACTATCACTTCTGATACTAGCACATTGGCCAGCACTGGTCATATGGCCCTGCCTTGGAGGAGCGGGGCTGGGAGGTGTGGGGATGGGCACAGGAGTTGAGTGATCAGTAACTGCTGCTGGGCTGAAGTGCAGAACCAGGGAATTGAGATCCAGGTCATTGCCCACCCAGGCCATTCGTTTACTTCCTTATTCTGCATTCAATTTTGATTTTATTTGCTAACTTGTTTGTCCTACCTGCTTAGTATTTTTCCCTATATTTGGATCCCAGGGGTCATGTTTAAATGTAACCCTGGTTTTCACCAAGCAAGTCTGGGGTTGCGTAAGCGTGTGATTTCAGTTGGGTGCCCAACAGTGTCTACTCTCTGGATTCTTCAATATTTCAGCGCTGTTTTCTTCGGCCAGTTTCTCTAATTCCCCATGTTCACATCATTTTTCAAAAGTGAGTTGTCTCAAGCCCTGTTCTATGTTTTTAGATTCTCTAATTTCAACTTGAGGAAACCCTTGGAGGTGTGTTCAATAACCCTTATTGCACAAAAGGAAAAACTGAGGCTCAGTAGTCCAAAATAACACAGCTAGTAAGTGCAAACCAAGTGAAACTCTGCTCCTCCTTTGTAATTACAAGTTATCTGATTGGGTAAATAGGGATATAGATGACTCAAGGGAAGGAACTGGTTTATTTAAAAATTTTATTACCTTGTTCCCAAACAGACTTAAATAGCTTATAGTTGCCGTATCCTTCTTCTGCATCTTTGTTATCTATGGCGATGCCTAGCACATAGGTTCTTCATAAATATTAAACTTACTGGATGTATAAGCAATATTTATATCTTCATTGGGTTTAAAGTCAGTGGATGTACAGTTCGTTATAATAGCTAAAGCCTTTTTAGTGGCAGGAGTTGAGATTTATATAAAGCTATGCAGGGCACAAGGCCTTTCTGACTTTAATGTGGTTATCTAATACTCATTGTTGAAAATGTAAAATCAAATTTTGTTTTAGTGATTCTGTGGAATGGGTGGGCTTTCCGGGTAACTTTTGAAACTGGTGGAGCAGGTATTACTGTCAGGCAGGTGCATTCACTTTAGAAGAAGCTGCTGCTAAGTACCGAGATCTTAAGTATCTCTTAAGGTGAGGTTTTTTGCCCCTTTTCGATAACATTTTCCCATTGGAGCTTATACATGTTTATAAAAGCGTGGGTGCTCAAGTTACCAGAGGACACAAGCCTGACCGTAACATGCCGTGAATCTGCGGTCTTCCTTTTGACAGGATCTGCACAGTTTAGATCTAATGATTGGAATTGCTTCCGGGGGCATTGCTGTGTACCGAAAGTATATTTGCACAAGTTTCTATCCCTGGTAAGTACAAACTGGTTCTAGTTATTTCTGCATCATGCTTTAAAAATATGCTGGACAAAAGTAATGTCACCTCTAATTTTAAACGTTTATTTCTTAAAAAGGGATAGAGACGTTCTCCCAAGTGTTTACCTCTGACCTCTGAATTGGATCTAGATTCAGAACTTGGGAACATTAGTTTGGTTTTCATTGACATTCCCCTCCCCCACCCCAAAGTCACCCTGTGGGATGCTCAGCAGAGATGTGGGTAAAGTGGCGCAAGGCAGCTTTTGGAGTTAAGGAACCCTGGGCAGTGCACTGGTCAGAATTCAGAGAACTTCCTCTGGCCAGGAGCTATATTTTCAGTGTGGTTGTTTAGTTACTAATTGAACTTTTACCAAGGGTTCAGTTATGGTCTAAAAACTAAGGGGACCCAAGACCTGAATCCTCACAAGCCAAGCCCATGAGAAAGGCAGAGACTTCATAGTGGAGGACTTAGGAGCACAGGCTTGGATTCCCACTACAAGCATTCCTAGTCAGCACTTAGGTGATGTGTCTGAGCCTCAGTTCCCTCATCTGAAAACTGGGCATAATAAAACGTACTTTTCAGGACTGTTGCAAGGCTTAATTGAGGGGTTGCTTGTAAAGCATTTAGCAGGGGGCCAGGTATATACGAAATGCTCAGTTAATGGTGGCCGGCTGCGATTGCGTTGTTGTGCAAACAATCAAGAGGCTACCGAACACACAGCTGTTAAGTAATGGAGCTGGGATGTGAGTCTGGTCTGGCAGCTCTGTCTGTCCTCTTTCTGCTGCCCCACACTGCCCTCACCTGTCTTCCCCAGGTACACGCCAGCTCACACAGAGCTGCAGTGTCGCAAAAGCAGCTGCCGGCAAAGAGCACACTGCCCATAGTTCTTGTTATTTAAAAGTTGCATCATAATCCGGTGGCCCTTGTGTGATGTTCAACTTCAGTCAGCTGCTTGGTGTTTAGCCGAGGCAATGGGGTCACGGTCATTTCCACACTGAAATGGACTCCAGTCATTACCTTCATGGACTAGAGGATGCTCCTTGGGAGATGTCAGCTACAGCCCAGCTGGCCCCTGATGTGCTTTCTTGTGTGTTTTCTTTTCTTTTTTGCAGGGTGAACATTCTAAAAATTTCTTTCAAAAGGAAAAAGTTCTTTATACACCAGCGACAAAAACAGGTGAGTTCTGTCTCCGCTTGCTTTGCTTCTCGTGTTCAGCCACCTCAGCTCCTACGGCAGGGGGAGGCAATTTGCCACGTGTATAACGAGAAGGGCACATGGCAGAAAGAAAGCGGCCCTTGGAGCCTGGAGGACCCAGCCTTTCTCTGTGTGACTCACTCTGCTCATCTGGCGGGAGAAGTAGCTTGCTTTGGAGCCAGATGGTGGATTCAGGCTCGCTCCTCCACTTATCAACTGGGCAGGTTTCTTAACCTACCCTAGCCCGAGTTACCGTCTTTACGGAAATGCAGGCACACCTGCTTCTCAGGGAATCACGAGGATTAAGTAAAAGAGCGCTGGCCAGGGTACCTGGCGCAGGAGAGGAGCAGTAAGTGTCAGCAGGTTCAGTTCCTTCCCTTGGTGTGTTTTCAATGCACGCCAGCCACATTGCATGTGTCTCCTAGGAGGCCCTGGCTCTCCAGGCAGCTCAGCTGGCTTATCCACGGGAAAGACGACTTCACAGTGGGGAAGCTGAGGCCTCCACAGCCAGGCAGTGGAGGGGCTGGAGTTCACATCAGAGCTGCCTGCTCTTCCCCCGAAACCAGAGTCCGTCTTGTTCTGCTGCACATTTCGCACTTCCTGTCACTATGTCCATTTCCAGTGTTTCAAAGCTAATATGTACCTAAAGTGGCTGGCTCCCCATCGCAGTGAACGCTTAGAAACGAGAACACAAAAGCCCAGAGAAAACTAGGGCTAGAATCTGGGTCTCCTGACCCCCCTCCTCCAGACAAGATTCAAGGTGGCCCAGAAATGCACAGGGTGGTAATTTAACATGCAAACAGAAATCCTGAACTCATGTAGGCTGATGGTAAAGCAAATAATTAAAGTGATTTTTCTGTATGAGTGCTAGATTTAACTCGGCTTTGTGGAAAGCAAATAGAGAAATCTAAAGCATTATAAAATTCCTGTCTGATAGGCGAAAGAATCTCTAGGGGAGAGGTTTCCCCAGAGCTAAATTTTCAGGGGAATGTATCAGACAGCCCTTAATGGTTGCTCCAAATATATCCAACCTAGAAATGTAAGTGCACTGGAAATGAAAGTGTGCATGAAGGGGCCAGATACCACTGCAGAGCAGACTCTGGTCGTCTTACCGCTAATAAGGTGGCTCAGACCCTGCTCTTGGGTGTTCCTGTAGCCCTGGGCGTGGCCTGAGGCCTCGTGAAGCCAGTTGTCTGTCCGCTGTCCATGGTGGCGTCCCTGACTGCCACTGACGTGGTGTGCAGTGCTGAGACCCCGCTTCTGCACCTGCGCAGATGAAACCTCTACTCTGTTTTTTCCTCCCAGACTGAATCCAGGGATCATATTGTGGCCTTCAACATGCTCAATTACCGATCTTGCAAAAACTTGTGGAAATCCTGTGTCGAGCACCATACGTTCTTTCAGGCAAAGAAGCTACTACCTCAGGAAAAGAATGCTCTGTCTCAGTACTGGACGCTGGGCTCTAGGAACCCCAAAAAGTGAGTGCGCTGTAGTCTCCACACCAGACTGGGATGGAAACATGTCTGGGTCACCACTGGGTCGTGCACGTCCTCAGTCACGGGTAGGGATGCTGTCGCCCTGGGGCCCCAGGCCGTGGCGCCTGAGCTGCTGGTGGGTCTCGGGACCCTGGCTGAAGGTCTCGCTGGGGGCAGTGGTGTCTCTTCCCGCACATACTCAGACACTGCTCACATTCTCACGGTTCGTCTCTGCCTTCTCAACACTGCTGTCCTCTGAGCCCCCAGGCAGCGGAGATCACAGCTGCTCTCACACCCTGTCACAATAAGAAGCATGTGGCCGTGACTCAGGGTCACCATGATCCCTGGCATATGGGCTTTCGTGGCCTGTTGCCACTAAGATAGCCTCTCCCACAGACTGTTAATTCCTTGAGGTGCTTCGTAATAATGAATGAACAGCATTAAAGATTTCCAGAGTCAAGTGACTTTGGGGTATGCTATATATAACAATCATGACATAACTAATAATTATAACATAATTATTTAGTGCTTACTTTGTACTATGCACCTTCTTAATTATATTTAATTCTTCTAAGAATCCCATGTGTAGTATTATCTACAAGAATAATATTCAAAGTATTTAAAAAGAAGTATAGTAAAAGAAATCACGCTATAAATTTTTACCTTTTAATATAGATTAAAATTTATTCTCTAAATAAACTAGCCATGTAGCCTATGTTTTTGTGGGGGCAGGTCACTTGGGATATTGGGGGCAGTTTAGGGGCACTGGTCAGCAATTCTTGACTACCAGTATCAGCCTCAGCAGACTGGAAAATTTCAGCCCTCGTTATCTCCATTTTATGGATGAGGAAATTGAGGCTTGGAGAGGTTCCATGACTTGGTTGGCCCACAGAGATATATCTGCGCATTTGGACATTAGGGCACCTTAAAGGGTCCACATAAAAGAAACGTGTTCTGTGTTTTCCAAGCTTATGGGACAATGGGACACTTTCCCCTGCAAAGAGAACCTATTAATAACCTATGACACAGTCTTTGGGGAACTGCTACGTTAAACCTTTGAATTATCCAGCTTGCTTTCCTTCCGATGCTGCGCTCTCAGCCCATGGTGATGTGGCTTCCAATGTAGAGTCTCCTAGCAGTGCTGCTGGGAGCATTTGGATGAGGGTGACAATAGTATTTCTTATTGTAAATTAGTACATTGATACTCTAGGAGGTATTTTTTATTGTTTGTATCCTTTTGGTTTTTGCTCTTTGTTGTTGATTTTAAACTGCAGCAAATATGTATTAGAAATTCAAGAACTGAGTTTCCCCTAAACTGGCTTCAAACTTCATCCTCTGAAATAATTCATTTTCTGAGGGGTCTAGATTTCTAAGATTTAAATTCTTCCTACAAATAAATTTCAAAAGTAATCTTCAGGGTGGCACAAAGAACAAGACCTGAAATTCTACTGTCTGAGCATATTCTCAGGTCTTCTCTCAAAGAGTTACCCGTGACAGCCCCTGCCAATAGGATGCTGAGAAGCACCTAGGAAGACAGTCCACGTTTGTATTCATACAAAGTTATCTATGTTATTCTGAAATCCCTTCTCATCTGGTAAGGCTTGGTTATATTCTGGAAGCAACAAGAAAACACCTTCACCAGAAGAGAAGAAATAACATGAGGACAAACCAGGCCAGGAGAGAATCGCTTTTGGCCCATGCACCTCTCAGCTCCCCCTAACCTTGGCTGGTGTCATTAAGGTCTGGGAGGGAGTGTGTGTAGATTATTCCATTGATGCTGTTATTTCCTTCTTGTTGAACATGGAAGTGTAGAAAGTGAACCTGTGTCTTGTTTTTCAGGTCTGTAAATAACCAGTATTGCAAAAAGGTGATTGGAGGGATGGTCTGGAACCCAGCCATGCGGAGATCCATATCGGTGGAGCATTTAGAAACCAAGAGTCTACCTTCTCGGTCCCCTCCTGTTACTCCCAACTGGTATGTCCCTTTTTTTTTTTTTTTTTGGTATTACCCACGTTATCTCTTTCAAAAATAAAAAACTTAATAAATTCCTAAATAGAAACAGCCTACAGAGTTTACATTGGCAGGTTTGACTCTTGCAGAAGAAACTTTTTCTGAAATGCACAAGTCTACCCAAACATTTTCCTTTATGTATAATGCTGGGATGTTTGTTATTTTTTTAAAAAGCTACTTGATCTAAATAAATGTGAGAACTGCAGCCTACTGAAGTGCCCTCTTGGAATGATAGTGCACGTGAACATATTAACGCTCTAACAAGTCCTGCAATATCTCATGTTTCTTGTTAATATCACACACAATACATTCTGGAGAAACTTGATAAAAGTTCATGATGTAAATGACGTAAGGATGTGTGATCCTCAGCAACAAGTAGCAAATGCACGTGGGAGGTAGCCTGCCGACTTCTAAGATGATGGACTTGGCTAAAAGGAAGGAAGTGGCAGGTTAGCAAACGGGAAGGGCACTGGGCTTATAGCTAAAAAATCTGGACTCATAATTTCTGTTAATTAACAAGTTTTTTTACCTCTCTGGTCTCAGTTGTCCCAGCTGTAAAAGGATTATAAAAAATCGCCACAAACGAAATAATGTTCAAGTGCTTTGTAAGCTATAAAAATAGGATGAGGTGGAATTATTGTTATTGTTGTTATTTTATTATGACATTCCTCCAAAGACATCAGGCGATTTCTGTGAATGCCTCCAAAACAGCCTGGCATCGGCAGCAGGAGGGGAAACCAATCTGGAAACGGTGCCCCATCGCCACACTTTCTGGTCATCCCACGAAAGAGAGGTGAACCTGTGCACTCTCGAGCTAGGATTTGCTGGGACTAAGGGAAATTCTCACAGGCCACATGCTCTGGGCAGGAGGAATGATGGTATTTAGTGTTAGCAATCATAACACAACTGAGATTTGTTTCTTGGTCTCCAAGATATAGGCACCACATCCTGGAGTGGTAAATTTGTGCTGTAAAGTAGCAGCTTCATTAGTCTGAAAGTCTCTTCGGCAGCAGTGGCAGGGACAGCAGAGGCCCAGGACAGCACCCAGGAGAACAGCTGGGTTTGATGTTGCCACACCCTTGGCTGGGAGCTCTTATTGCTATTTATAGGTCCTCTCCCGAGGATTTATGAGCCTTCCTACTCTACTTTGGACACAGTGTTATTGATTATTCAGGACCAGAGGATGGCGAGTAGTGGAGGCCCTGACAGTCCTAAGGAGAAATGGCTAACAAAGAAGGGGAAAGTGGAAAAACTGAGGGAAAATAGAACTTAGCTCAGCAACCTGGAATCGCCCACTGCAAGAGCCGATGCCCAGGTGCTGCCCCAGGTGCCCTGAGAACACTGCCTCACCTGATTCATTCTCAGGAACAGGTAGGTAGGTACAGCTAAGGCCCAGAGAGGTGATGTGGCTTGCCTAAGGTCACACAGCTATTGCTGCTAATGGAGGGAAAATATGGTGCTGTTATGTCCATCTAATATCATGTAAGAAATGTATTTTTACAAAGCAAACATTTCTTCTTGGATCAAGTGAAATTTGCATGAAGGGATGTAATTGAAATAAGGTTTGAGTTTTGCCAAAACTGTACCTTGACTTCTAAACCCTTTGTTTATATATTGTTGAAATGAATTTGAAAAATTATCTGATCTGGCCCCAATATGGCCTATTATTTATGCATTGAGAGCTTGACTTCTCCTTGAAAAATGACTGACCCTAAGTCAACATTCAATGCCTTCCCAAAGGGCATAAACCAGTCTCCTCTGCCTATTGATAAAGCTGAGCCTACTGGTTTGAGGGCTGTTGCACTGGGCTGAGAGTTCAGGGCCCCATGTGGTCCTTGGTGGATTCTGGAGTAGTAATGGGTTAATTGGCTCTTAATTTGCAACAGCATCAGTCCAGGCATAAGTAGAAATGTCAGGGCACAAAGTTAGATCACTGGTATCTGATAAAAAATTTTAAGTGAAATTTGCTTTCAACACTTCTTTCTCTACTTTTCCCCACCCAGGCGAAGTCCTCGGCTCCGTCATGAAATCCGAAAGCCGCGGCACTCTTCCGTGGATAACCTCGCCAACGAAATGACGTACATCACCGAAACCGAGGATGTGTTTTATACCTACAAGGGCTCCCTCTCCCCAAAGGACAGCGATTCCGAGGTTTCTCAGAACCAAAGCCCACACCAAGAGTAAGAAATAGTGTTATTGGCTTTTTACCTGCTTGTTTTGGCTATTGAAGCATTTGCTCAGGCCCAGGTGGCTTGTTAAAAGGAGTGGAGGGCTGGAGCCTGCAGCCAGTTCCCTAGAGTGCTGTCTGCTGGGCTGAGAGCAGGCATGAGGCTCTCCCTTCCCCCACCGGAAGACAAGATGGGTGCCTGGGTCTCAGGCCCGACTTCCCAAGACTCCTACCCTCCCAGCACTGTTATCTGTCTTGAATAGCCTCCTCTCCCGTCCATGCGCAAAGCCCAGTTTAAGTCATTCCATATTCCAGAGATATAGCCATGTTAACCATAGCAGTATTTCTCTAGATTTCAAAAGTTTTACCACTGCTGGGTTCTAGATCACTGGAAATATGCTGCCCTGACCGCTCAGTTGGTTAGGCATCATCCTGCAAAGTAAAAAGTCGCCGTTTTGATTCCCAGTCAGGGAACATGCCTGGGTTGTGTGTGGGCTGGTTCCCCAGTCAGAGTGCATATGGGAGGCAGCCAATCGATGTTTCTCTCCCTTTCTTTCTTCCCCTCTTCCCCTCTCTCTAAATAAATAAACTTTTTTTAAAAAGAAATATGCTCACTTTTAGCTCTCCACAGAAAGCCTTCTCAGAACCACAGTATGCCCACTGAGTTTTTGTTTTCATTTTTGTCTTTAATAAGTAGTTAGTATAAAGAAAAAACATGTATAGAGCATCTCTGATTTTTTTGTTAGATTTTTGTCAAGGACAGTTTGTGTTAAATTGTTTTATGTCCCCACTGTCCTTTTAAAAATTTACCAACTCTGCTCAAGACCAGGAAAAAAACATCTTTCCTAAAATAGCAGTTTAAGTCCTATTATTATTACAGTAAGATATATCAAATGCACTAGTTCCCTTTTTGATTACCAGGGAGCTCAGAGTTACATGTTATGCTCAATTGAATTGGCTTCCCTCAGCCCAGGTTTCTGAAGAGTCCCTCCTGTTCTTTGCCTTCTTAATGGGTCTTAATTTTTTTCATTTTAATGAATTCACAGTTCTACCATATCTGTACATTTTAGAGTGAGCTATCAAATCACTTTTCGAAGTGGAGAAGATATAGATTATAAGTAAATAAAATGACATTTTAAGCTGAAGTGGGATAGGATCAACTGTTAGGAAGTCAGCCATATCATTGGTACCCATTCTGTGAAGGTCCATACTACGCCCAAAATATAAACACAGTGCCTCCCCCAACAGCATAGGATTAGTAAGGAGGCACCTGAGTTAATCTGCCAATTTTTACCATTCTAGCTACTGGCTTAAAGCATGAAAGGCAACCTGATTGTACTCTAGGCTTCACAGGTGAATTGCAAATGTCGTTTCCCACTTACGTGCGGTTGCTACCTCTCTGCTGCCCCAGACCTCAGCAAACAGGGCTTCCAGCTTATCTGAGTTCTTAACACATCTAGTTAAATAATCCCTCTTGTCCTTATTTCCTGTGACCTGAGCTAAGATGGTGCTTTTGTTGAAGCGATCACTGTCTCTTGCTCCAACTGCAGCCCTGGTGAGGCTGTGGTGCAAGGGTGTGCGTTCCTTT